>NW_020187567.1:2771769-2771974 GCF_900000015.1 Plasmopara halstedii | reverse complement strand
CATGTCGTCAAAACTCCAATGTGCGACACATTTCTTTCGACTTTTATTTTCGAGAATTTCAACATCACTAGCCTTTTCACGTGACCTTGCTTTTCTACTTGGAGCACGAGCGCATGCTTCGTCCAGCTCATATTGATGCAGTCGGGTAGTGTTGCCACATGCTGACAAAAGAAATTTGTCCATGTAGAAGAAACTAGCGTCTACA
>NW_020187567.1:2765142-2771759 GCF_900000015.1 Plasmopara halstedii | reverse complement strand
AGTAAAACCTGTCTAAATTAAACCTGTTTAATTTAAAACCCTTGTAAAATTAAACACTGTCCCCCAGTCTCAACATGTTTAATTTAGACAGGTTTTACTGTATAGGAATGTTGAGAATGGTCCGAGGAATGATAGCAGTTAGTAAAGAAGAGCAATATTAATACAAAAAATAGTTTTGTTTACATATCTAGCATCAGATCAATCCTAAACTTATGTTCTCTTGACATAGAAGAGCGAAGTAACATTTGAGAGGCTTTCAATTCCGCTCCTAAAAATCGCGCACGAGCACATCATCTGTGTGCATGTTTACGTGGATGCTTATAGTCAAAGCATGTGCTTCAGTATTCCATCTCTTGCACAATAGGTCAATGTACAAGCGCACCACAACGCGGTTAGTAATCGTTGATAAAGTACCAACTCTTCTACCGAAAAGAACCACCGTCAGTAATGAGACTTTTCTTTGAGTCCGACGATCATCCCAGCCTCGAAAGCATAACTCTAGATTTGCCACAATTTTTTTTTAATTCATTAGAGACATCAGAAGCATTAATGCATCTGCTCCTTTTCTCACGCAGCCGACTCAACCGTCCTTAGCCACGTTTACTATACTTCCACGCTACCGCCGCATCTCTCGTGAATACAGGCATTTGAAGCGCTCTGCCACGTGAGATTGCAGCTCGTTCACTTTAAAGCGCTATTGTCGTCGTAGTCACCATCGCTGCACATTGATAATCATTGCTGCTTTCAACAGTAATATTGTAACTTTACATGCAATGTTTGTACCATAAGAGAGCTTAGACGATAGTTGGCGATAAGCCTGGAGCACGCTTGTAACACTGTGGCGCAGGCGCCCCGGCTGGTGTGGGACTAAGCGATGTACTTCCACAACCGGATCCAGCCAATCGACCGCCATTGGTTACTGCCTTGTCAGATATCGGCGTTCGGGCGGGCGGAAGCGGTGGTGTTTCTCTTATAATTTGCTTTCCGTCCATAGATGAATCCGTGATTGACGGCATAATGGGTCCACCAATCCCGATCTTATCAATATACTCTCTTTTTCCTAACTTGTATCGGGCAGAGATCTCTCCGCGAATTATGAAATATATCCGGTATAGCACAGATGCGAGCACGACGGAACCTAAGAGTAGCGTGTAAAGCACCATTGACAGCACAGCGCTGGAACGTAAATCATCGTTGTCAAGACTTTCCATAGCTTTGCTAGAAGAGATGCTATGTTCTGCTTTAATCGTAGCAGTTGCTGCGGCCTCCGCTGCTTGCACATGTTGACGCTCAAGCTCGGTTTCCAGCAGATGGATGGTTTCTAGGCGGCTTTCAGCAACACGTGTCATGTTTTCTAGCTGATGAGCAGACATCATAGCAGTATTCCATTAAAATAAAATTTACAGCCACTACATCGTTTTGATCCCTTACCTTGAGTCGGAATACCATAACCTCATCCTTCAATGTTTCGCGCTGCTGTGTAAGCGTTTCGATCTCCGGGCTCATCATTTGGTGCAGAGCAAATGTTCCAACGATTCCTATCATGAGCAGCGTCATGATCATCGTCAGACCACTAGTTCCTCTGCTTATCGGTAATCCAATCGACATGCGGACAAGACAGCGCCGAAATTGAGAGAAGCGCCGCTGTAGTCCACGCGAGCAATGGCCAGATTTGGTGGTTAAGGCTGGCGAAGACCCGCCCTCTCGAGCGCTGACATCGGGTTCTGTAGGAATATCAATGATGTTGGTACTCTGCGGTTGGGAGATGGTAGTCATGGCGTCTGCGGTGTTGGATGATATAATGTTCTTAAATGCTTTGAAATACGCAGGGACACAAAAATTGGAGTACTAATATTTACTGGACGTGTTTACGCTTGGATGCATCATATATTCGATTTGCTTTTTTAGCATCATTTGTTGTATTATCTTCAAGGCAAATAAGCTGCATCATCGATAAAAAAGCATATCATCTAGGTTTTGTCCGTCGCTTAAAAATACTATCAGCGACGAGTTCGGCCGCGACTACGACTGCGGCGCGGACTGTTCCGGCGATAGCTGTACCCGCGTCTTCTGTAGCTGCGAGAATAAGACTTCGAGCGAGAGGGCGACCGAGAGCGCGAGTAGAAGCGAGATGAAGCCGTTGAGTCTGACCGCGAGTTGGATCTTCCTGAAGACCGCGAATTATTTCGGCGCGACCGCTCACCTGGGTGTCGAGGACTAGATGACAGACTTCTCATTCTTTTTCCGCGTCGACGTCTATCGTCTGGAGATTTACTGTGCAGATTGCGCTTTGAAGATCGCGTCCGCAAATCTGCAATCGAAGAATCAGGGGCCTTTATATTCTTTTCTTTTTCATGTTTTGTGAGCTGATCGTTTTTCTTATTTTGAGCATAGATTTTCGGTTCATTCTTGCGATTCGCCTCCTGCTTTTTCGATGTGAGGTTTTTCTGCTCATCAGTCGTAATTTTTGCCAAAGACAAACTTGATTTTCCTCTCTCTTCACTAAGCAACACGCCGTCAGCTACCGCAGGCGCAGACAAATTCAAAATTTTGTACTCGCCGTCAGAAGGAGCTGGACGTGAGACCGATTTTCTTTCTGACAGAATTTTTGACTCCATTTGCCCTTCAGTCATTTCAACTTTCTTTCCACGATCAACTCCTGCCGCAACATTGCGGTTGTGGTTCAGTTCAGTGCTGGAGCTAGATCGAGATCTTGTGTTTAGACCCAAGCTTTGCAACGATTGCAAGCGCTTTGACCTATCACTGCAAGCCGCATTTTCCGTTTCGATTTGACGATTCTTCCACGCTTTCAGAGCGCGAGAACGTGACTGTGAACTATTCAGCGCACTCAAGCCTTTGCTGCGAATATATCCAGAGCTAGATGAGGAAGTCGAGCGGCGCCTCCGATTTGCATTTGACGGCAGCCGCCGGTAGTGCTTCTTTTCTAAAGATCGTACATTACAAGTCGAGCCGTGACCCGTCTTGGTATCACTTCGACTACTGCCCGATCGATCGATGCTACGTCGATCTGTCGAAATTTTAGATTGAGAATGTGTTCTCGATCTTGACAAGTAAGAGCGAGAAGGAAGATCATGATTTTTCGGCAACGTCATCGCTTCCTCCTTTTTATCTTTAACGTTCCTTCGGCGCGCCTCTTCGCTCTCTTTCCAATCTTGCTCTCTTCTCTCCTTCCTCTCCTGACGACGCCGCTCCTGCATCTCCGGGTCAAAGCTTTCTCCAGCCACGTAGTCATTGTCAATACCAAAAGCATTTTTGATGCGCTCGATATTGTCTTCCCTATACTTCTGCTGACTGCGCGAATTCTCCACATTGTTGGCCTTGTCACCTCGTTTATCATTTAGACGCGCTAGCAGTCGCTCTCGCTCTCGCTTTACCGTAGCATGAATATCATCGGGTTCGCATCCACGACCCTCCATCTCCAGCGACATTTCTAGTAGCTGCAGCTCTACCTTTCTTTTTTGTTCATGCAGCAGAATATCTGGGTTTGGCGGCGGGTGGTTTCTACCACCTCCACGAGTATCTAATAATCCAGATTGAATCCCACGCTGGTTGCGCGCAAGCTTTTGACGCGCATGTGATATGTTCACATAGCTCAAATTACGTTGCACATATCCATTCGTGCCGGAACCGCGTACCGTGCGTAGGCCGATGCCGTTGTACATGCCCGTTGTGAGCGATGGTTAAATCCCCCCGATATCTCTAAAACAAAATAGTGCATTGTGTAAACTCTGGTAAGTGCGATATTAGAAACTCTCATGTTAGCGCTGCAGGTTGGACAGTGTGGCAACCAGCTCGGGCGCGCGCTGTTCGACAAGATCGCAAAGGAAGAGAATGTGAACAGCTCAGCGGATTCTCTGTTTTTTCGTTCGTCAGAATACATGTGCAGCGATCGATCGATAGCTGTCAGTCCTGGTGAGCGAAGAGCACGCGCAATACTAATCGACATGGAGCCAAAGGTCATTCAGGAGTGCTATCATTCGGAAAAGATTTCTAAAGCAGGTGTTGTGTGGTCGTATGACCCGAAGAATTTGTTTACGAGACAGAGTGGGTCTGGAAATAATTGGGCCAGCGGGTTTCACACACAGAGCACTGAGTCGGAAAGCGAGTTGCTTAATTTGGTGCAATCAGTGCGTGCACGCCGTTTAGGCTGATGTTTCTAAGCTCAACTAAGTTCTTACCATGAAATTTGGTGTCCGTGTCGTAAGGAAATTGAGAGGTGTGATCTTTTCAAAGGATTCATTACTCTGCAGAGCGCAGCAGGAGGTACAGGCTCTGGATTAGGCTCGTTCCTCACAGAAAAGCTGGCGGACTATTATCCATCGACTTCTTTGCTGAATGCAGTTGTGTGGCCATGTTGCTCTGGAGAAGTAATTGTACAAAATTACAATGCAGTGCTCTCATTAGCAAGTCTAGCCAAGGTCGCTCACGGAATTTTTATAATGCAAAATGAAGCTGCGAAGCTGATATGCCAGAAGGCTCTCCATATCTCAAATCCCTCATTCGACGCAATCAACGAAGTCTTGGCAACTCACATGGCTTCTTCATTTTTGTCAGTAGACACTGTTACGTCGCATCGATCGGGTAGGATGCTTGAGCCTTTGACTGAAATTCGCGAACGACTATGTCAAAATCCAGTACGATCTCCATGAACATGACCTCAGATGCTTTACACTTTTCATGCATTTCTTATGCTCATACAAGCTGCTGTAGGCCTTCAAGCTGCTGGACATTAAAATGTTGCCTCTGATGTCTGATCACTCGAAGGAGTTCAGCACTCACACCTGGACAGGCATTGTGAAATATCTACGCCAGGTTTATAACTTTTTCTGTTTTCAAAAAGATTGCGTAGCCAAAATTGTCTCTGATGGATGTCTTCTGTTTTTAGATGCACATTACCAACGCAGCGTTTGAGGAACAAATCTTATGGGACAATTCACTGAATAATGTCCACGAAAGAGCGTTCAGCCGTTCGGTTGGTAGCATACTCGTTCTACGAGGAGAAGGCTCACATCTAGCTAATGCATCATCATTATCGGACCCACGCATGTATGCCCCTTGGAATGCGGATCCGTTTCGATGTTATTTCTCCAGCGCCAACTTCAATGCTTACGACAAGACGGGGACTTTGATCAGGTACTTGTCACAACAAAATAGAGAAATTGAAGTTATTTTACCGGTGCCTCAAATCTAGCAACTCGAAAGCAATCCTGCAAAACCTGTCTATCGTGATGGACAAGGCCTACGACATGTTCTCACACGGTGCCTACTTGCACCATTATGAACGCTTTGGCATTGAGCGTGATTTTTTTGAAGGGGCTTTTCTTCAAATTGAACAGATCATGAACGACTATTCCTTGCTGTGATTTATACGGATACGCCAGCAAAAGGTAAACGTGCAAGTCCAATATACGACAATTCGATAATTTACGATTTCTATTCCCTGCAAATCGATTTTGGTGGTGCAATGCAGTCCGTACTCTAAGCTTTTATGGATGTAGACGGAAGCAACAAGTACAATGTTAACCATTCGTCTGGAAGTCAGAGACACGGCACGCTCATTCGCTCCATCCGTTGCAGTGCGCTAGTGTACAGCAAAGGCAAAAGTCTTGGATTTAAAGATTAAAAATATACCAAACGTAATACTCATACATCTGGACAATTTTCATTTCGAAGCTGCCCATATACTCGGACAAGAAAAGGACGAAAAATGTAGGCCTTGTCGAGGGCATTTCAGAAATGTTATTGCCCATTAATACGAAGTTGCTCGCAGCCTACATAGCCGTCTGGTGGGGCAGTACAGCTGGGACACCTTGCACTTTGTACAAGGAAGCTTCAACTCAAGAAGTCCGCGTTAACAAACGTACAGATATTGAGTTTGTACGCTTCAACCAGTAGATCCGAGAACCTCTCGAGATACCATTGATAGTTTGCTTTGCGCTCTCCATTCAAGATTAATTCTAGTTAGACTAACATTAAATATATGCATACCATAATAGAGCTATGTGGGCGGTTAGCAGCCACGTGTACCACACGACCACGAGCTGGAGCTATAACATCTCCGTCAACACCGATATTCTGGGAATCCCGTCTACCAGGGACGAAATACACTGAATCTGACTTTTTACTATGAATCTTTTTACAAATATACAAATCCAGATTTCCTTGATAGGTAGGCTCTGAGGCATGGTTACGCTGAATACGCGCCATATCACTAGCCAAGTGTAAGCGATTTACTGCAAATTCGGGAATCCAGCGACTGTAGACATCGATCCGCGCAGCATGCTATTCAAAATTAGCCACAGAATTAGTATTTCAATCAAAGACTTGTTTGATCTAACAAGATCATAAATTAAGGATGGTGCAGCAAACCTTTCTTTGCTGTTTATAATTTGGGTCATTCCTGACAATCGTGCTAATAACAAGCGGTACAGTTGCATTTAACTCACATTTACATTACATTACACGTGGCGTTACTGTGAATACTGATTGATGTGCTCTGGATTATCGGAGTTCGAAAAAATTGGGATTCCGAGAAGCCTGCAGTATACGTCTCTTCTTTTCTTTTCTCTTCTCTTCTCTTCTCTTCTCTTCTCTTC
>NW_020187567.1:2765020-2765132 GCF_900000015.1 Plasmopara halstedii | reverse complement strand
TGGGCCACGCACCAGATGATGTTCTTCGCAAGATGATCGCTATTGGAATGATCAAAGATGCTCCTTCTACATCGAAGTCAGCGTTGCCAAAAGTTTGCCGTGGGTGTCAAGA
>NW_020187567.1:2764821-2765010 GCF_900000015.1 Plasmopara halstedii | reverse complement strand
CGGGGAAGGTCAACAGCAGAGTCTATGTTTTAAACACTAAAAATACGAGACCTGGTAAACGAGTGTAGCCATTCTTGGTTCACCGTTACATTGAAGGCTTGTGCCATGGAGATGGCCTCGTACCAAGAAAATCTCGGGACACTAGAGATCCCTGAGGACGATTTGCTTACAGCTGACCTTAGCATCTCT
>NW_020187567.1:2764744-2764811 GCF_900000015.1 Plasmopara halstedii | reverse complement strand
GGTGGTCCAACACCATTCCGTTTCCTTCTTAAGGAGATTCGACAATTGCCGTGTCATTTTTGCATAA
>NW_020187567.1:2763120-2764665 GCF_900000015.1 Plasmopara halstedii | reverse complement strand
GTTATACACCCTCGTCAACGGTATGATGGGGGAGGAAGATGGCGACGTCCGCCTCGAGACTATGCCTGCAATAGATGCTCTTCTTGAGCTGGACGAGATGTCCCTTGAAAAGTTCGGCAGTGCCTTGTAGGCAGGCGATTCGGCCGAAGTGGTCATTGTACAACCGGACGAGGAGAAAAGCTCGACATCGCTTTTGGATGAAGCTGTCTTGGAGGAAACCTAGAGAGCGCTGAGCGCACGAAGTGGATCGTCGATCCTACGGAATCCCTTGGACCTGTACTATCCTTTGGTGAAGGAATTTTAAGCCGTCGTCTCCAAAGACCCGCCTTCGGTACTATCTCCGGACCGAGGTGTGCGTTATGAGATTGACCTCGTTTCGGGAACCAAATACTGCGTTACACGCCAATGGCCCCTGCCCAAGAAGCAGTGCGACGTCATTGACGCCTTTTTCCGCGCGAAGCACGACGCAGAGATGGTACGTGCGAGCAAGTCTTCCCAATCGACACCCACGTTGTGTGTTCGGAAGCCGAACGGCAAGTGGTGTATCGTTTATGCCTACAATAAGCTCGGCAACACCATCATTCCGGCACAGACACCGATTCCTAGAAAGGATGTTCTTCAGAACAACATGGTGGGATATACGAAGTACAGTGCACTCGATTAGGTCGATGGGTATTACCAATTGTACATGAGATCGAGTGATATTCCGCTGACAGCGGTAAGCACTCCGAGCGGCATGCTCTGGGAGTGGTTGGTGATGCCCCAAGGGCTGCCAAAATCACCAGCAATATTAAATTGTCTTATGACGCAGTTGTTCAGGCCTCACAGGCCGTATGCACAGACATACTTTGACGACATTTTCGTTCACAGTCGTGGGGAGCACGGGAGGACAGACGAGGAGAACCAAATCGTCCATCTAAGAGCTGTGCTCGAGCGCATGCGCACGAACAAACTGTACGCCAATGCAGACAAGTGCACCTTTGGCGCGGAAGTCCTTTCTTAAGGTATTCATTGGGAAGCGTGGCCTTCGAGCGGATCCCGCAAAGGTCAAGCCCATTGTAGACTGACCTGTTTAAAAAATCGAAAGGACATGCGTAAGTGGCTTGGTCTCGCCAGCTACTTGCACAAGTACAGCGTAAACTACGCAGGAATGGCCCGGCCATTTTCCAATCTCCTTAAAAAGGATGCGGAATGGTGTTGGAACACCGAGCATCAGGAGGCTATTGACGGGGTCAAAGACAGCCTCCTGCATGAACCAATACTGGCACTTCCAGACCCTGATCGTCCTTTCAGCGTCGTCTGTGACGCTTCGGACTTTGCCATCGGCTGTGCACTACTGCAAGCAGAAGCCGAGGGGCGAGATCGGGTGATCGCGTTCGAATCTCGAAAGCTCAAAGCTGGCTTACACTTCACCTCGAAGTTATATTTTGCAAAGACGGATAGCCATCTAGCCATCTTCTGCGAGAGGTGGGGCGACTGAGTCGCAGTGCGTAGTGACGCATGATCTGTATAGATCACAAACGGCTTAGAGCTGAGCAGGTAGAT
>NW_020187567.1:2762131-2762499 GCF_900000015.1 Plasmopara halstedii | reverse complement strand
TTGACAAGTGCATACTTCATTGCAAATAGCTCCTTGTCATGAACTGGGTAGTTCTTCTAAGCCGGGAAAGAAGGATTCTTTGGCTGATGCGTTGTCACGTATACCAGACGATGAGCTTGCTCAAGTTACAACTGTAACGTCGTCTGTGATGGATTTGATCCGCACCGCGTATGCGGGTGATGGGATGTGTGTAGCGTTGCTACAGACTCTCGGTTTGCTATATCATAGCACCGATTAAACGGATACACCACGAATTGTGGTTCCTCGTGATGAGAATCCGAAATATCGCATCCTCTATGAGGCTCACGACACGCCACTCAGTGGTCAACTTGGTCGTGAGAAAACGTACAACTCTGTAAGTCACCACG
>NW_020187567.1:2761884-2762121 GCF_900000015.1 Plasmopara halstedii | reverse complement strand
CTTTGAATGGCCAGAGGAAATCAAGGTTGATGTGTTAGGAAGCAAACTAAAAGGCACTACAGCCAATTATTTCCAGAGAAGAATCCATCAATGGCGGAATGAAAATCCCTCATTTGGACATGCTATTAACCAACTCACCAAGGTTTTTGCGTGCAAGATATCAACCGCCCAAGCTACAAAGATTTTATTATCAAAAAAGGAGAAATTCAGGTCATGAAAACATTATTTGTACCTCAT
>NW_020187567.1:2761090-2761178 GCF_900000015.1 Plasmopara halstedii | reverse complement strand
ATAGTTTACCTACATGACTCAAATAAGGTAATTATTACCACTCACTTGAAGTCCATAGCGACGTTCACGGAAGCCCAA
Organism: Plasmopara halstedii; assembly: GCF_900000015.1. Classification (NCBI taxonomy): domain Eukaryota; phylum Oomycota; class Peronosporomycetes; order Peronosporales; family Peronosporaceae; genus Plasmopara; species Plasmopara halstedii. Next base: position 2,761,100 of record NW_020187567.1, on the reverse strand, counting down.
AATGCTGAGG
>NW_020187567.1:2722151-2760529 GCF_900000015.1 Plasmopara halstedii | reverse complement strand
ATAAGAAACCTGCTGAGAAGATGATTACAAGACAAACTTCGAAGAAAAAGAGCAATGAGGAGACTGCCAATCTAGTGATCAACGATCCTAGAGCCTACAATCAAGCAATGAAGACCAAGGATAACGACCTATGGACTGTTGCGATTAAGTCCGAACTTGACTCATTAAAGCAGAACGGCACGTGGAAAACAGTGATGAAGACAGAAGACATGAAAATACTGAGTACCAAATGGGTATTTAAGACCAAGACCAACGCACAAGGTGGAATAGAAAGAAACAAAGCAAGAATGGTTGCATGCGGAAATGGAACAAGTCTTTGGTGAGAATTTCACGCTTACAAATGCGCCTGTCATGGAAATGATCACTGCCAAAGTGATATTGGCAATGGCGCAACACTGGAAGGTACCAGCTAGACACGGAGATAAGCCTAATGCTTACGTCAAAGCATCCGCTGAAAAAGAATTCCCCATTTGTATTAAGATTCCACAAGGGATGGAGATACGGGATCAAGTATTGAAGGAGTTGGGTGTGAATTCTGTATATGAAATCGTATTGTTACTACTTCAAAGCCTTTACGGCTTGAAACAAGCCGGTGGAATCGGAAAATTGATCGATTTGGGATTGAAGCAATCGATTGTTGAATTATGTTTATTTTATGAGAAGGATGATCGTGGAATCTTACTCGTTGTAATTTCGTGGATGATCTATTGGTCACTAGGACCAATGACGACTTAGTGAACGAGCTGTTTGATTCACTGAAAAACTTGCAAATCAAGGATTTGGGAGAAGCTAAGAAGTTCTTGGGAATAAGAATCATCAAACACGAAGAAGATTACTTTCTTGGTCAAGAAAACCTTATTGATGACCTTTTAAATCAATATGGAATGAATGAAGCAAAAATGAAAAGAATTCCGATTGGTCCTAGACATTTATATGACAAATCCTGCCTTAAATTGCACGATTCAAAGAAGTTCAGGTCACTAGCGGGAAGTTTGTTGTGGATTTCGCGTTACACGCGTCCAGACTTGTCATTTGCCGATCGAGAAGGGCCCATGATCCAAGGGAACAAGACTTACAACTTGGTGAAAGAATTCTACGATATTTAAAGGGAACAAAATGTTTGAAGTTGAAGATGAGAAATCAAGAGCGAACTGAAGACTTACCTGATGGTTTTATCGCCGGCTACAGCTATGCAGACTTCGCTGCTGACACTGAGGACCGCGAATCCATGATTGGAGTAGTGATATTTGTAGGAGGGTGTGATGTTGAATGGATATGTCGAAAACAAGCATCAGTGTCGCAATCAACGGCAGAGTTTGAATTCATAACGGCATCAGTCGTAGCAACCGAATTACATGGACATTACAATATGTTGGATGAAGTTGGCATTTAAGGGATCCATAACTGGTTTCTCTTTGTCGATAACCAAGCAGCTACAGTGCAATTGAAAGAAGAAAGTTCGGCATCTAACATCAAGCATGTCGATATACGCTATAAATATGTACAAGAACGTATCAGAAACGGAATGTTGGAGGTGAAATACGTACAGTGTTGGAGGTGAAATACGTACAGTGTGAAGAAATGAAAGCCGATTTGATGACAAAGGCTTTGTCGGCGACTAAACTTGGAGACCTCCGCGCGCTTTCTGGTCTCGTGGATGATGTACAGCACACCGAGGGAGGAGTATTGAAAACAAGTTAAGTCTCCACCTAAGATAACCAGGAGGAGTTATGAAACTCCCAACCATCTGTATAACTACATAGCTACAAGCAGAATACATTAACTTGTAAACTCACCTTCTAACCACCAGGTCCTTCCTTCCTATCTGTCATTTACAGCACTTTGCACAGAAGTAGCGTATTGGGCCACCGATTTAGTTCAACAAGCTACCGTCGGTCCCTGTTCGAGTTTAAGAATGAAAAAGAGTGAGTTGTAGAATACGATGCATGTATTTATACCGGGTATGATACATCGAAGTTTTGTCCAAAATCCAATAATACGTACGCACACCGTTACAGCAGCAGGGCTGCCGTAGCTTTGCGCTTAGAGGAAGTGTAAGTTAAGTCAGCGACCTTTCGTTCTATACTTAGAACAAGTATGAGTTCAGCGGATCGCAATCCGCTTACTCCAGGAGTAATTACAACCTGAACCCAAGGCTATTTAACTCTTCCGTATAAATCCAAAACTGGTTTTATTTATTTTTATCTTCGTCAAAGCCGCCTAATTTTAAATGCAGAGATTTTTCTAAATATGTATAGAAAAATCTAAATAAATGTAAAACTTCTGGCTGTCCATCCCCGTACCGTATTTTTGTTTGGGTGTGGTCACACCATGCCCATCTGGTGTGACACACACCCCTGTTACCAGGGTATGTGTAACCCCGTTACAGTTACGCCCTCTACTTTTGGTCATCGAAATTACGTCGCATACTAATACAGTAACAGCACTCTCCCCCTACCGCACAAAACTATTGCACAATCCATGAGCATTTATATCTCATCCCTATATCGCTTTTTCAAAGATATGGCTCGTGGCCCTTGATGTCGACGTCCGAAGGCCTTATTCAGTGTAATGGCGGTCAAAGTGAGTCACCAAAGTCTGGTACAACACCTGAATATTCACCGCAGACCACACGGTCGTGCCTTTTCCCGTTCACGTGGACCTCTATATGGTTCAAGCATTCTTTAGACTGCGTCTCACCCTTGCACGAGTTGTGCTGATCGTGAACATACCCTGGTATGAACCCCGCTACAGCACTCCAGCTCTTTACTATAAACTCAAACTGCGTCAGGAAGTCGATATTACTCGTCTACAGGCGCAAGTGTGGCAGCAGCTTTCGCCATGGTCGCTTCCAACTAATAAACGATCTGATTATTGACTCTATTCATTGGAAACCGCTAGCTTCAGCGCTTAGGCACTTATGTGTTTGGGCCGTTGGCTCAACAGAGGGTCTCGTTAGTGCCTTTCTCTTAAGATATACCACTTACAACTTGCTCAGTAGCAATTTGAGTAATCAGTGCTCTATGTGAGGGATGTACCTAGAAGACCTCTTCTTGTGATAATCGGCAGTGTGCATGATTTATTTCGAGCGCTTAGTGGAGGAGGCACGTTAGCATCCATTTTACAACCGGTAAAACCAATATCTGTAAATTTGGTGTCAGATTGAAGCATAGCTTACTGTTTGGCCTCGTGGAATACAAAGCAAAACGTCGATATCGAGGTAAGCGCTGCTTATCATCGGCTTGTGCTTTATCCAGCCTGCACATACCCGAGAATAGCCCGATAGCTGTCGAGCTATACAGAAGGCCAGGTAGCGGAAAGCGCGCTACGACAAATACCCTTTCTTTTAATATGGGTAGGTATGGAAGGAAATTTGCCAAGTTGTAAGCTTATATAAATTCGCAGCAATTATACCAATACTGATCCCTGATTTAAGAAATGATGGTATCTTTTACCTTTTACCAGGTATTGCTTGCCCCTTTGTTGATGACACCGGCCAATAGTCAATTAAACATCGAAGTGGGATCGTACGTGCAAATAGAGCACAGTCAATCGAGAACACACGCACGTCTCTGTCTCGCGCGAGCTTTTGCAGCCTTAAATATGCTTGGTTTCCACGAGACTTAATATGCGACCGATTTGGTCATTGGCTCTTTGCAGAATTTGATCAGTCGTCCGGATCAGATTGTGTACGATAACCGGTGCAAATTAGATTGCTGGTCTAGAGCAGAACGTGGACACTACATAGGACTGCTAATGTTGCTCTTTTGCGCGTGAATAGCGGCTCGTCTGTTAAGGTCTTTAGTGAGCTCTAAATTGTTCGTATTCGTTAAAAATATTATGAATTCTACTCAATTTTTATTAGGTGACGGCCGTTAAGATCTAGTGTCGCGAGGATGCAACTCAATATAGAGATCAATAGAATCCGAATTGGTGGATAAGATGACAGCGTTTAGAAAATCCTTGTCACCCAGAAATAATATTTGTGTTTTGTATCTGAATGCTGATTTTGCTTATCTTGTTTTCGAGACATAGTGTCGCGCGATTGCCGTATGATGCTCGGTCTCTTCGTAATGCAGCCATGAATTGTACCGCAGCCAAGATCAAATCAGCACGTCGATCAACCGTCATCCTTCTTCACAGAGACCGAATCCTCTCAGTTGAGATTGTCAAGGGTTCAAGTGATTAAAATAAACTTGTATCAAGGGTAAAGCTAATTCTGAAAAAGCGTGCACCGCGTTGTTGGTGTCAGTTCTTGAAGTGAGGTCAAGTCGCACCAGCTCCGCTGAGAATTCTCCATTACGCAACAATATGTGGGTTGTCCGCTGTTGACAAATCCAACCTGGTCCCAAGGAGGTAAACAAAGTTCGCCAGAACTGTGCGGTAACGCTGAGATCACATTTGAGAGGCAAGATCCAAGTTGGCGATAATCGTATTGGCTATAACTCTTACGAAACAGTACCACTCGGTGGCATGATGAGCCATCTTGCTGCGACGGCCAAATTGTCTGCAGCAGTGCTGCCGAATCTGTTTGTCTTAGAGGAAGCTAAGCTAAGGTCGGTGGCCTTCGTTCTATACTTTAAAACCAACACGAGTGAAGCGCATCAAAATTCGCTTACTCCAAGAGTAACCACAACCCTAATCCAAATAAACGCTTCCTCACAAAATGAAAATTGTTTTTCTTTGGTTTATTTGCGGCAAAGCCGATTATATCTAAATCTATAGGTTCTCCTTATTAAATAGTAAAACCTAGTTAAACTGCATAACTACTGGCAGTCCAGCCACGTAGTGGCTTCTTGTTATGGTGTATCCACACCATTGTGTGGCCACATCATCTGGTGTGACCAACCACTTCTTATCAGGGTACGTGTAATTCCGTTACAATGTCGATAATATTGGAAGGCAAAAATCTTTCTAATGGACTGCCAGCACGCTGCGGAACCGCGGGTTGCCAAAGCATACAGCAATAATTTTACTCGCTTAAACACTGAACGCTTGCGCACATAACCGTTCACCCATAACTAGTTATCTGGTACTTAGTTAAACTTGGTCAGAAGGCATGCATGCAGGGATTCCGAACAACAGGGAGCGCAGCATGGTGCTCCTACATGATGAGAGACATGTTGCATGAAGCACAAATGTGCTGTGTCATCCAGAAAGCTGGATCCTATTTGGTAATTTGTACTGGTTACGAGACCGACGTGTCTTTGTCTATGGAAGTGGGTCGCGTAAGCTGTGCTGAGAATTTTCCGCGAGAGCTGAAGCTCAAGCTTTTCGAATTCCGAGCATGGTACACCCTAGTTCAGGTTCTAATCTCATTACACCCTTGATTGCATAAATCAGGTAGAGGCTTCAATAGTAACAGTTTTAGGAGCTTTCGGGGCTTTGGGCATAAAGCTCTAGGAACCACTATCTCATTTTAACCCAGTTGCAAAGTTGCCTTCAAGTCGTAAAACCGTTCTTCTTCCCTCCAAATCAGGACTGATGTTTTCCCTCCACCTAGTGAATTGCTTTCTCATCGCAAAAGCGTGTGTGTTGTGTTCGAGAGACTGTCATATCAGTGTTCTCTTACACCCGATCGTAATGTACACTGCGGAGTTGAAATTTTTCGTTTTCTCCATGATTTATGGCAATAGTTATCGAAAAAATCAAGGGCGCCCTACAGGCCCCCTTTTCTATGCTATAACAAGCACATTCCAACCAAATGGCTGCGCAAAATGCTGTCACTATCACGAATCATGCACAATTTGTCACTTACCGCTAGCATTTTTGATGCGGAAAGTAGTCGCTGCTTTAGCGTTTTGAATTCAAACGGATCGCACGGGACGTGCGTTCATCTAATCTAGTGCTTTCAAGCAGTATTCTTCGTTAAGAAAGGACTTGTTGTCAAGAAAGCTCGACGTTTAAGTCAAAAGTTTTATCGATATCTTTTTAGATTGGAAAATCGTTTAAAATGCAATGCAAAATATGATGTTCCGTTTGCTATGTGCAGTACATCACACACGCTCGCTTTCGATGACTAGTTTGTCGTCATTAGCTACACGACCAAACAAATGAAATGTCTTAGTGATTGGATCCATTTGCTTAACAATTCTCATTAACATTCGTCTTGACATTGTCGAGCAGGTCCGGGGCCGTGAAATTATAAGTCACGAAAATATCCGAGAAAATCTGACTATCCCAATAATCTCCGCTTGTCTAAAAGGATCTTGCACATGTAATGCCATGATACTCGTCAAGCAGAAGAAGTCGTGTAAAAAGTGATTAATAAACCACAAGAATATTCATTCTTGTCCGTACTGATCGTGGTTCTCTGCTTAGACCATATCCCTGAGAAACAGTCGTGACAGAAAATAACCCGCCGTTCTGCCTCTCACATTTCAAGCCGCTTTATATAGAACACCCTTTGGATAAGTGTGTACATTAAAGCTGTCTATCTACTTGAAGCGGTCGAGCCGTCATCTATTGTCTTGCTGATTAGGTTTTTCAAGTAGACTTGGTCCGCCGTGGCGGGGAGGGGCAAACAAGCCGCAGGATTCCAGCACTTACGTAGTGTGAATTACTTGTAGCAAGTACAAGCTTTCGACAAAATTTCGACCGATTTCAGTAAACATGCTTGCAGCAAGAGCTGCAGCAAATCGGAAGGTAGCAGATGCAAGACGGGCAAGAGAGGCTTTAGAATGGAATACAGTGCGTGACCATACGCCTTTAGAAGAGCACAGTGAGATCACATCTTCGGCAAATCATAACGAAGGCAAGCCTGAAAAAGCGGTCACTTTAGACCAAACAATACCATTGGTGACAGCACAAACGTCTACGTTACCATCTGAAGATGGAAAATCTAGTGTGAGCGAAAAAGCTGATCTGACAACAACGCCCGAAAATGACGAAAATGACATTATTCATAGAATTTCTTTAGTTGGTCTTACGGGTGCTCGACTGCATTATGTGATGCTTTCGAATATCGCCATTGCAACGCTTAACAACACGTGGTTTAACTCCATTGTGATGTTATGTATCTCATGGGCCTCATTATCGGTTGGGCTTCAGACTTACCCAGTGCTTGGAGAAAGTGTTATTCTTAACAATATGGATTTCTTTGTTCTCGCTGTATTTATTCTTGAAGCATGCATCAAGATTTTGGCTGAAGGACTTTATCCATGGCGATTCTTTACCGGAAAAGAAATGCGATGGAATTGTTTTGACTTTGCGATTATAATCATGAGCTTGCCGATATGGGGCTCGGCTCTTGGAGGCAGTAGTATCGCCATTCTTCGTATGCTTCGACTCATGAGGATTATGAAACTTGTGAAACGTATTCCACAGCTTTATATGATTGTAATGGGGCTTATTGGTGGTTTGAAATCCATTGGCTATATCATGTTGCTACTTTTCCTTGTTTTTTACCTCTACGCCATCTCTGGAATGTACGCTTGGCAAGATAATGACACTTTTCATTTTCGAAGTGTACCAATTGCTATGATTACCCTTTTTCGGATGAGCACGCTTGAGAACTGGTCAGCCGTACGTACATTAGATACCTTTCTGCTCGTGAGATTTCATTTGCTTACTCTTTATCTTGTAGATTATGGATATTAACTACTTTGGATGTGATCGCTTTGCTGGAGGATATTATTCTACTGATCCAGCTGCTGCCGCAAGCTTTCAATATTGCAACGCTACTCGAGTATACGGTGCCAATGTGACCGAAAGCTCATTGGCATCGCAACGTGCTATGAACCAGGTCGTTGCTTCTTTATATTTTATCACGTTTATTCTTATCTCTGCATTTGTCATGCTTTCGCTCTTCATTGGTGCCATCACTATGAGCATGACGCAAAGTATGGAAAATATGAAGAAAGCACAGGAAGAAGCAGAGACGAAAAAACGAGCTGAAAAAGCACGTAAACGGGCTTTGGAAGCAGAGCAACGACTTCGAGAAGCTGAGAAATTACGGGCAGCTGGTGTAGCAAAAGAAGGAAGCGGATTTAACATTGTCAAAACGGGAAAACTTTCTGCAGCTGAGCGGAGAGAACGACAAAAAATGCGTGAAGTCTTAATGCAGACATGGGATGACTGTGATCTCACTGACATTTTAACACAACAGCAAGGAGACACGAGGACTTTGAAAGGAACATACTTAAAAGTCGCTGGCATTGCTATGAAAATTGTGGAACATCCGAAATTTTCGCTCTTTGTCACTTGTGTCATCATTTTAGCAGGACTTATGGTTGGGCTGCAGACGTCTGCAGACGTCGTAGATGTGCTCGGGTCATTACTTTCTGGTCTTGATACAGCTATTCTATCTGTGTTTACAGCTGAAGTTGTTTTGAAAATTCTTGCTGAAGGCTTGGAGCCTTGGAATTTTTTCCGTGGGGCATGGAATTTCTTTGATTTTGTCATTGTTGTTGGTAGCTTTACACGCGGATCAGGTGGCATGCTAACCATGTTGCGACTACTACGACTATTGCGTGTGCTAAAGCTTGTAAGAGCTTTTCCACAACTCCAAGTTATTGTTTCGGCTTTGATCAAAGGTGTGGGTTCAATTGGATATATTGGTTTGATTTTGCTTCTCTGCTTTTACGTTTTCGGCATTGTTGGAAACATGCTCTTTGCTGAGAATGACCCATTCCATTTTCAATATCTACACTTTGCAATGATTTCGCTCTTTCAATTGGCAACGATGGATGGCTGGAGCGATGTATTGTATATTAATTATTATGGTTGCGATCTATACGGCTACGATGATTATCGGGAATTGGGATACCAGTGTAAACATCAGCCTACTGGGATTCTAGCCGTGCTGTACTTCTGCTCCTTTATCGTTCTTGGTGCGATGGTTCTTATTACTTTATTCATTGGTGTGGTCACTACAAGCATGGAAGAAGCGACACAAGAAATGGAAGCAGAAAAAGAAATGCTGCGACGTGTCGAAGCTTTACGCACCCAACACAATATTGATACCAAAGTCGTTTCTTCATACATGCAAGTCTTTCATATGCTTGATCTCGATGGCAGTGGCTCGGTTGAAGAAGCCGAGTTGCGTACCGGTCTGGCAGCTATTGGAAAGTACCCGAGCTATGAAGAACTGAAAGAAATGATGGACGTCGTTGATGAAGATGGCAGCGGCCAGATTGATATTGTCGAATTTGTCGAGTTCATGATTCATGTGCGCGAAAAGTCGAATCAGCAACACGCGGCTCGGTTAGAAATTGAAGCTGAAGAAAAAGCGGTAACATCCGATAGTTCAAGCACAGACCCCGATGTGATAGATGATGTCGAGACCGAAGAGGCATCTTCGTCAGGACAATACAAGAGCTTGATTGGGAATGAAGCTAAAACTGACAGTCAAAACGATGCTGAAGTCGCCGCTCGAGTCCTTGCTATTAGTACAAAGAGCAACGACGAGATCAATATCGCACCATTCGTTGACCATCCAAGCCGGTCATGGCCATCTCCTCGTACATCGTTTCAAAACGGCAGGATCAAATCCTATTCTGACAAAGGAATTTCGAATCTGAATGGTGAGGCGAAAATATCCCAAACGACGAAGTCAACCATGCTTTTCGATGTTGAAGCCGCGTCCGACGACAAAAGCGAAATACCGTTACTAGCTCAAGCAATATCAGCTCGACAGCGCTCTGGCCGAGTAACCAATAAAATAGTCCCATCAACATAGATTTTAAGCTTAAGTAGAACGTCAGTCTCAATATTTCACCATCGTGTTGCCATTAGCTGCTAAGTCTGGTTCTGCTCGAGACTCATTTTTTGCATCAAAGCAACTTTAATTGATTCAAAGCCTCCAGCCTTAGCAGCATCATATGGCGACCAACCACGCTTGTCAATCAGCGTCAGATTTGATCCGTTTAGAACAAGGTAATCGCAACAGGTTGCGGAACCAGAGGCTGCGCTCACATGTAGAGCAGTTTCTTCCATTTCTCCCACGCGTACGTTAACGTCAATTCCATGAGCTACACACCACATCAATTCCTTGACATCTCCACGTGACGCTCCGGCTATAAAACGCTTTGCTAACTCCTGCTTGCAAACGTGATCATCGTCTTCTAATGTCGCATCTGGTTCAGCAAAGGCATGGAAATGATATTTGGCCTGAATAAATCGTGCTTTTACCTCTCGTGACGTTGAGGGCGTCGACTTAGCCCAGCCATTCGGGATCGTGTACTCCCACACAGCATTGACAACATCGTTACCCAGTTCGTCACGCAAGAGAACAAGCAGTGACATATCCCAAGAGTCCAAGGTTAAGGATCGTACCTTGGACTCGTGCACTCCGAGACTTCGATGAATGCCAGAGCACTCAATGCACAAAAGACATCCTATGTTAATCGATACCCACTCAGCTGGCTCCTGTCCACAGTCTGCGCAACAAGGATTGGCTTCAATCAGTTCGTCAATGACCGATTGCTGCTCTGGATGCACCTCTTTGCGGTGACATTGTTTTTCTAATGCGCTTTCTGTACTGCGTCTAGCAGCTTCAATCCACTCATTCATGTCGCGCGTACTTGTCGCTTGTAGAATTAGCTTCGCACGATTTGCGTCAATCACTTCAAAACAGAATGGAAGACTTGAGCCCTCCAATTCGCGCACCCGAGCGAGAAGAAGATCGCATACAAGAGTCAGACTGCCTTCTGTAGGATGCTTACCAATACTTCCACGCGTCGTTGTCTGGAAAAGCTTGCCAGTATGAATCTCGAACCAACGTCGCTTCCAGCTTCGAGCTGGAAACATTGAGTTGCGAACAAATAAAAAGCCTTGCTTAACGATGCCGCCACGAGGGGTTGCGACGGTCTGTCGACTGCTTAATGTGTCGGTCGAAATAACCTCAATAGGCACGTCAAGAGATGGAAACAACTCCAACAAACCATTTGTATCGACATTTAGTGAAGTGGGTGCCACAGTAGACGGTTCACCAGGTCGATAGCTTGAGCTGACAAGCTCAATATCTTGCAGCAAAAAGTTATCAAGATATTTTCGCTGCGATTGCCACATTATCTCGTCTTCCTCAAAATCTTTGCGTGAGACCTGCAGCATTTCTTGGCGTTTGCGAAGACTAGGCTCGATCGATTTCACAAGCTCATGGCACGCATGGAAGTGACCCAATTGTGCGTACATGATCGAATTAAAACATTCGACTAAGACATACTTCTTCATGCTGTCAATTCGATTCATGTAGCGAACAAGGTCAAAACGTGCGAGTTCAAAGCGTCGACGAGCTATTAAAACTTCCCGCTCCAAAGCTCGTTGCTGTTTGTCACTTGCGAGGCCAGAGTCCAAGCCTAAAATGTTGCTACTGCTTCCACCACCGAACGTCGCGGAAGCTGATGGCGTTCCTGTAATCATTGATTCTACATTTCCATTGTAACCTCCTATGAATTGCGCTGGACTGCCAAGGCTTGCGTCTGATCCGCTAGTCGGTGTACCTGTGCCATTCGCTTGTTGTCCAGGCTGTCTTGACTTGCTTAACAATTTACCTAGTAGCGCTTCATATTCATCACCCAGCCTTGTCACATCCTTTTTTAATTCTCCAGCTTCTTTAAGCAGCTCCTTTTCTGCAAACTGTTGGATAGATCGACTCAATAAAGACTCAACACCCAGCAACATACTCACTCGAGAGCTTTGCAATTGTTCCAACGTATCGTGCATTTCTCCAAAAAGGTCTGAGAGACTGCCGAGCTCCGAACAACTTGTCGAAAATATAGCGCGAGCGTGTTTACGCTGTATTAACTCATCGGCCAGTGCTGTCTCCACTTCACCAAAATGTTTTCCTGCAGCTGCATACTCTTTGGAATGTGACACAATCTCCTTTAACAGAGCGCACAGTCCTGTAACTGACTCTTCAAAGCTCTCGAGTTGGCGTCGAAACATGGGTGAGTCTTCGACAAAGTCCAGCACTACATTTTTGCTACAGCGCGTACAAACTCGAGTCTCATCAACGTCGGATGCAGCTCGTAACCTTGGCGACGTAGCAATGACACGCGGTGGAGACTGTTTCGAATCCTGCACTGACTTCAAATCGTATCCGATGGACTTTGGTAATTGTGTAATATTATCAGCTGCACATTCGGTAATCTCAGCACTTAATTTCCTGTTTTGCTTTACTGGAAGCTCGTTCATTGCATCGGACTGTGCCAATTTGTCCAAATCTTCAGGTGGCAAAGCGCCAAATCGCGCCGTGTACGTTTCTAACTGCAATTGTAAACTCACTATCATTAAATCCTTTTTCAAAATGACCTGCTGTAGCTCTGAGATAGCATCACTAGAGGTTTTGCTTCCTCTATCGGCATCTCGCCAGGCGTTAAACGCCTTCATGTATATAGTCGTTATGTAGTACAAAAAGTCAAATTTTACCAATTAAAATTAAAAATCAAAAGTGTTCGAGATTGACAATATGTTATCAAGTTGTGCTGCCGAGGACTGAGCTGCGGATATCTATCCATTCTTCTATCATACCAAGGGCAGAATTCACTGCTTACTACCGGTGAAGACATCGGCAAACTGGTCCTCCGGCATCTCGCGCTCAGGCTGACGCTCCTTACGTTCACCCTGTGCACTCTTGCGAGACACGTAACGATCACGTTTATCAGCTTTGGCATCTCGACGATTTTCGTTGGGCGACACGTATTGGTCGTTCTGGTACAAAGTTTGGCCACCAAAACTTCCATCAAAGATACGAATGGGTGTGATAACAAAGCGTGGGCCAATCTCAATAAGCTGAATGAGATCTTCGCCACGGTGGAGAGCGGCTGACTCGACCTTTTTTGTATCAGCATCATCTGCTAGCTGGTAGTTGCGGCCCCAGACTTTACCATCCGCATAGTAAAAGCTCATGACGCGGTCAATAAATGGCTTGCTCTTTGGATGCGCCTTAGGTGTACCCCACACCTGCGTAAAAAGCTTCTTGATCACCTGTAAATGTGGAGCTTCGTCAAAAGCTTTGTCAAAAGTCAGTAGCGGACGCGATCCGGACAGAGCATTGCCCGTTAATTTCAGCTCATCCATTGTGTGGACTGACATACATAATCAAAGCATATAAAACAGTTAGCTCAAGTGCTTAAGTGATACAATTTGTCTATCCATTGTACGCACCGTTTTGCACCAAAAACTTTACGCTTGGGCCCGTGCCGACACGGCTAATCCACATGTAAAGGTCCTGGCGTTTTCGAGCTTCTAGAAAGATGGTGGTGTTGCATCCTTTGATTTCCGCAATCTCATTTACTACGTGCAGTGTATCCTTGGCGTCAAGCTTCACCTCGCGCTTGTGGTGAGGCAATAACTTTCGAAAATCATCCATCAAGTGGCGGTACCGCGTCGTGATGCCACGTGATGAGAATACGAGCACACGTTGCTTGTTGGTATACTTGCTGCCTCCTAATGTATCTATCTTCTGTTTTTTAACTTCGTCAGCTGCGTCCACCTGTACGCTGGTCTCATCCTTGCGTCTCCTCTTCATCATGGCCATGGCGCAAAGAACTAGAAAAATTAATGGCTGGCGAGCTGGTTTATTGACAATTTATAGTAATATTACTCGGTATAATATGATGGTATAATCATAGTAGTAATCAGAAATGTACTCCAAAGTATCATCTTTGTTACTAACATATTTACAATTATCTAACACTAAACCGCCGCAGGGACGTCGACCATCCCTGGCGCCTTCTGCCGGAAGAAATTCTGTAGTTTTTCATGCTGGTCCACACCGATTGTAAATTCGTTGACTTGAATCTTGTTGTTGGTTCGGTTTCTGTCAACAAAGCCCACAAAAGGTACGCCATCGAACATGACAACTTTATCGCTAAATTCGTCGCCAACAAAGTCATTGTCTTCTTCATACCATTGACGAGGCTCGCGCGCAACAACGATACGCAGTAGAACAGCATTATCCGGTGCCGTGGAGTTGAAGAGATGGGTGACCGGCAATTCCGCTTTATCACAAAACGGACACCACAGCCGATTGTTGAAATGATGCACGCCTGATACGAAGAAAAGAAATAGCGGATAGCTGAAATCGTACGAAGCAAGAAAGTCCATGACTTGTCGAGCATTGTCAAAATTAATAATGCGATTTTTGTGAGCTACCGACTTGCTAACTTTGAAGACAACATCAAGCAGATCTTGATTTAAACAATGGGGCCCGGCAAGCAGCGCTGAAGAGTTACCACCACCATCATACCGCATCAGTGTCGGCAAATAATCAATGTAAAAGAGCTGATTCTGTCGAAAAGGATTCATAAAGTCGTTCCAATACGCTTCTGATCCCACTTGAATTTCAAGCAGTCTTGATCGTCTAGGTGCGCGCTTGAAGCCAGCAAGAACCGCAGTTTTTACCATTTGACAAGGATTGAACCAGTATGTGCCATTGGCATCCATATCACTCGTAAACAGGAAAAACAACGGACCCATAGTCTCCACATCGTACTCACGCACAAATTTGTGCGCTTCTTCAAATCCACGAATAACGTAATATGTGTGAGCACGAGTGCGGTCGATATGAACTGTCAGTGTAGTCTCAGCAGTCTTAGCGGCGGTGGTGTCTCTATTCTCGGTTGTGGTTGTGACTTCTTTAGTAAATTGCCACATATACGTCACGGAAAGGAGCATCGTTGTAGCCAGCACCAGTTGCATAAAGCGCATGGGATTCAAATACCAAACTTTAGCCTCTTCCAGACTTGACACCTTCATCTTGACAGACACGCGGTGATATATTAAGTAAGTTCAGTTCTGGCTTGGTGTTGTGTTGGTAAAATGTTATTGGTCGATGTCTACAGAGTCTTCGATGATTGGTTCAATCAAAAAGAGTAAGACTTTGTTGTTCTATTGGCTACATTCAGTTTACCATCATAATGGCTAGGAAGAGTGATCTTCAGGTTGGTCACCGGCAACAGGAAGAAGCCGACGAGTCTTATGTCCAAAGTACAGTCCACATCACATCGTTATCTGTATCACCTATATTCAGACACCATCCACGAAGCTCTGAAGGAGTAGCAGAAGCTGTGCTTGCTCCTCCAGCACAAACGGCATCGTCTTATCTTCAAGGCCGCGAAGAACAAGATGCCAAACATAGGATGAAGCACGTATATGAAAAAGTCTTACGTCGGAAAAATCGAGCAGAAGCAGGTACTGCAGCTCCTCGTGGGTCTTCAGAGACAGATAGCAGTGTGTCACCAATGATGTCGAATGCGCTGATTGCTAGCGACAACGTAGAGCTTCGCTGCATTCAACAGCCTGGGGTTGTACAGTGCGATGAAATACAGCGGAATCAGGAATCGGCGTTACATTCTTACTTCTCTCTTTCACCAAAACGTGAAGACAGGAGACGAACCCGCAGTGGCTTAAAGCGCGTTAGCTTTGTCACGCCTCCGCTTGCTGTCGTATCCGGATCGTCTTCATCTGCAGGGACAAGACATGCAGACTTGTTTAGCGCTGAAGACTATCGACGCGATGATGATCGAAATGCACGGAGAAGAGAACGATTAGAAAGAAGGCAACGGCGACAAGAAAATACTCGTGGGAGATCTACTAGTAATGATGGCAAAGGATCAACGCTCTTGGATGTAGATGACGCGACTGTGCGATACATTGATGCAGTGCTAGTGAGACCCGATCAACAGGTTTTTAACAAGTACACAAGATATTTTTTGGATCTGAAGCTTGAGACGTTGTACCAAGATTTTACAGCAATCTTCTGGTTCAGACGTGCTCGCTGGCATGTGGCACTATGGATGTCTGTCCATTTGTTTGTAAATCTTATTTTCTATGTTCTTCCAGGCTCGAAGTTTACTGGTATGAAACAATTTATTTTATCATATAGTTCATTGCCGACGTTTTTACAGTGGGTCTACATCTTGATTGCGCTTCCATTCGCTGCGCTTCCAAACAAGTCCAATCCTTTTCAAACGCGGTGGCGTAGCTGGGTTTGCCTTATTATCATCTTATTTAACTTGACATTTCAAATATGGCTAGCAGACGCCAGTCGTTTGGCTACCAGTTCTTATTTAACGATCGTGCATGACCATCTCACATGCGATGCTTCAAACTCGGAACTCACGTTGGCATTCGCCGGTTTGAAAATGAACTCAAACGAAGAGGCTTTGTCCAACATAACAGTAGATTTTGCTCTTGCGTATTTGAGGGACGAGCAGATGAATCTGGCTATTAGTGTGACTCACATCTCCTCTGATGCACTAGTCCAGACACTCATAACTTTTGAATCGCTTTTCAGTTTTTTGTTCGTGATCTCAATACGTTTGGAGTTCGTCCAAGTCGTGGTTGTGGCTGTCACTGCCGCCACTACATACGCTATCGTTGTTACTGCGTTCGGATTTCAATTGCAGTGGCTCATGACTTTCAGCTATGGAACAGCAGTTGTGTTGTTTCTCATTTTATCCTATTCGACAGATCGTACAAATCGCAGATCGTTTTTATCCAATTTTCTCGTCGAAAAAGAAAATGAGAGTCTTAAATCGTCTTTAAAACAAGCAGAAGCTGCTCTGCAGAATGATACGGCTCGCGCAGACGAAGAACGTGCTGTGGCTAGAGTACTCGCTGCACCCGAGATGCAGCACCTTGAAATGGTACACATTCCGTTTGCAGATCTCACCTTCCTGCAAGCCATTGGCCGCGGATCTATGGGCGACGTGATCAAAGCACGGTACTTTGGAACTGTTGTGGTCTGCAAGCGTATGCGTCGTGAACACATTGTGGAAACAAACAATGGTCGGAATCGACATGGACAGCGAGATGCTTGGAATGAGGATAGTGCACTGGCGAGTTTTCGTGATGAAATTGAACTCATGTCGTGCTTGCGACACCCGAATATCGTGCAATTCATCGGTGCCAGTTGGGACAATGCCTCAAACCTTTGTATAGTGATGGAATATCTTGAGAATGGAGATATGCATAGTGTGTTGCATTCAGGACTGGGCAAGAACTTTACGTGGGCAGATCCGCTGTTAAAAATGGCTGTGGATGCTGTGCAGGGAATGCTCTATTTGCACTCCCAGGAACGGCCAGTCGTGCATCGCGACTTGAAAAGTGTCAATATTCTCTGTTCGGCCACGTATGGGTGCAAAGTGGGAGATTTTGGACTGAGTCGTCGGTACAAGAAAGGTGTTGATGCTCTCACAACTCTCGTGGGTACGCCATTCTGGCTCGCTCCTGAAATCATTCGCAGTGAGCGATATGGACCGGAAGCTGACGTTTATTCATTTGGAATCGTTTTAACAGAACTCGAGACGCGACGAACTCCATATCACGACCAGGAAGAGACAGGATTAAAAGTGCTTATGCGCGTAGCACATAAAGGGCTACGGCCTTCATTACCTTCGACGTGCCACCCTGAACGACGCAAGCTTATTGAAGCATGTCTTCACGATGTTCCTCGACATCGACCGACCTTTTTGCAAGTCCTCTCTCGGTTGCAAGGGCCTGTGAGACTTGAAATTGAAGGTCAAGCAGCAGCTCAACCGGAGCTTGAACGCCGCGTTCTGCTTCGACGATGTCAAGAGCGTCAAAGTCTTTAGCAGTCATGAATTGTAATATTATGTTAAACTACTTATCAAATTTGTCAAATAGAGCATTTCTATGTATTTATTTATTTTGCTGTGATAAATGGGCAAATACTGTACTCGACCCTTTCAATTCTACCAACTTCCAACTCAGGAGGGCGACAAACTTTGTATACGAGACTTGTTCGCTCTGCTTCAAACGTTGGTATCAGCACTCAGAATGTCCTTGGGCCCTTCTTGAGGTAGCGATATAATTACCTGCAGGTAGGGTGTAACGGGGTTACACGTACCCTGGTATAAAAGGGTAGCAAAAGATGGTGTGACCGTACAAAGGTGTCGATTACACAAGACGGTGTAATTACACAATGGTGTGGCTACACCGTAACAAGCAGTACTTATGCACATTACTTATGTTTTACTTTTTGACCTGGAAAACCTAAGGTTTTAGATATAGGCGGCTCTGTCGCAAATAAACAAATAAATACAGTTTTATTTTGAGTGAAAGAGTATACTTGCCTTGTGTAAGGTTTTGGGTACTCTTGGAGGTAGCAGATTGCGATCCGCTACACTAGTACTGGTTCTGATATAGAACGTAAGTTCGGTGACCTTAGCTCGACTTCCTCCGAGCAGAGAGCTACGGCAGCCCCGCTACATAGGGTGTGAGTCCGCCAGGAGCAACACACATTCCTATCTAGCGCGTCTGACTCGAGTCCTTGACCACTTTAAAGATGTACAATCTCATCAAGTCCAAAACGAGAACTCATTTCTCACTGGTGTCGAGCAGAGGGAAATGAAGATCAATTCACCGCTAAAACAACGCGCTGTCAACCGATTTTCGCGGCTGGTGCGACGTACACACCATTAATATTCTAGAACAATCCGGCCGGCTTGTTTTTCTAGACGAGAACGGGAATAACATAATTGCACTGGCTGTCACGGCAAAGTTGACAGTGATGCGCATCGGAGGAGTTCACGTCGACGGGAACTACGACATGCCGTGCACCGGTGTGATCGACGGTCATGGCTCTCATGTCCTCGTGGTAGATCGCTCTCTTACCCACGAGTGTGGTCTTCTCGCGGGATATACTGGGCGACGCACCGTTCAAGTACCGCATCTAGGAAACTAATCGCGCAATGAGCATCTCGTCTGCAAACATAGTAAAATAAGTCTTGCGGCGGAACGAGAAACCAAATCGGTCCATAATTTGTCAAATCGTTTCGTCGATATCATAAATAGCTTCGGCTTCTCCTCCGTAACGTGCAGCGACGTGTGGATGGCCAAAGCAAAAGAGAGAGTATCTTCTTGCGCTCGCTTTTGAAACTACCATTTGCACTACGGTCGTTGTTCCTGTCGGTAGACTCGTGGGCTACAGTGTCTACACCAATATTCGGGGATCATTTAGAGTTTTACTAACAAAAATTCACTATGTCTATGGCTATCCAAAAGTCTTCGAAAAATCCTGTCGCATCATGTGATTTTGCGTCTCCGACCATGACAAAAAGTAGCAGTTACGTGTAGAGTCAGAATCACATACGAGCTTAATACTGCGAGGTATGGCATCAATACTAATGCCATATTAGTTAGCAGCCGAAAGCACATCTACAAAACAACGTCTCTACTCTTCAATGAGGGCATTAGGCGTGTCTGACAGAAGGTACACCTGTGACGGATATACTTCAAGACTCTCGGAGAATCGATAGGCCACCACAACAGAGAAATATCACGAATTCAAGCCGCATGAGCATTGCTCTCCATCGTATATGCTCATTGACTTGTTCCCATGTGTAGTGGATTAAAGGCCCGTGACCTCACCGGGGGTATTACCAGTTCCTGTTGAAGTTGTAGGGTTGCCTCCACTCCGAAACTCCATGAAGGTAGATATTCACTTCAGCAAGATCGCTACGGCATCGTTGATGCATACACTTGGCAAAACTTCCGCCTTTAAATCACTATGGTGGAAAACAGTGCAGCGGGGCTGCCGTAGCTCTGCTTAGAAGAAGCTAAGATAAGGTCACCGATCCACGTTTTATACAAGAACTAGTACGACTGTAGCGGATCGCAATCCGCTACCTCCAAGAGTACCCAAAACCTTACAAGGCAAACTGTAGTTATTTGTTTTATTTGCGGCAGAGCCGCCAATTAATATGCATAAGTACTGGCAGTAGCGGCTTCTTGTTACGGTGTAGCCACACCACTGTGTGATAACACCAACTTGTGTAATCTACAACTATCTACGGTTGGTCACACCATTTTGTGCGACCCGCTTATCATACAAGGGTACGTGTAACCTTGTTACATTTGGTCAAGTATAAAGACAAGCATCGTAAGTCACACAGTCCCGTTTGTTGATTATTAGATTAGAAATCATGAAGCTGTCGATGACATGATCCAAACAATGCAAAAACGGTCTGATTTTCAGTGTCTAGACTTCATCAAGACATCGAAATGGAATCAATTCACGACAGCAAACATAAAGGCTCAAGCACCTGAAGAGATAAAAAGTAATTTTAAATTACCATTGGTTTTAATAGCAGTCCATTTTACATATGAACTGCTACATGTATCTGCATACCAACAATCGCACTCGCATAGATAAAGCAACATAAAATCATCATAAAATGCTCCGATTCATAAATTTCACTTGTTGAGCGCTTAAATGTACTTGTGCCATATAACATCGCACCGACATAACACTGGATCCAGTGGACCCAAATTCGAATACCATACGAGGTCAAGACATCAAAAATTGCAGCCAATACAACATATTGTCGACAAAGTGGTTGGAATTCGTAATGTTTTCGTTTTCGATTTCGAATTGTTGGAGAAAATGCACCAGGAACAGCTAAAAATGTACAGGAGCACGTGAAGATGAGTTTGAGTCCATATGCAGATAGTACCGAAAGATCTGTCGATATTGTCGCAAAGAGAAAGACGAGAACATACGGCCAAATGATGATTTTATACAAGTAATCACTCCAGTGTGAGTTAATCAATAATGGCGACTCAATTGAGCGTTTCTTGGGTAGAGATACCCGAATTCCATCACGTTGTAATGGAGAAATTCGTGTGCTACGTCGTTTTGTTGGTCGTGGACTGATACTTTTTGTACTTTTGCGTCGAGTATCTTTCACGGAAGGTTCATCAGAGTCAGTTGTCCATTCTAACGTCGCGTCCAAAGTTAATGAAGTTGAATCGAGTGATTTCTTTTCAACTTGATCGAGAAAAAACTTGTCGACAATAGGTCGAAGCCATGTATAAAATCCACTCGGATCGTTTGTAATTCGACAAAGATGTTCATTCCCAGCACTTGCTTTTGAACTCTTCAAGTCAAGTTCAATCTTTTCAGCTTCTTTGCGAATCAAATAGAGTAGAATCCCTGCCATCTTTTTAATACCAAAGTTCAGCATAGCTTTTGGAATGGCACATTTGGGATCAAGATTTGCAATGATACACGTACGTGCTTGCGTACGTGTAAGAGGTTCAATTAGTGCACGAAATCCTTTTATCTCCATGCGACCTGCACTCCATCCTTGTAACGTTGGAATAGACACAGAAGTTGTGATTGTTGACACATCCACAGATCCTCCTAATAGCAAAAGACAACGATGTTCATAAACAGCATTAATCCCAAATGCTCGAATGATAGCATCTCGTTGTAAGAAAGGGGATGAGATTGCTAAATACGCTGCAAGTTCCACATGACCCATTTCTTGTAACAAAAGAGATTGAGAGCAAAATGGAATCCATACACTATAAAGATCGACTTCCCGAATGACCGAAATCGTATGAAAAATATCCACACCATCCACAAGACCTTCAAGTTTAATCCATACAGAACCATCTTCATCTGGTTTCCAAGATGTAGTCACTCCTAACATTGTTTGTCCAAACTGCCAGTCATTATCTTTTTTCGTATTGTTAAATTCTTCAAGTGCTTTCACACCTCGTTCTCGTCGTTCTTGAATATAATCAACCAGTTTTTGTTTCTCATCCATTGTTTGCTTCATTCGAGCTACAACAATCGTATCGTTATTTGTATCAGCTAGAAAAGCTTCAAGTCGATCGATAAGTAACCCGGCAGAGAAAACTCGCTCCGTCGTTTTAAGCTTCAACACTTGTTGCCACACCCAATCGACGTTATCTACTGTGACTGTAACCGAGGAATAATCTGTCAATTCACAAGTCTCCAACTTTGTTTGATCATTTTGTGTATCGCTCGTATTATCTGTCGGCGTAGTCAAGCTCTTGATTGCTACTATGTTTGTATCAGATGTTCGACGTTTCTTTCGAAAAATACCTGGAAAACGACGAGATAAATGGTGTCTACCTTTTAAAGATCGTTGTTTGTTTCCTACAATTAACATTGCAGCTTTAAACGTAACGATACATTGATCACGACTTCTTTCCAACAAAAGAGCGATTTCAGTAAATGGTACGTTTCGAACATGCAAGTCATTAATTTTGTAAACCAAATAGCCTGCAGGCACTAGCACCCGTTCGGTATCAACATGTGACAACGACGTAGAAGATCGAGACGTTAATGTCGTTTGTTCGGAAGATAAAATCTCTGAATGACTGCTATCAAATATCGATTTGGCAGCAGACGCAACAAAATCACGATAAAGCATTGCACTTCTTCCTTCGTCTTTATCAAATGGACGTAACAAACTCAATATATTATTTGCTCGAGTAATAAAGCACCGTACAATGTTTTGAGGTTCGTGATAGTGATGATAACCCAGTAAAGCTTCACGATCTGGGGAACTAAAACCTAAAGTTAGAGGTCGTTTAGCTCGCTGAATCTCACTAAATACATTCGTTGAATTCCAATCTGTCACAGAGATACCATTGACTGATGTCACAAGATATCCAATTTCAATGCGATTTCCACTTCCTGCTGCTTCACTGTGTTTTTCACAATACGCAACGATAATTTTGTTAGAATACAGATCCATTTCCAAGTGTAATCCAATCTTTTGTTTACGAAATTTCATACTAAAATCATCATCTAATGGCAGTAAAGTTTCGTCTTTATCAAGAGGTGCTGTTTGTGCAGAGTCTATCGAACTCACACGAGAAACCTCTGAAGGTGTGTTCGTGAATTGAGATTCAAGATTATAAGCTGAAGACGAATGGTGAAGATATCCATCATTAAAATTAATTGAGTGACGAATCAAAGTTGATCGAGAACTTTGATCAGTTGATACTTCACTTCGACGCATATCTCCATAGTCATCACTCAATCGACTCAGATTTTCAATACCATTGACACTTTGTGTACTATTTGTACTTGTCGTACGTCGAGAGAAAAACGAGTTTCGTGACTGCTTCTGCATTCGCACAGGTTTTCGTTCTTCTGTAGCAGAAGCTCGAATGACATTTTTCTTGTCACTTGGATCGATCGATTCAATGACGAGAGTTGGAGTTTCAGCACGTTCACGTATAACTTGAGACGGCATACTTTCATTCTCATTATTCTTGATTGAGTGAAAGAAAGCTGCATATCCACTACAAGCTTTGTGAAGTTTCGTCATAAATGATGGTAACATTGTACGAAGTAAGAGATTGATGAGATAATTTGGAAGACTAAAGTTTGTATCATCTTCATATTCCAAATAAAAGTCACAAGATTCATGAGAACTTGCTAAATTTCGAATACACAATCGTAATCGACACGTTTCAACTCGTGTACGAGTGGATGAAACAGGTACATCGATATGATGTGCAGCTTGATAAAGAATAACAAAAGCATTTTGAAGTGGATAAAACTTGACACGACGTCGATAAACGTAATCACGATTTGCTAATGGCCATGGAAGTTTAAAAGCACAATACATGACATCACTTTCATGCTGATGTTCGACTACATACACTTCATCCACATTATGATCCCATAATTCACGATAGCGGATATCCAAGAGTGTATTAAATAGTGTATCCGCTGAAAAAGGGAACCACCCTTTTGAGCAATAAATGGGTAAACTTGACTCTTCTTGAGTTGGTCGAAATACTTCAAGATTCTTATCAGTATAAATGGCTTCATTTAAATTAGCCCACATGGCAGTTTCACCCATATCCACAGCATCTAAAGACACAAAAATGAGCACAAAACGATGAAAAAAGTGGCATTGAAAAAATGCACAATGTACCATCTAGTTCTGAGTCACTAAACTCAGGGTCGGAACACCGATGTGTGAGTGGCGGACGCTTGCCATTTGGTCCTCCACGTGAGGTGGGCAGTACAGGCTTTGAAGCTTCGAACGAACTCATAAGACGAGAGACACTAAAATACTCGATCCGTCGCTCACTTGTGATCCAAATTAATGACGCTTCAGGTACAACGTCGCAACTTGTCTATTAATTGATTCACTACGACGAGTCGGAAGTTGGAGTGGGAAACGAGCACGCTTTTTTACATGCTTTGTAATGGAATTGTCATGGCATGCGACAACAAAAAGTGGACGGTTGGACCTGCAAGTTATCATAAATGTGGTAACTATTAAAATTTAAAGTAAATAGTATAATTGATATATCCAAAAAGGTTACGTTACCGGTATTGTATTTAGTAGTAATTTCTCACAAGAGAATGGAGAAAGAAGAGATCAGTAAGAAGAAAGATGGGCGAACATTTAGCCCCTTACGCTTCATGCAGGTAGCACTGGCGATCACGTTGTTCTTCTCGATAACGTATATGTACCAGTTTGTAACGGTAAGTATCACTCTTCGTTCAGTAAATGATTCTGAAGACTCGAAAGACGTTGGGATCGTGCGTAATCGCGTGTTGGGTCACTCAATACTGCATCTTCAAGGTTTTGAAGCTGCACACAAGTTTGTAAGTGATTATGATATCGAACAAGGTCCTTTGTATATTTTATTCATGAGTGATGCCGACGAAAATGGCAAGTACTGGTGTCCAGACTGTGAACGTGCAAAAAAACCTGTAATGGATGCTTTTAATCGTGCACCACGAGGGTCAAAACTTGTCGAAATTCGTGTGGGTCCACAATCATATTGGTCGGATTACATGAATGAATTTCGACAGAATCAACTTTTTTATTTGGATCATATTCCGACTCTTATGCGATACGAAGGAGGTGGCAATTCATCGACAATGCTAACGGAATCATTTTGTAACGATCCAGATCTGTTGGATTATGTTTTTCGAGTGAATAAACCACTTGCTGGTAAGCCACATGAGAACAAGGTGTTAACAATGACAAGTCCAACTGAAGTGATAAATTATGTGGGAACTTATGACCATAGTCATCCTCTGTTTTTATTCTTTGTATCTGGAAATCACGATTTTAATGGACGTTTGTGGTGTCCATATTGTGATCGAGCGGATGTGGCTGTGATGCATTATTTTAACTATACAGCATTAGATGATGCTGTGCTGATTCGAATTGTCGTGTCGAATTCCTACAAAGAATGGAAGAAGAATGAAAATCCATTTAAACAGCTTGAATTCCGAGAAAAAGTGACGCTTTTACAGGGTGTTCCCTATCTTGGATTTGTGCGGAAGGACCTCCCTGCGAATAAGGTCCATGTGTTTCAATTTATGCCTGATTATGTCGAAACACAGAAATTGTTGACGTTTTTTAAAAATAGACCGATTTAGTTGGTTGATAAAATAGAAATGTAATCAAACTGGCTTTTGAAGTACATAACCTTATGTAGTTATTGCAACTTAATTTTTGGACATGATTTAGAAACGTTTTGCAATTTGATCATGTATGATCGACGTCGTCATAATCATAGCAATGTGCGCGTGTGGCTCCAACGTAATCTCTGGCTCGTTACAGCTTCAGTGCTAATCGTGATCTACTGCATCTTTACTGTGTATACAACTACATGGATGCAAATTTATAGCGAGCAAAAGGAATCAAAGCATCTTACTCAAGAGAGTCATAACTTAATGGATGTCACGAATGTTTTTAAAGACAATAGCGACAACACTATGGAAGAAATGGCCAGCGAGATCGAATACGAAGAAGAAGAAGATAGAATGAAGATAATTGATACGAATGACATCTCGTATGTTCGTACGGTGGCAACAGTACCAGTTTCGAGAGCTGAAGTACCGTTTAAAGATTTCAATGTGGAAGAAGAACATGAAAAAGTGATTAGCGATGTACCAACATCGGAGGTTCATGACGTGGTTAAAGTATTGCCGAGTGATGAAGGATCAACGAATGAATCTGTGGTGCTATTGGTGTCAGAAACAGAGACGATTGATAACCACTATGAGTCTTGGAATGACGTTGATGAGTTGTCTGACGTTGTCAATCATCATGCTCCTATTTCTGATACCAGCGCGTCTTCTTCTGAGTCGTTTACTAATGCTAGTACACTGTATTCTTCATTACCAATTGCTCGCATCAGGCCAATTGAATATCGCAAAACATTTGATAAGACTCGACTTAAAGTGGAAATTTCCGAGCAATCCGGTTCATGGATTCCATTTGAAAATCGACATCATAAAATTGTTGGCTACAATGCTACGTTGGAATATCTGCAATACTACACAAAAGCTGCTGACTCAAAAGAAGAATTATTCTTGTTTTTTACATGCAGTACACGCGATGGTGATCAAGATGATTGGAATCCTAATTGCGCTACAGCTCGTGAAAAGGTGTACTCGATCTTTTCCAAGTCACCATCAACGAATCGTCTTGTGACTATATATGCAGGCACTTACGAAGATTGGATGGATGGAAACAACTTTACTTTCGATGACGATCTTCGTTTAAAAGCTGTTCCGACATTAATGCGATGGGATGGTGGTACTCCTGGAAGTTTACGGTCGACTTGGGGTGTATTAGTGGATGTATCAATTCTATATGATCCGTTTGTTCGCTATCTCTTTCGTAATACTGATAAAGAAGATCAACTATTAGTTAAACCAGAAGTCGAAAGCAAGGAGATTATAACCGTGCGAGGCTATTCGTCGTACCGAGCGTACGTGGATTCTTATGTCACTAGTAACTTTTCCTATCCGCTCTTCATGATGGTCTTATCTGGTCGATTGGAACATAACAATCGTCTCTGGTGTCCATGGTGTCGACAATCTGAATTGCCTGTTAAGTATGCATTCTATGCTTATGCACCAGTTAATGCCAAGCTGCTACTTATCGAGACTTATGACAATCGTAGCGAATGGCGAAACCCAGATAATGAGTTTAAAGTGGATCCACAACTCGCAATCAAAGGTGTTCCATGGTTCTATCGTGTCTCCTCTCGTACACTTGGCGATCCACTCGTGTATGAACATATTAAAAAGAAATTCTATCTCCTGGAAGCTTTGGAACAAGTATTTGCACCACTTTAAGTGGAGCACAGTATAGAAATTGATTTAAGAAACAAAACAGTTTTATCCAATCAAATTATACAAAACGTGGGAAAACGACTGACTCGATTATTATCATAAGAATGGGGTTGAAAATGAAAGCACATCGTCATGCAGGCACAATCTCTCGTCGACAGCGGTGGATTTTAATGATAATCATTGCCTTTGTATTGTACTTGATGTTGATGATTCAAATGTGGATCTGGTCCTCTGCAAACCACGCAGATTTACGTGCTAATATCATAAATGCTGAAGATATTCCCAAGCCAGTTAGTCGATCGACAATTAAACAAAATGACGAGCCACAGGAGATGCGAGTAGATTCTTCACAAGCAGAAGAAATGAATCATAAACAACCAAATTTACGCATTGTTGATCCATCTCAAGCGATTCCTGACACGATGGAGCTTTTGACTCATGAGTCCGAAGCTCCACGAGCTACTAATGTACCAGAAGCTTCACCACCTTCAAAAGTGATGATTAAATCACCTTCTTCATTTGCAGCTCGTCATGATATTATCTTTGGGTACACTGCAGCAATGAAGTATTTGGCTAATTATACAATTTCTGAAGATTCCAATGAACGACTCTTTTTGTTTTTTGTATGTGGTGATGAGAAAGGAGAACAAATGAAATGGCGAAAAGTATGTGTGGATGCATCTGCATTAGTATATGATGTGTTTGCGAAATCGTCGTCTCATAATCGATTGGTGACTATTTACGCTGGATCAAAGACAGATTGGTCGAAAACGAATAACTTTTACAATGATGTGGATCTTAAAGTGAAGATGATTCCTGCTTTAATGGAATGGCATGGAGGACGTCCTGGTGCAAAGCGTGTGACAACTGGTATGATTATTGAAGATAGTCTTCTTTACGAACCATTACTGCGATATCTGTTTAAGAATGAAGACAGTTTGGATCCACTTCTTGCACCTGAAAAGATTGCATCGAAAGAAATTGTTTTATTAAAAGGTCATCAGAAGTATCGACAATATATTGAGACAATTGCCAAAGGAGAAAATCCATTGCTAACTGTTCCAAATGGTCCAATGTTTTTCTACTTTATTGCTGGTCGACTGGAAAGAAATGAACGTCCATGGTGTCCATATTGTCGATATTCTGAGATCTCGGTTGAGTATGCATTTTATGCTTTTGCACCTCCAGGATCTCGCTTAGTTAAGGTTGAGACTGTCAATTCTTATGCTACATGGAAAAAACCTGTTAATGAATGGAAATCGGAGACTTCCGTGATAATTCGTGGTGTTCCATGGATGTTTCGAGCAGAATTAGATGCTCACACGCATACATTTACTTTTGATCGAGTGTATGGACGATTTGATCATCCGGATACGTTACAAGAACTTTTTCAAACTTAAACGAATTATTACGAGTTTTTTTGTTATATTCTTGTTGTTTATTTTTTTTAAGAATAATCTTGATGAGAATATTTGTTTTACTTCTATTCTTTAAGAAAAAATTACTACACTTTTGAAATTAAGGTACAATACATCACAAGTCTGTTTGAGATTGTTGGATGGATATCTCTCACTTTGTCTTAACATAGTTCTTTCTTGATTTGTAGTCGTATAGATAAAAGTCTGTGACGTATTGTAATGTAAAAGCGCTTTGGTTTACGAATTGTCGGATCGTTGTCGTACACTTTTATCTCTTTCGACGTTCGTACATTAAGTTTCATTTCTTCATTACGTCGATCATGGCAATATCAAGATACAGACGTGATTCCAAGCGACTTAGCGTGAATGTATGGTACCTTCTTACTTGTGGTTTCTTTATCGTGTACATCACCTTTTTAATTTCTTGGCAATTTGGAGACTTTTCATACTTGGCATCCACTGAGCAGCTCAGTCATCTCCGCACGGTACATAAACATCTTGATGATGCTTTCGACGTTGACAAGACTTTGCAATACAAAAATGAAGAACAAACACATGAAAATGGACATTCAATAGAGTCAAAAAATGGACATGAACCTAAGAATGTGACGTTAATGAAACAGATTCCAGATGCTGCTGTCTCACCTTTGCATTCCATTGCTTCGTCTATAAAGACTATCACAGCCTCTACAGTGAATTCGACTTTGAGTAGACCACCTTTTACTGCAGTTTTAAAGTCTAAGACATCGAACGATGAGATCGAAGATATCGTACCATCGATTTCTAAAAAACCTTTGAATCCGACAAACTGGACGATCTCTGGATATGCTGATACGATCAAGTTTTTGAAACAGTATCAATATGATCCACAGAAGGCGCTTTTTCTGTTTTTCGTATGTAGTGATGAACACTTTCAAGCAAACGATTGGTCTGAAATTTGTGTGAAAGGAAAAGAAAATGTTTATGAAATGTTTTCCACATCTTCAGAACATAATCAACTCGTGACGATATATGCAGGCTCGAAGCAATACTGGAAATATCAAAACGATTTTTACAATGATCGAGATTTGAAAATTGTAAGTGTACCTTCGATTCTAAAGTGGGAAGGTCGTGGTGGTCGTACATCAGGAATGCTGGTCCAAACGTCGCTTTATGATGTTGAGTTGGTCAAGTATCTTTTCGCTAAAAACGGTTCACCTGAATCGTTTTTTCCTGTTGAAACTGTTCAGAATAAAGAGATTGTCACGGTGAATGGATATGATGCATTTGTGGACACAATGACTGCGTTTGAGGAAGAGATGAATCCAGTGTCGACGTTTCTTATGATGGTAGCAGGTCGATTTCAATACAATAAACGTCCCTGGTGTCCGTACTGCCGATACTCGGAACTTCCACTTGAGTATGCATTTTACTCTTTTGCTCCAAAGAATTCACGATTGATTCGAGTGGAGGTGACCGATTCGTATACGGATTGGGAGAAACGAACAGAATTTACGGAAGATCCAAATCTAAAACTTCAGCATGTGCCATTGATGTTAAAGATTGATCTCGAACCAGCTGACATTACGAACAAGATAAAATTTACCAGACACATGTTTCGTTACGATCGCTTGACCCCATTACGTCTGTTCTTCAAACGATTTACTTAAAGTAGTTTGTATATATGTGTGTTAGACTTGGTCTTATGAAAGATGTTTCGTATTGTCAAAAATTTTCTTTCGATTATTGCAAGTGGATCGAATCTAAATAAGTTTCTAATCTATTCATATTAGCTAAAGTGATGTCAGATGACGCTCGGAATGTTCGCGGTTGACGCAATGATCTCTTTCGTAATAGACACTTTGGTGTTTGATCAACTATTCCACGTTCAGTAAGAAATCCGAAATATCGAGCAAAACTTAAGCCCAAAAACTCTTCAATCAAACGCAATAAGACACTAGTTTCACAGGAAGAATTGTCAGGTAATACTCGAAGATGTTGACGGAGACTTCGAATCGTAAGTAAACACATGACTACAAATTGTTGAAACCGAACTTTACGTTCACAAATGATTTCATTTTCAACCATTTCAATCGTTAATTTTGAAAACAGATGCGAACCCCAGACTTTACGTGAAGGAAAAGCACCATTGACAATTGAAGTGAGTACATTGTCACAAATGGGACAATGAGGTTGACGACGACGTTTGCTTCGACTTAAATGTTTAATCAATTGTAATCGTAACGCACGAAATTCGGAAAATCGATGCACTATACACCATTGCTGTTTGCTTAAATGAACTTGGACTTCATAAAAAATCACACCATCTTCCGAACGATTGAAATGTTGACCCGTGACGTGAGCAAGTAAATAATCGGAATATTCAGCTTCGTCACGAAAGAGTTGAAGATCTTCGCTTCCATCTCGAAATCCAATTGAACTTGATTGTCGAGTTGTTTCCACTTCTTTGCGTTTACGTAAAGATTGAGATGTAGAGGATCTTTCCGTAACAGAAGGTAGAGAGCCGTAACTATGTCGTCGTGAATTCTGTCTGTCTTCAATTACTATGCGAGGACTTCGATCACGTGCCAACAAATTGCGAGCAGATGAACTACAACGTTTAAGAAGTCGTGGAATTTTTCCAGATAAAAGAGTTTCGCGACTTTTTCTATGATGAATTGAAGCAAGAGGAAAGTGAGATTGTCGTAAAATCTCATCAAAAGAGCAAAAAGTTGACGTCGTCGAATGAAGAGGTGAATTGGAATCGTATGTGACGTCGCTTGGCCTCATAATGATAAAAATCACAAATGCTCACTACTCGACTACAAAGTCGAATGAGAAGTGCCAGTGATGCGACAGGTGGGAGGTGGGTGGGTAATCGCATATTTTCTCTAGCCATCAACTGGCCAGACAGACGATGACAAGGCTATTAATAAGAAAAATGTATTGTTGACACAGGGTGTTTCATAGCGTTGACAAGGCCAGTTTGAAAAAGAAAACATGAAGTCTACGATTCAAATGATACGGTCAGCTCACGTTTGGATTGTTGGATTCATTAGATGATGATTTGAAACGCTAGTGTTTGTTTGAAAAGATTTTCTGGTAAGAAATAAACGAACTTAGTTGATGAATCAAAGGTACCAGCCGTCTCGTTGCGCTCTAGACGTAACGGATACGAACACCAACGGATCTATAGCTTGATGTAATATCTATCTACTATACTCATGTCAAGTTGGACATGATGATTATGACAGCATTAGGAAACAGAGATCTGATCGTAGGAAAGGCAGGTTGGGTTACTGACCACTATATTTGTCTTTTGAAAGAAAAAAATCGTTTGTTTAACGTTTAGATTCAAAGTAGCCAGCAAACGCAATTGATAAATCATTTACTCGAACATCATATGTAGCCAGCCATCTACCCTGACCTCTGACCTGTTAGATTATTTTGGGTATGACGACTGTAAATGGGGGGTTACTGTAATGGGGTACGTACGTATTTTTGTGTCCGAGAACCTTATTATTTTGTACAATTGATACAATTATGTATACCATGTAACCTGCATATAGTATCAGATTAATTTAAGTTTATTCTAATGCTAACTAAGTTGCCATTTACTAGAAAAGATTCTGTTGAGAGTACGATAATCCAACTACCTAGTCGAGAAAAGACTGTATTCTCTGTAATAACTGAGCACAAGTTAATTGATTACCTGTACATCTGCGAGAGGTGAGGCGACTGAGTCGCGGTGCGCAGTGACGCATGATCTGTGCAGATCACAAACAGCTTTGAGCCAAGCAGGTACACCCTGAACTTGACAAGTGCATACTTCATAGTCCGAAGCGTCACAGACGACACTATACAACGATCGGGGTCTGACAACGCCAGTATTGGTGCATGAAGGAGGATGTTTTTGACCCTGTTAAAAGCCTTCCGATGCTCCATTCCGTATCCTTCTCAACAATGACCGTGCCATTTCCGCATATTTTGCGCTCTACTTGTGCAAGTAGTTGGCGAGGCCAAGCCACTTGCGCAAGTTCTTTTGGTTCTTTGGAACTGGTCAGTCCACAATGGCCTTAACCTTAGCGGGATCCACTCGAAGGCCACGATTCCCAATGAAGCACTTTAAAAAGCATTTTTCTCCGCGCCGAAGATGCACTTATCTGCATTAGCATACAACTTATTTGTGCGCAAGAAACCGAACATCGCTCTCAAACGGACGATGCGGTTTTCCTCATCTGTCTTCCCGTACCCCGCGCGACTGTGGACGAAGATGCCGACGAAGTATGTTTAACCGTACGCCCGGTGGGGCCTGAACAATTGCGTCACAAGACAGTTTAATGTTGCCGGTGATGCCTTGGGGAATCATAAGCCACTCCCAGAACATCCCGCTCGGAGTTCTCGCCTCTGTCAGCGGATAATCACTCGCTCTTATAAGCAATTGGTAATACCCATCGACCAAGTCGAGTGCGCTGTAATTTAAGTAGCCAGCCATATTGTTCGCTTTCTTGGGATTGGCGTCTCTGTCGGAATGGTGGCAGCGTTTAGCTTATTGCGAGCGAGAACGATACACAACTTGCCGTTCTGCTTCCGGACACAAAACGTGGGTGTTGAATGGGGAGACTTGCTCTCACGCACCTTTCCTGCGTTGGGTTTCGCACGGAAAAAAGCGTCAATGACATAACACTCCACCTTGGTCAGGGGCCATTAGCGTTTAATCAGTATTCGGCTCCCGAAACCAGGTCGATCTCATGACGCACACCTGGGTCCGGAGGTAGGACCGACGGCGGGTCTTTGGAGACGACGTCTTGAACCAAAAGATAGTACGACTCCGAAAGATTCTTCAGGATCGACAATCAACTTTGTGCGTTCAGCACCCTCTTAGTGTCCTCCAGGACAGCTTCATTCAGAAGCGACGACAAGCCAATGTCTATAATAGCTCGTTTAAGTCGCCTGCCTTCAAGGCCTTGCCGAACTCGTCGAAGGACATCGCATCCAGCTCAGAAGAACATCCACCGCGGGTTGGCCTCGAGGGTGACATCGCCGTCTTCTTCTCCCGTCGTATCGCTGACAAGGGTATATAGCTGTGCGCTATCGTCTACATTAGACACACCCTGGTTCAGTGTCGACGCCCTGCGTCTTGCAGATAACATATGGCATCGCCGTCTCCTCTTTATAGGGAGTTTACGGCTCATCGAGACAAGTGCGAACACGCACTCAGCGTCATCACTCCCTGCTCCATCGGAGCCTTGATGTTCTTAACAACATCCGACGAAGAGCTGCTATCTCCCAGTCTTCGTCCAGTGCGTAACATGCTACTCCACGCGCATCTGAAGGGCCTTGCCCAAGATGCCTCGGACCTCGTCCGACCATGCCACTCTTGGCATGCAGCAACTACTTTGAAGCGTGAGCAGTGCTCAGTGGATTACGTACCACTCCACGCGCATCGCTAGGGCCTCGCCCTCGTTGCCTCGGATTTCGTTCGACTGCCTCTTGGTATGCAGCAACTGCTTTGAAACGTGAGCGATTACATGCCACTCCACGTTCAGCCCGCGAGTCATGCTCGGGACTCTTGTCCAATACACCATCGGTGTTCGACATCTCGGATACTCCGATGTCCGGCACATTGGCCGTCCTGGTCTAGTGCTCGCGTCAATAGCGCTTCTGCTTCCTAGCAGAGGTGGGTTCATGACTCGCCAAAGCTCCACCAGGAGACGTGCGCCTAGCATCCAAGGTCTTCAACCTCCAATCGATCCATGACTCATGGTGTTCCAACCATGCATTACCAAGGATCAGATCATGCCTTGAATCCAAGTCTTAGACTAAGCAGCATTTAACGCTATCGAAGTAATGAAACTTGACACCGAGGTCCACAGGAGCCCTCGGCACAGTGACGGTGTCACTCAACCGCGCTTTCAGCATCTCAGGATACAGCTGACTTCCTTCAAACGTGTAGCGTCGGGCATAATATTATGCCCGACGCGCCGAAATCAAGCTCTTTTCGGTCGCTTTTACGATCAGCAAGCCCGGCTTGCATACATGTTCCGTGTTCAAGAGCACGGAGCTCTTTGGGGCTGGGCCCTGCTGCCTGCTACCTCATTGAGGCTCAGCACATGCTTTCACACAATTTTATTTGTGAGTGATGTCGCTTAGTGTTCCGATATTCTCGACATGTTGTGTGACAATCACAACCATGTCTTTTGGTAGGAAGACACTATATCTCTTGATAAAATCATTTTCTCGATGACAATTGCGGCTATTTCTCGCCCACCCAGCCCATTGTTCTCGGACTATTTGTATGCAGCGCACGGTCGGCCAAAAACAACAATATACCTCAGAACCGAAACCTTGTTTGTCGAATCCTCTATTGACGGAACTTATTTCGGTCTCTTCACGTGCGTCTCCTATTCATGATGTTTGTCACGCTAACACATCAACGGTAAATCACAAGCAACAACCATTAAAAGCATAAAACCTCTTTCATTACTTACTTGATCACTGTTCTCACTCACCTGTCACTAAGTGCAGGTGGATTTGCAAACATGTCAAATGTCTTGCATTTAGCATGTTCATTGATACATAAAACGTGAATCCTGCCATTAGAATCTGTTTGGCGGCCACCAAACAGTGTTGAAAGAAATTGTTGGCCACCGCGTATTTAGTCTCGGCCAGAAAGTAATCAGACTGATGATCGATAAAATTAGTCATTTATGGTTTTAAGTTGGTCTCTTAGTGTCGTTGAGCCCTTCAAGCTGGAGCAACAATGCCTTTAACTAGGATATTCTGTCCGGAGATTTGCCTTGTACGTCTATGTAGCGTACATATGCGTCAATTAATTTTCACGTATTTTACCCATGAGCTACAGTTCTGATGCGGGGGTTTATGATATTTGGTGTTCGTGTTGGAACACCCAAACCCGAGACACCTGCACAAACTATAAAAATATCACATTGTATGTCCGGGTCTGTGGAATTACTATCACCAGACTTTTCCAGACTGCCTATCCTGAGAAACAAACCGCCTACAAATATTCCATTTTTCTATATTTTAAGCCTTCATATCTCTTAAAGGTGGCAAGTCTCGTTCTTTGTATTTCCAACCGAGTTTTTCATGTAACCGCTCGCCAGATCGCGACCAGGGTGACGACCCTCAAATCCAATCCCCGCAGATTGAGCAAAATGTGCTAAGTTTAGCGTGCCAAACAAAATCTATACAGCGCACATTCAATATAGATCACATTGGTAATCTCATGCTCGAATCCGCAGTCTGATTGATATTATGAGAGCTCAAACCTTCTTCTCCTCCATAAGCATAGCTGACTGCGATCATATGTAAAAAGCGTCTCGTCTGTCTGCGATGGGCCCGTTTCAGTGCTGTGGGCAATTTATGCTTTGAGTTGAGATTAATTTGTTTGGTAAATTCTGCCACAGACATTACATGCTCCAAAGACGAGGTTTCGAACCACTACGACTTAACATGGCAGTACTATTATTGTTGTGCCGTTCCGGTCAAATTTCGATTGAATTTTTTGAGTGAATTCCCTCGCTCCATGCAAATCGTGAAACCCTAACTGCAAATCGAGCTTGTAGAACCAACTCTTTGTCTCGCTCCATGAAGCCACATTTAAGTCTATGTTCCATCAAAATACATTAATTTCGATTTTTGTTGTCGTGCATCTTGACACCATAAATTGATTCCCACACTCGGTCTTGCACCTTGGGCTCCGTACGACACTCTTTCGGCAATCTCGCCGTTGCTCTCTGAATAGGCATTATCACATGGTGTGACAATCATTTAGCACCAAAATTTCTCGCAGGTGACGTTTAAAGCTACAGGGTGCGATTGAATGCCCGAACATTTATCCTATGACTCCACATAAGGTGGGCTCAAAAACGATGTATTCGACTGAGTCTTTTCGCTATTGATTGTACGACTCCTCCAAACTCCTAATGCTTTCAGTGAAATTTGTGAGAGACTCGAGTCACTTATCTTCACTATTTAACTCGGATACTTCTGCTCTCCTTCAAGGCGGTCGTCATACCAAGATTGCTAAATACTTGATTTTCTCCAACTTATTTCACGGAAACCTTGTTGTCGGTGTTAGATTCTGCTGAAGTTCCCCCTGTAGGAGAAGGTAAAAGCAGAAGTGAATATGTAAAGTCAGCCATATCTTCTTTGCATGGTCTTCATGCTATAAACAGATAAAAAAGTCTCCTTACCGCTGGACGCCTGATGACTTTGTCCCAGCTTTCGGCATGGATTCTGGACCGTTACTTGGCCTGTGCGTAGAATCCCATTCCAGGCGAAATGGCCTCTAGCGAATTTTTGGGCCTATCACAACCGGCTGTCCCTCTCTCAGATTGTGCCCTTTCTAACAGGGACGTGTGTTGAAGTGGCGCCGCGTAATGAGAGCTGGGAGAGTCAAGGACTCATCGATTGATGACGTGAAGGTGATCAATGGTCTGGTGGGCGCGTGGGGCACGCGCATGAGCTCGGCGAAGATAGGTAGCTGACTCGACGAATGATGCCTTGGATCGGAGATTCACGCATGGCAAGATCTGATTGGGAGACAATGGAGTGAGTGCTGGATGTGATTGGATCACACCCAAAACTCCCCCCGCAGCCTTTCATCTTGTCGAGGCGTCGCAGGGAGAAGCTCGAGGGCGGCTGCTGCAGAGGCAAAGGGAAGAAGAAGGGCGCACAGGAAGGTAGCTACGGACATGTAGGAAGGGTAGATTGTGTAGCTGCCAACTGATACACTTCGGCATTTACCCTCCACTACTCAACAGGTTAACAGCTGCACAAGACTCTCAAGCTACAAGACGCCGGCTCGATGTCGACGAAGAAGGCCGAAGTTCTCTGGGAAGCGACAACTACTTCCACTGGGAGTTCGCCATGCGCATGACGCTGGCAAGGAAGGGACTGCTGGCTCATGTGCAGACGGTGAAGCCGAAAGTAGAGGTGACGGAGGCGTGGCTGCTAAACGGCATGTAGGTACTCGGTTTAATCGCCCAGGTTGTGTCGTTGGAGCACCAGACCTCGGCGATTAAAGCGTGGGTAACTCTGCAGGAGTTCTACAACCGGACCACGATGCACAACCGTGTGATGATGACTCGCCGACTCCATGACTTTAAGATGGAGGAAGGGACGATGATGGCGAAGCACCTCCACAAATTCGACGAGCTCATCGTGGGTTTCCAATCGCTCGGCGAGCCACTGGACGATGCTAGTCAGTTGGTTATATTGCTGAGCAGCCTGTCCAGCGAGTTCGAGTTAATTTCGTCGATTATCGAGAACTCTAAGGACATCACGCTGATCGAGGTGAAGGAGAAGTTGCTCGAGGAGTACAAGCGACTGGAAAAGAAGATAATGTCAGAGCGCGCGATGAAGGTCACCTCGGATGGTGGCAGGGGCAAGAACGGCAAGTTTGTCAAACGCGACAGAAACAACGACCGCAAGAGCAACGGCGCGAAGAAGAATGGCAAATTCTGGGGCAACTGCTTTAGTTGTGACCAGGTCGGACACATGAAGCGGGACTGCCCGAACAAGGTCACCAGTGCCATGGCTGATACTGCACTCGATGTTGGCAAGGATTGACAATGGTGCGACGTCGCACATGATGCCGTACCGGGACGACCTCTTTGGGTATGAGGTCGTGAACACGAACATCGAGGTGACCATCGCTGATGGTAAGAAGCTGCGCGTGGCGGAAACGGGTCGGTGCGCTTGTAGGGCATTGACAGCAAGCGCATCCGGATGATGGAGGTACTCCACATTCTTGGCCTCGATCGCCGACTGCTGTCGGTGAAGAAGTTGGCAGGACGCGGGTTGAGCGTCGAGTTCCAACGGGATTCGTGTGTTATCTGGGGCAAGTCGAGTGCGATGCCTCGGGAAATAGACTCGGCAAGGCCTACGTGTTGGACTGTTAGCAGAAAAATGGCGCGATTCGTCGAGTACAAGGGGTCAGTGAATCAGTGGAAGCTGTGGCATGCTCGCATGGGGCACCACATTGAGGACGCGTATGCAAAGACGCAGCGCGCAACAACTGGGATGCCAGTTGTCAAGCAAGAGGTCAAGACTTTATGCGGTGGCTACATGACGGGAAAGCAGACGGTGGCGCATTTTCCGTT
>NW_020187567.1:2722071-2722141 GCF_900000015.1 Plasmopara halstedii | reverse complement strand
TAACGCACTTAAATGTTTGTCACGCAGCAAGGAGCTAAGATATCAAGTCACATACGTTTGTAACGCTTCA
>NW_020187567.1:2721323-2722061 GCF_900000015.1 Plasmopara halstedii | reverse complement strand
AACGAGGCTTGCGTGTCCGTTAGACACTGCGTTGGAACGAAACGACTTCCGTGCTCAAAAAGCCCTGTGTCAATGACACCAAAGACTCCAAGTCTCGCTGGTTCCGACAGTGCTCACGGGCAGAGTCCAGCTTCGTCTCCCGCACGCGATGCAATGTCGGACGGTGTCTCCGCGGCATCGAGGGATGTAAATCCTAGGCTTGATGAGCCCGAGCGTCGCGCTCCACGCACGCTAACGGTGACGAGTGACCTCGTTGAGGATGTGGAGGTGGTCGACTACGAGTCTGACACTCCTTTTCACGGATGGAATGACGAGGAAGGCAAGCCGCACCAGCGGCGTGAGACGAGCCCTGCTCGCGCCTTGCGGATCCCATGTCCGTTTCTTGACTTCTCGTCACCTGAACGTTGTGTATTCACCAATGACCTCGATGAGGCGCCGGAGCGGCAGCTGAAAGCTGTTCGTAAGGCGGCTCTGATGCGCGCTCACCCAC
Source organism: Plasmopara halstedii (assembly GCF_900000015.1). Classification (NCBI taxonomy): domain Eukaryota; phylum Oomycota; class Peronosporomycetes; order Peronosporales; family Peronosporaceae; genus Plasmopara; species Plasmopara halstedii. The sequence continues at coordinate 2,721,571 of NW_020187567.1, read as the reverse complement.
GGTCGGTCCTTTACTCTCGTGTGGAATATGGCTTTCGCCCGGCGGATCCCGCCGTTGAAGCGAAAGACGTTGTAAATCGATCGTTACGCCTCCACATCATCGGGTCCCCGGTCATTACGGAAGATGAGCTTGCCGAACGGAAAGCTCTTTGAGCTCGTTTCTTTGCTCCTTATGAATTCTAGCTGAAAGTTTATCCCACTCGTCTGAGTGCTCAACGAGGTAGCTCTTGTGTACTCACAATGCGGACA
>NW_020187567.1:2720552-2721313 GCF_900000015.1 Plasmopara halstedii | reverse complement strand
TCGATGCCTCGGCCCTTGGCCGACCATGTCACGCATGACATGCAGCGACTGATCCGAAAATTGAGCAGCGCTCAGTGGGCTACGTGCTACTCCACGATCAGCCTGAGAGCCACGCTCGTGGCTCCTGTTCAATACACCGTTGGTGTCTACCAACCTCGGACATTCCAATGTCTAGCACGTTGACCGCTCCGGTCCAGTGCTTTCGCCAATAGTGCTTTTGTCTCTTAGCAGAGGTGGGTTCATGACTTGCCGAAGCTCCACCAGGAGACGTGCGCGTGGCGCCCAAGGTCCTTGACCTCCAATCAATCCATGGCTCATGGTGTTTCAACCATGCCACTCCTAGGTTGAAGCCATACCTTGCATCGAAGGTATAGCTTCTTCTAGTCTTAGACAGCGTTCCACGCTATCAAAGTCAAGGAACTTGACTCCGAGGTCCACAGGGACCATCGGGACCGTAACTAGCGTCCCCTTCGCTAGGCGAACAGTGACGATGTCAGCCAACCGCGCATTCAGCGCCTCAGCATACAGCTGACTTCCTTCCATCGTGAAGCGGCGAGCATAACTGTCCGACGCCCCATAATTGATGAGGTTCAACCATGGCTTCTCGAAGCCCTTTACGGTCGCCTCTACGACTAGCAAGCCCGGCTTGAGTACATGTTCCGTGATCAAGAGCACGGAGCTTTTCGGGTCTGAGCCCTGTTGATCTATGCCTCCTTGAGGCTCAACAGAACTAGTTTCTTGGCGCGGGGCGACCTACTGGA
>NW_020187567.1:2720377-2720542 GCF_900000015.1 Plasmopara halstedii | reverse complement strand
CTCGTCCGGTCGTACAATGACCACTTCGGCCAAATCGCCTGCCTTCAAGGCACCGCCGAAATCTTCAAGGGACATCTCGTCCAGCTCAAGAGGAGTATCTACTGCAGGTATGGCCTCGAGGCGGACGTCGTCATCTTCCTCCCCCGTCATATTGTTGACGAGGGA
>NW_020187567.1:2719655-2720276 GCF_900000015.1 Plasmopara halstedii | reverse complement strand
AGAAACATACACCGGAAACTCTTAGGGTCGAGTTTTGTTCTCTTGGCATCATCCACATCCGCGTATCCCTGTGATCCGAACACGCGTAGATGTCCCAGCTCCGGCTTTTTCTTGAAGCTCAACTCAAATGGTGTGATGTCAGGGTTCGCCATGTTCGTCGAGCGGTTAATGAGGTATACCGCCGTGCTAACTGCTTCCGCCCACCACTCAGAAGATATGCCCTTGTAATGCAGCATACTCCGCGCTTTTTCCATAATCGTCCGGTTCATCCGCTCTGCTAATCCGTTTTGTTGAGGGCTGTATGGCACGGAGCGCTGATACATGATGCCGTTCCTTGCACAGATCTCAGCAACCTTCCTGCTCACGAACTTCGTCCCGTTATCCAATCGTAGGCACTTTAAACGTCTTTCCCATTGATTTTCGTATAGTGCCTTGAACTCAATCAGCTTAGCCGCCACCTCACTCTTGTGCTACATGAAGTACGCCACCACAAATCGCGAAAAGTCATCCACAAACGTTAGCACATACCGTGCACCACCCTTTGAGACCGTTTTCATCGGGCCCATCACGTCCGTGTGAACAAGCTCCAACACACGTGATGTCTTCGTAAGCGATCGAGAA
>NW_020187567.1:2718835-2719645 GCF_900000015.1 Plasmopara halstedii | reverse complement strand
TCGATCGCTACTCCTTGGGCGATAAGCCCAAGAGCCTTCATGTCGTTAAGCACCCATGACTCTGTCATCTCTGCCTCAGGCTTGACCACTTGTACGTGCGCCAGCAGACTTTTCCTTGCCAGTGTCATGCGCATGGCAAACTCCCAGTGGAAATAGTTTCCATTACCTAGGAGGACTTCACTTCTCTTGGTCGACATCGTTGGGGCAAAGTGAAGGAGTCTTGTGCGTTCCCACTGTTGCGGCTGTTAACCTGTTGAGGCTAGTGTGCAGTAGACGCAAAATGTGAAGTGAATATATTATAGGTCCTTAGTTCGCAAAAATGCTTGCTACCTCTAAGCCAATCATTTTATATGCTAGGCTCACTATACTAGATCCTGATTTACTCTAGCCAATCAGCGACTCTAATTGTGTCCGTAATCACTTAGTCCGTAATTACTTAAGGTGACGTACTTGTAATAAGTATGACGTCATCCGCCTGTTCAACATGCATTCAGTGGTGTAATCCCAACACATCAAAAAAAAATCTATTATGTTCTTTTTCCTGTGCGAAAATAATGCAGTAAGCCAGAACAGGCAGCAAATTTATTCTACTTACGGCGATAATGTGGTCACAACATTTTTTTGGATCAATGAACCAGATTGAATCATGCATTGAAATTTTTGATTTTGGATGTGATCCAACAACATAATTCATTGACCATCTGTAAGCTGTATCAGAATTGTCTCGTAAGGCTGCGAAGAAAAACAGACGTGATGATTCATTTAGGGAGAGTTCTAGCCTTTTTTTAATTACAAATGGACCGAATATAG
>NW_020187567.1:2718669-2718825 GCF_900000015.1 Plasmopara halstedii | reverse complement strand
CGAATCATAAGTGTACTGCCGTTGCGGTCATGGCCGATCTCCATACCAAGAATGAATTAAGCCGTGCCCAGCTCCTTCATCTTGAACGACTTCTTGAGAGTTGCCTTCACATCCTCAAATTCCTTGTTCGTCTTGACGGCAATAATCATATCGTCA
>NW_020187567.1:2718541-2718659 GCF_900000015.1 Plasmopara halstedii | reverse complement strand
GCGAATCGCAGCCTTCCAGTGCTGTTGACCCGGATTTTCCAAGAATCGCGACAGCTGCTTGACCACATACGCCACATCAGGACGCGTACATGTTGTGATGTACAACAAGCATCCTATT
>NW_020187567.1:2718268-2718531 GCF_900000015.1 Plasmopara halstedii | reverse complement strand
CAAAGAACCAGAAAGACTTGCGTAAGTGGCTTGGTCTCGCCAACTACTTGCACAAGTATAGCGCAAATTACTCAGAAATGGCCCGGCCAATATCTAATCTCCTTAAAAAGATGCGGAATGGTGTCGGAACACCGAACATCAGGAGGCTTTTGACGGGGTCAAAGATAGCCTCCTGCATGCATTAGTACAGACACTGCCAGACCCAGATCGTCCTTTCGGCGTAGTGTGTGACGCTTCGGACTTCGCCATCCGCTGTGCACTGG
>NW_020187567.1:2717059-2717507 GCF_900000015.1 Plasmopara halstedii | reverse complement strand
GCCCCAACTTTTGCCATATATAAAAAAAATATCCCAACTTTTCAAAAAATAAAAAAAACCAGCACGTAAATTATCACCGAGGAGCCGTAATATTACACAACAGAAGAAGTATTGTATTAGGAATGAATTAGCATAATTCAACAAAACACCCCACAATAACAAAGTATACATTAATAAGCTATAACCATTCAGTTTACTATTAACCAAGTAAAGCTAAATTAAAGAATACGTGACTTCTACATTAGCTCAGATGCGCTTGCAAAATACAAGCAAAGGTCCTTGGATCGAGCCTATTGGGTAGGTAGTTTGTTGGTGTCTCATGTCCCATGTCCCTGTGTCCCTTGTCCCTATGTCCTCATACCCATGTCCTGTGTTCTATGTCCCATGTTTTATGTTTGAATTTCTTACAACATTGATTCTGTATGTATCTGTAGGTCACTTAGTGTTA
>NW_020187567.1:2715718-2716936 GCF_900000015.1 Plasmopara halstedii | reverse complement strand
TGTCACTACTACATCGATGTGATGCACAATGAATGCAAGGAAAGAATATGAAACCGTATACATAGCATCAGCACTTTAGTCTCTCTGTTCCACTTGACACTTGCGTTTGTTGTGACCATTTTCGCCACATTTGCTGCATTTGTACACTTTGGTGAGGGCGATTGTAGACTGAATGGTTATAGCAGATTAATGTATACTTTGTTATTGTGGGGTATTTTGTCAAATTATGCTAATTCATTCCTAATACAATACATCTTCTGTTGTGTCATATTACGGCTCCCCGGTGATAATTTACGTGCTGGGGGTTTTTTTTATTTTTTGAAAAGTTGGGATATTTTTTTTATATATGGCAATGGTTGGGGCATTTTTTTTATTCTCTCTAATTTTAATTATTTAAAGAATTTTATATTCTTTACTTTCTCAACTGGTGGTGTGGGTGTTCTACATAATTAATTCTAAACGTTTTTGAACTCCATCGTCAAAAAATTTAACTGGTTCATTAAATGGTGTAAAGTTTTTAAAGACAATTTAGTACAAAAATTCATAGCGTTATATCGTAGAGTTGAGCAGCCTTGTAATGCTAAGCCGTTAATTTGCAATACAACAGAATGAATTGAATGGCACAAGAGATCGACGCTGGCATACGAGAGTACGAATCGGTCGTGAGTTATAGTGTGGCCGACTACTTTATCGACGACCCTGGCGCCATGCATGTGGTGTCATGTGCATTCTAATGAAGTAAGCAACAGAGTGTACAACAGATGCACAGACCGGATGAGTAACGCTATGAGTCCACTTATGTATTTGAGTACTGCCTGCGAAAACATGTATGAGTTCACTCATTGTCTATGAGTACAGTTTACTCATGTCAAGAGTAAATTTACTCACGGGAAGAGTAATGATGAGTACTTTTGACCACTGAACTCAAGTTCCACCAACCAATTTGACAGTTCTTCTTCTTCCTGATTCTTCTTGTCCTCTTCTTCATAATCGATCCTCCTCAGGAATTGCTCTTCCTCTTTTTTTCTACTTCTTCGGCTCGCTCCGTCTTGTTACCGATCGACTGCTCATTACTATCCTCATTACATAGCTCAGTCCATCACCACCACCACGAGTTAACCAGCTACAGCAGCAGCGAGAGCGAGCGTTGTGGTGGCAACAAAAGATGGAGTCGTTATTTGAAGCATCTCCAGCACCAGCCTTTGATGAGGATAATAC
>NW_020187567.1:2686855-2712480 GCF_900000015.1 Plasmopara halstedii | reverse complement strand
GTTCAGCCTCTAGGTGGCCGATCGCCTTTTGGCGCCGCCACGGAGCGAACGCTTCCACGTTCACTTGCGCCTGACCACGGTACGGCTTAAGCTTGCCCAAATGAACACCAGGTGTGTGCGCATCCGTCTCGGAAGGTTTAGCGTATATGCAAGACCCTGCTTGGCTACGACACTAAGGTTCGATAAACCGAGGACGGAGTTTCGTCCCAAAGACAGCACTAACGGCATGCGTAGGAAGGTTTTTGGCATTTAGTTTAACCAGGTCTCCGACCTCAATGTTTTCGACAATTCTTCTGCTTCTTCCGTCTACATATTCTTTCTGCATGTCTTGGCTCTCAGCCATCGCATCGCGAACGTGTCGTTAGACATTCAGTCTAGTAGACAGAAAGTCATTGGCTTCTTTGCGCATAGTAAGGGGGCTGACGGCAGCTAGCCCCTCGGCTATATCTCCCCCCATCAAGGATGGTGGCGTCAGCAAAACGCGAGAATGAACGAGACAGTTCACATAGAATGGCGTGTGGCCAGTAGACGCATGCAATGCATTGTGGCAGAATGACACTCCAACGCCTCGGCATCTCAGCACAAAAGCTGCGAAGAACGTCTTCAACGACGCGATTTACGCTCTCACTTTGACCATCGGTCTGCAGATGGCCCGCTGTTGAGATAGTCGACTTGGTGCTCAGCACCGCGAAGATTGTCGATCAAATTTTTCCCATTGAAGCGTAGGTCTCTATCAGAGACAATTGACTCCGATAGTCCATGTTATAAAGAGACACGATCCACAAGCAGTGTCGCTGTACCGACGCCGTCGATAGTGGCACCATCGCAAGATGAGCCATCTTGCTCTAACGGCCCACAAAAACCACCACACCCGTGTTGCCCGCCGAGTCATCCGGCAGGCCAGACACAAAGTCCAAAATAATGGACTTATAACAACCAAAGGGGACCGGTAAACTAGCCAGCGGAGCCACCGCATTTGGGGATGTTTCACCCTTTGACACGTTTAACACGTGCGCACATTGGTGCTCGTTCATTTTTACAACTTGGGCCACCAGTAGTGACAACTCTCAGCGCTGTATGTCTTCTCACGATCGAGATGACCACTGAGTGGGACTCGTAGAGGATACAGTACTTTATAACCTCATCATGAGGAACCACAATTCGCGGCGTATCCGTCGAGTCGATGCCATAATACAGCAACGCGCAGTCACGACGACAACTTCTTGTCCGACTCAAACTCCTTGCCCCCGAGAGCCTGTAGCAGCGCTACACACATTCCATCACCCGCGTACACGGTGCGGATCAAATCCGTCACTGACGGCGTCTTCGTCGTGACATGAGCAAGCTCATAATCTGGTCTGCGTGACAACGCATCAGCCAAAGCATTCTGCTTTCCTGGCTTATACTTCACCTCGAAGTTATATTCGGCGAAGAAGGAAAGCCGCCTGGCCATCTCTTGCAAGAGGCGAGGCGACTAGCTCGCAGGGCGAATGCGATCTGTGTAGATCACGAACGGCTTGAAGCCGAACAGGTCGACCATAAATTTGACGTCAGCGCAAGTAGTTCCTTGTCGTGAACTAAGCAGTTCTCTGCAGCCTTGAGTTGGCGAGATTCAAAGCAATCACCCGATCTCGCCTCTCGGCGTCTGGTTGCAGCATTGCACAGCCGAAGGCAAAGTCCGAAGCGTCACAGACGACACCTATAGGATGATCAGGGTCTAGTAACGCCGGTATTGGTGCATGGAGTAGGCTGTCTTTGGCCCTATCAAAGCCTCCCAATGCTCGGTGTCCAAACACCATTCCGCATCTTTCATAAGGAGATTCGACAATCGCCGTACCATTTCCGCATAATCTGCACTGTTCTTGTGCAAATAGTTGGCGAGGCCAAGCCACTTACACAAGTCCATGTTTTTTTTGGAATTGTCTAGCCCTAAATGGCCTTGACCTTAGAGGGATCTGCTCGAAGGCCGCGCTTCCCAATGAAGCACCCCAAAAGGGGATTATATTGGCGCCGAAGATGCATTGTCTGCATTTGCATACAGCTTATTTGTGCGCATGTACTCGAGCACTGCTCTGAAATGGACGATGTAGATCTCTTAGTTTGTTGTCCCGTGATCCGCTCCACTGTGGACGAAGATGTCGTCGAAGTATGTCTGTGCTACGCCTGGTGGGACCTGAACAACTGCGTCACGAGACGATAAAATGATGCTGATGCATTTGACAGCCCTTGAGACACTACCAGCCAGCACCAGAGCATGCCGTTCCAAGTTTTTCACCGCTGTCAGCGGAATATCACTCGCATGAGCAAATAGAAATACCCATCGACCAAGTCGAGCGCACTGTACTTTGTACATCCCACCATGTTGTTCTGGAGAACATCCTTCCTAGACGTCGGCGTCTGTACCGGAATGGCGGCACCGTTAAGCTTATTGAAAGCACTAACGACACGCCACTTGCCAATCGGCTTTCAGAAACAAAACGTGGGTGACGAATGGAAAAGCTTGCTCTCACGCACCATTCCTGCGTCATGCTTTGCACGGAAGAAGACGTCAATGACGTCGCACTGCTCCTTTAGCAAAAGCCAATGCAGTAATTAATTCCAGTCACAGGTCAATCTCGTGACGCACACCTCGGTCTGGGGTAGGACCGACGGCGGATCTCTGGAGCGACAACTTATAGCTCCTTCATCAAAGGATAGAACGAGTCCGAGGGATTCTTCATGATCGACGATTCACTTCGTGCGTTCAGCACCCTCTCGATCGCTTCCAGGACTGCTTCATCCAGAAGCGCTGACGAGTTGATCTCCCCTTTCAGTCATATAATGATAAGTATAAGTCGCCTATCTTCAAGGCACCGCCGAGCTCCTCGAAGGACATCTCGTCCATCTCAAGAAGAGAATTTACCGCTGAATAGCCTTGAGAGTGACATCGCCGTCTTCCTCCCTTGTCATACCGTTGACGAGAGTGTATTGCTGTGCGATATCGTCTATCCTTGGGTCAGCGTCGACGCCCGGCGTCTTGCAGATAGTATACGGCATCGCCGTTACTTCTCCAAAGAGGTTTTACGTCTCGTCAAGACCGGTGAGAGCACGCATTTAGCGTTGTCCAGTGTCCCTACTTCCTTCTCCAACAAAATATTGATGTTAACAACAGCATCCGACGAAGGGCTGCTAGCTCCACTACGTCTAGTGGATAGCGTACCACTCAGAGCGCATCGAAAGGCCGTGCCCAAGATACCTCAGACCTCATCCGACCATGCCACTCTTGGCATGCAGCAACTGCTTCGAAACGTTAGCAGTGCTCAGTTGACTACTTGCCACTCCGCGTGTATCACTTGGGCCTTGCCTTCAAAGCCTCGGCTCTTGACCGAACATACGACGTATGACATGCAGCGACTGCCCTGATACATGAGCAGCGCTCAGTGGGTTACGTTCAGCCCGCAAGCCATGCTCAGGACTCCTGTCCAAGACAACTTTGGTGGATGACAGCTCGGATACTTCATTATCCAGCACATTGACTGTTTCGGCCCAGTGCCGGTCCCAATACCGCTTTTGCTTCCTAGCAGAGGCAGGTTCATGACTCACCAAAGCTCCACTAGGAGACGTGCGCGTAGCGCCCAAGGTCTTCGACCTCCAGTCGATCCATGGCTCATGGCGTTCATGCTATGCCATGTCAAGGGTGAGGTCATACCTTAAATCCAAGTCTAAGACTATGCAGCGTTCCACGCTATCGTAGTAAAAAAGTTGACACCGAGGTCCACAGGGACCCTCGGCACAGAGACACAAGGCCCAGTCGCTATGCGAATAGTGACGGATTCACTCAACCGCACTTTCAGCGCCTTAGCATACAGCTGACTTCCTTCGATCGTTGAGCGTCGAGCATAATTGCCCGACGCCCCGGAATCGGTAAAGGTCTTTCATGGCTTTTTAAGTCTTCACGGTCACTTGTACGACCAGCAAGCCCGGCTTCCATACACAATCTTTGGTCAAAAGCCTGGAGCTCTTCGAGGCCGAGCGGGGTTGACCTCACCCTCTTGAGGCATCCGTTGATGCGGCGGCAGCAGTTAACGCACTCAAACGTTCGTCACGTTGTCAGCAGCCGATTTATCAAGTCACATACGCTTTTGTAACTTCCAGACGTGCTACAGCATTCCTGTTTACACTAGACGCATCCGTTTGACGCGGCTCAAGAAGACTCATTTCTCCCCCAGTATGGCGTCACGCGCCTACTGGGTTTTCTCTGTTCCTCGCGACAAACCAGACTGGTTAGAAGCGGGACGTTGGTTGACGAACCTCTGCGCGCCTTGCGCAGATGAGAACCAGTCCGAGGGTGACAGGTGTCTCCACCGACAAATCACACATCGGGTGTTTAAACGCTGTTCAGAAGGTCGGGGCTCTCCGCATCTTTCTTAACATAGCTGAAATCAATTGGCTCAGGCCTGCTCGACGAGCCATGAGAGTGTGTATTTCAACCAACTCGTGCCGACTTAATTTCAGTTCGAATTTTTGGCTCTTTCAAAAGAAGACGGATACACATGGAAGAATTTCATTCTGACCACTCCAGTGCCCACAAAGACGGTCGCTGAGACCGCTCCGGGAGAGGTTCGGCTGCCATACCGGCAATGAAAGTACGTAACGCTTGGACAAAGTCCATTAAAATCTTCTTGCCCTTTTGAGCGGCAAGGAAACGCGATTGCACGCGATGTTTCAGGTTAGGCGGCAAGAACACTCGTAAAAGTTGCAGCATCATTTCCGTCCAAGATGAAAACGCCGCTATAACTGGAATACCACACGTCAGTATCCATTCTCGTGCTCGATCACCGAGTTTGAAGATAGCTAGCGCCATGCACTGTTGCTCGTTCCGGAGCATGGCGGATGCCGTAGCCATCTCGGCCTCACTCACCTTAAGCTGGAGGTTCTCGGCATCATTACTTTAAAAGTTCTTAACGCTCACCATGAGCGACCTGGGCCCGGAGGAGTCTTCTGCTCTAGGCGCTCAGGCAGAGTATGTTTTACTACTTGGAACGCCCCTAGGCGGGTGCTGAACGCGTCAGGTCCTTGTAAAGCGAAATGTTGCACACCCTCAGGACCAAGCAGGGAATTTAGCTTTCTAAGTTAGCCCTGCATGCCAGGAGAATTGTTCCATTCTTACAGAGGATATTGCTACCAAGGGCAGCGGGGCTGCCGTCGCTCTTTGCTTGAAGGAAACATACCCAAGGTCACCGACCTTACATTCTTTCCAAGAACAAGTACGAGTGTAGCGGATCGCAATCCGCCACATCCAAGAGTACCCAAACTTAACCCAAGGTAAATACACTCTCCCCTGCAAAATCCAAAGTGTTTTTATCTGTTTTATTTGCGGCAAAGCCGCCTAAATCTTAATCTATACGTTCTCCTAATTAAATAGTAAAACCTAATTGATATACACTACTCCCGCCACGTAGTGGCTACTATTACGATGTAGCCACACCATTGTGTGACTACACCGTCTTGTTTAGTTCACACCTTGCACGGTCACACCATCTTGTAGGGTACGTGTAACCCAATTCAGTGTGTAAAGGCACCAGGTGGAATCGAATCACCGATCACTTGTTTGTGAAGCTAGCGCTTTACCACTAAGCTATGACACTATGAGGTATTGCAATATAATGAGATCATTTTTACATCTATTGTGTGAAGTGCACTTCAGGGTTCATTACGAGTACATTACGGGCAAAATCCTCTCACATGTAATTTACACAAAACTGGAGTATTCCTTTTGTCAAGATTTGAAATCGGTTTTTTTATATGAAAGTTTGCAGACAGATAATTAATGTATCTGTCTAACTATCTTCAATAATAAAACCTAATGTATCGCATTGTTGTTGTATCAGCTATATATATTCCAAGAGGTTATGTAGTACTTAATGTGATGTTTTGCATAGCGTGAGTCTCAAGAATGTATCATCAGATCCTGTTCTTTTCGACAACAGTGTGATACGTACATACACCATGATTTGATAGATACTCCACATATAAATGCCATTTTCCTAAGATACTTAGACAGATTTGTTTGGCGGTTACGTGAATTATTCAGACTAATCCATTTTTAAAAATATCGAGACATTAATGACTATTTCAATTGAAAGCTAGATCGTAATATCTTCTCAAGTCTTATGCATCACAGATCTCGTGACTGACTACAATTTTGTTTGCATTTATTTAGATCGACTCAAAGCAGAAGGCAAAAGGATCGAATAATATCAAGTCATTAAGTCTTGACAACAAGGCGACTGATGACTCCTTGGAGTGGGCCTTCTGTACACAAAATTGATGAACGGCTTTCCACTGGGTTACGTAGACCTCCACATCAGCTATTAGGGTCACCTGTATTTGCTCACATATGGTCATTTCTGCATGCCATATGGCCGTGTGAGCTACATGGATGGCAATTATTTTTTCTCCAGCTTGTCGCATCGTTAACGCCTAATATCGACGAGAAGCAGACGCTGCAACAAGATCATGCATCATTGCATTCATTCCAACCAACATCAACTTAACTACGTTAATCATACATGTAATCAAGCGGTGTACAAACGGGAATCCCGAAGACAAACGCCTCATGAAGTCTACATTACTCGGCGTCTCTCGGCTTTATCGGCAGGACTATGACTGTGCTTTAGAGAAGAACATACACTTATTCTCGATTAACAAAAACTAAAAAGTGCATAAATTATGTCATGATTGGTGTTAAACGAGAACTAGACAAAGAAGTCAGGATTAAGCACATCACCGTATCGTACATATTATAACGCAGCACACAGCTTATTGGGAACGAATGATAAATAAAAAGCAATTCTTCAAAGGAGAGGCGCCGCAACTACAACATATGACGGTAGCAAGGGTCATAAGTACCAGTGATCCGCTTTTATATTTACTTTTCAGCAAAACGACCATGAGGTATAGAATGAGGTATGGAAGCCAGAATTTAAACTTCTATTTGCTGTGATACTCGTCAGATTTTGTATGCTACTACCGTTAGATTGATAAAGCCTTAAGGAGCCACTATCAGAAAAAGGTCGTCAATCGACTTATTTTGAACAATATACGCTCTTGCTCATGTGTAAATTCTTAGCTCTAAAGATCTGTAAAGTTTGATAAAAATGTAAGAGCCGATCCTTATTCCTGGATATTCGGCAAATCATATTAATGGAAATCAAACGCTTAGTACGTACTCAAATATCCACTTGTATGGGTAATTTCTCCCCGGGATGCAACTTCTGGGATGATGACCTGATAAGAATGCATTTTACTTATTATTGAATAAATCTTGTATTCTAACTTTACACTATCTGTAACTAATGACTGGAATCTTTGCAAAGGCTTGCGTCATGCAAGGTCTTTCAGGGTACTGCCAACGTTACATAGCGTAAGCGTGAAGTATATCCGTCTCAACAACGACTTGAAGCTCGATTTTTGATACGGTTACGATATGACAAAACATCATCACGCATTTATTGAGCGCCGTATACTGAATGTAACCTTCTGTCCTGACTTTTACATTGGGTCAGGAACTCTGCATACTTCAGCAGTGACGGCTATTATCACATAGGAATGTGTGTTAAACATATTATCAAGCCAGGATTGGGACTAACTTTATATTTTCATCCACCAGATCACGTTTTTACTGTATGACTTGAAATATCAACAATGCAATTATTTCTATAAAAAATAAAATATAAACTTAGATAGTATTGTTATCATTAGGTGGGACTAATTACCTCAATTAAGTACGACTGTGAAAAGGACAACCAGACGAAGACCAGATTGCGCCGTCATCAGCTCTTCCTTGTCGCTCCTGGACGACCAGCTGGACGTGCCACCCGCGCAACTCTTGCTATTGTTCAAATTAACTTTGTGAATAGTATTGCTCATCTTTCTCTACCGTTAATCGCCGGGAGATTTCGATTTCAGTGACCATCGGTCTTTAAGTGCTGGAAGTATGGCGATGTATATTGGGAGACGGCGCAAAATTGAAATGAATTTCATTCCAGACAGAATAAAACGACATTACGGTGGGAGAAGAATCTACGTCTTTATCATGGTGACGCTATTCATTCTCGTTAGAAGCACTAGTGCTGAAGAATTGATCGTTTACCATCCACAGGAGACCAATAAACGCACATACATCGCGGGCTCACATATACTGGATTTAAAAAGTCGATTTAGTGATATAGACAGCGTATTTGTGCAGCTTGGTGGTGTAAAACAATGCTCAGAGGACGTGAATGCTCGAGTGGAGAGTGAATTATTAGTAGACGAGGTAATGGAGCCTTGTAGACGGACTACTGGTGATCTCGTAGTGAAGGAACTGTTGCAGCCCTCATCACAGTTAGCAGTGCCATCACAACGGCAAACGATGAAATTGTGCAAGGCAGAAGAATGTGTTGTTTGGCTGAATATGGTGGTTGAGTCATCATGGCTACCGATATGTAATTCTCGATTATCTCAAACAAGTTTTCGATCACTCGCAGAGACATTACTTCGAATTCGAGAAGAGTTTGTCGCATCAGGTGATTTTTACGAAGTTGTGGCGCCAAATGCAAGCATGTTTCGCGAATTTTACAGATTAAATCAGATTTCCAACTTACAAGGAGCCAAAGCAGATGTGAATTCGGCAGTTACGATTACAAGGCAGTTAGCATCACAAAATGACATTAGCTCAAGCGATACAGGAGAAAATTTACGACAGAGTACCGCAGTAGAGCCTCCAAGAGCCCCTACTGGCTCAAACATTCTTGACAGTAGTGCAGACGGACTTTTGGGCAGCGATTCCAATGCTAGTGACACCACTGGTTTTACGAATAGTGACGTTGGCCCACACGCGTCTTCGACTGCCACAACCACTGAATTGACGCTATCTTATGCCTACGTGGTTGGTGCCTGGATCCTATTTAACACAAGTTATTTTTTTCTTATGCGGAGAAAGTAAACAGCCTTAGAACTAGTTCATCGATGATTATAGTAAATTATAGATTGTCAAACGTGTCTGTCATAGTGTAATTAGAATAATTACGAGGTAACGTACATCAGCGCACAAAATTATTGATACTTGGTGACTTCACTTCGCCATAACAATTTTATTTCATAACATTCGGCGCTACTGCTCGTGCTGGCTCACAAGTCGTCGCAGTCGAGACTTTTGCAATGTGCACAGCTCGTTTAGTGTGAGTATGTTCTGGCACTGATAACCTTGCGTCAAGTGATCGTCTCCGATAGCCTTGGAGAGATGAAGCTGGCGAGGGTTTAGCTATAGTCAACGTGCGTCTTCGTGCATAAAGTGCATCCTGTTCATTCTCACCCTCTTCTTCATCAGAAAAATAAAGATTTCGACATATAACGCACTAAACGCAAATAATCAGTAAGCAATAACGTCAATATGCTACGTGCATCTCTTACCTGCACAAAAAGTGGTCGATTAACAAATGTGCATGAAGTACAAGCCCATGACTCCATTGGCACCAACAATCGACCAGAGTGTCGAGCATTAAAATCCATTGTTAAGCGGTATGACGATGCCGGAGATGAGCATATCGAAAATGAAGGAGCGCGTTCTGCGGCTACATCCCATGGTACACGTCCACCACCAGTTATAACATCAATAAAAGTACTCGATTGCGAAAGTGTCGCCACGTCCACTTGTAGCGCTGTTTGCAAAAATATTGCAGCAGAATCAAGAAGAAATTGAGGTCGAGAACTGTTGTGATCTCCATCAACTTTGATAAGATTTTTATCGCCTCCATAAGCTGCAAAAATTTGATCACTATGATGTGGAGCGATGAATGTATCGTGCTCTGCTGCAACAATCATAGCCGGTACAAATGACACAGGAGCATGATCAATTGGCGCCAGTCGCCTTAAATTAAAATGTGCACGCTTTTTAACAGAAGACCGAATGAACTTCAGCACAATCTTGACAAGAAATCCAGGTAAAGTCAGCCCTTCCTTTCGACCACGTTCCACCACCTCCTCTACAAGCTGTTCGAGACTAGCAAATGCACTGTCCACCACAATACCAGCAATAGACGGGTCTCGATCAGCATGTAGCAGTGCCGTTGCTGCCCCCATACTTCGTCCCCATAATGCCACAGCACCAACATTTTCTTTTGTTCGAAGATATGTTACAACATCTCTCAAGTCATCACGTTCGTAAAAACCAAGTGATATATATTCCCCATCAGATTTACCACATCCAGCAGTATCAAATGCTGCAACCGATATTCCAGCAGCTAAGCAAGTTCGTAAAACTCCAAGTGCTTCTAATCGACACGATGAATTGCCGTGTAAATAAATGACACAAGGTATTAACTCTGTTGAAGACGATAAAGCTGGTCGCCAATGTGAGCATACAAGCTTTTGCTTGCGATCATTTACCACAGTAAAATCTTTTCGAACAAACGATCGACCAAGAAATGTAAACTTTTCCGGTCCTAAATCTTTCAAATCATAGTCGGTACGTGGTGGCCGAATGATCAAATGGACGAGTTCTGTGTATCCATGTTTGAGTAAATACCAATAACTAAGTTGCGACGATGCTTCTTCCGTTGCTTCCTGTCCTCGTTCAATACCACCTCGCTCATGCTCCATTTGATCATCACTACTGGAGCTAGAACTAGCTCGTGGTCTTGTAACTGGCCGTCGGTCTGTGACAACGTCTTCTCTTTCAACTGGCATAGATGCAGAGCGTCTCACGTCGCGTTTTCCTTGTCCCGTAATATTGTCAAATTCTGTACTTGCCTGTGGTGGAAGTGAATGTCGCATGGAACGAGAATTATCTGGAGTAGAGGAAGAAGTGCCTCGTGACTCGGAATTGCCCATGCGTATCGTTGTAGACTGGAGTGAACAGCCTCAATAGGCGAGTTAATGGTATAAAATGGACAAATCAACAGCTCAGATAAATATTGTGAGACCAGTCGCGTCTGTACGAGCGCCAGAGACAGCGTTCAGTTCGCTGATTAAGTATGTAAGTTTTACTGGCTTAGAAATCTATATGAATTTAAACGAATCAAGTAAGGGATCGTCTCTACGGTGGACCTGGATATTGCTTATTTTAGGGTTCTGTGCTAAATATTAACTAGGTCTTTACGGCTCAACGACAAGTATCATCTTAATTTATATCTAGCACGTTGGAGTATTAATCATGTTGCAGGATCGCGATTTTGCCATCGCAACACCTCGAAGAAAATCGCAGAAAACATTGAATCGGCTGCTTGTTCAGCACAAGACTTAGGGTGTCAACAACACCATATCATGTTGAGGTTTCGTACACTAATAATACAAATTGCGACGTGAGATAAATCTTGATTTTTAACGAATCAACTGTCAGTTTGAGCTTTGTAATTACGTCCTAAGCTATTTACCATATAGATAACCGGTGGCTGCGGGTGGCTTGACAGCTGCGACTATTTACTAGGAACATAATTTCTGAAATCGGACTAGAACACAGGTGCGCGACGTGTCCGATGGCTTTAATAGCTTCAGATATAACTCAGGATGCACTGGATTAAAAGTAATGCTGACTTATATGCTCGTATTACGTAACCCGACCTTTAGACCTCAGTAACCATGGTGAACATGCCGAAGGAACGCCGTACATTTTGCAAGGACAAGAAGTGTCGAAAGCACACAGTGCACAAGATCACGCAATACAAGGCCGGTAAAGCATCAAAGTACGCTCAGGGAGCCCGTCGCTATAATCAGAAGCAAAAAGGATTTGGTGGTCAGACCAAGCCCGTGTTTCACAAAAAGGCAAAGACGACCAAGAAAATCACCCTTCGGATGGAATGCAAGGAATGCAAGGCGAAGAAGCAGCTACCTATGAAGCGCACCAAGCACTTCGAGCTGGGTGAGAAGAAAAAATCGGCTGGACACCAATACTAAGCAACGTCAGCTCTTTGCTTTGTAGTACGGGTGACTCTTTTAGCGGCGACTGGAGCAATGGTCGAGGGCAGATATGTCATTTGTTGTGCCGCATTGATGCAACAGGTTAATGGAGGAGTGCGTCGTTGGCCAGTCGTGATCGTTAGTGCTTCAAATTAAAGCCATGGTCGTATTTTTAGTTCGAAATTGGTTTTACCTTTTGCGTGTTTGTCCTCCTTTCAAAGACATTGGCTCCGAAGAATGAGCTTTGTTTTATTATCGATACAAAACGGTATACGTATGAAAGTTATGCCGGATTAGGTTTTGTCACTGTGAGGCTTTGAACAATGTAGACTACAGACAACCCAAGAAGAAGAGCACAATCAATCTATTCTGATGTCATGCAGCGGCGTACATCTCGTATGCCTATCACTTGTAGTCCTCGCGTAAATTATGAACGTAGCACGATCTTGGAATAAGTATCTTCATTTAGCCAAAGAAGTTTTGTACACGTACGACATCACCTTCCAAAATTTTATTTATCTAGTTTAGCAGTGCTTGCTATCAATGATAAGTGCTGGTACACCGCACAATTGGAGTTAACATTCTCGTACATAGCATGATAAGATCCATCTTATATATTTTTTTACAGGCATTTAAAACTCCTAACCCAGGTCAATGTACCGGCAATTTGGACTACACTGTATACAAAATACAGATATCGAGGGCACAGTATACGTTGTCACCTTGGCGTTATCATAGCTAAATTTTTCAAAAGGCCGGAAATATCGTACTATAAAATAGAGAACATTTGGGAGGTGAAACCTCGGCGCACACTCGGCAAGCCATTAGTACTTTGAAGAAGCACACACTCGGCAAGCCATTAGTACTTTGAAGAAGCACACACGCTTTAGAATTTGGTTGAATAATGTTTAGCGTATGATGAAACAATTAAAGCTTCTGACGCAATTGAAGTCTATCAAGGCGTGCAAACCTACGATTTAGCGTCGTATTTCTTGACAAACTTTTTATATGCTATTATTAGAGAAGTACCTTTTTACAAATCCCTTTTAAAAGGGAATGGCGTTGCATTATGAGTTCGGGGTTGGTTGTCCTGTGCACGTCGTCCTTGATGTCACAAAAGGAAAGCATGTACGTCAGCATCTTGCATGTAATACATATTGAAATAAAGCTGATCGCTCTTGAACCTTCTTTGACAACTCACAAGTTCCCCTTTACGCCCAATTGTACCGAAGACATCTCACCGAATTATTGGATACTGCAGATTTAAAAGTATCACGCCAGCAAAATAATCAGAAAGGATACTATGAGTTTTAGTGATATATTAACTTGTCCAAATTTAGCCGACATCCAAAGATCGAACGTTGATCAAGTGTTCATTCATGTTGAGATATACATGGAAGGTTTCTCGTTTTTTGCCAGAACTTTCACTATGACAACGCAGCTCAAACAAAGCTTTTAGTAAATGATACAAATTGAAATCCTCCGCATACTGCGTTGCTACTTTCAAATGTCATCCTTAAACTGGTATGTATCAGCATCATATCGAAAATTTGAGCAAATTTCTTCTTCTTGAAACAATAAGCATGAGGCATCCATTTGTGATTGTGATGCCGCCGTCTTCATTTTACCGTCCACCACATCACGTCACTGCGTCATCAAGGTAAAGAGTTTTAAAATGAGCGTATATACACGAAACAGTGGTAGCTTTCTTGCACCTGTGTTTCCTATCACTACACACCTCACGGGTATTTTCATACTTCAAAATGACTGTGGACGCAAATGCTAATTTGTCAGCAGTCGACTATGCAAGAAATGCGCCGAATCATGCCATCTCCAACGCAATATTGGTCAAATCTAATGATAAGTTGACGAAATGCTAAACACTTATAAGCAATTTTGCTGGTTCAAGGGATGGTTTGTTGCTCTGTCGGATGGAGCTCTGCGTCTGGATCTGTCGACCTTAATTCGTGTCCTACGATCGACATGAATGATAAGGCACAATTATTGATTCTGTTTTTGTGAAACAGATTGACGTCTTTAGTCCAAAATTTGTGATCAGCAGGATGAACTGACAAGCCTTCGCAGACAAAAGCTCGCTTGTTAATATAGGTGTACAGCGTCATTGTTAGACGCTTAAGCTATAGACTGAAACTCTGTGAAGACGTCTAGAACGTTTTAGTACGGGATTAGCAAACTTTCAGCGGACCACAATCAAAATTCTGAGCTCCTAAGAAAAGCTTAAACAAGTACTTGCATGTTCGATACCCAAATAGTTTCGGCTCGGTTAGTCGAAACAATCGAGAACACCAGCGAATAAATGATTGAATATATGGAAAAACCAATCTCTCACGTCGAGGCTCTGGCAGTTTTTTTTTAATTCGATGGTTTCATTTGATTAATTTCTCAATATTGCTTTTTGCTCTTGGATCTAAGTCGATAATTTCTGGTTTGAATTCCTTACTTGTAATAGCAAAGCCTTGCTTTTCGTGTCTTCACCATCTCGTTTTTATTCTAAGTTTTACTTTTGCAGCTAAATTTAAAAACGGCTAGAATAAATTGAGTTGCTCTCTCTTCATTTGCACTAAAAACATGTGATAACTTAAAGACTTCTTGCAGCCAAATGCTTATATTTTGCGCCGATTGCGTTTACACCAGAAGTATCAGCTCCCTAGTCGTGCGATTGTTAAGTACGAGGTGCCCACGTGATTGAGGCCACAAGAAAATGACAGCTTGTCGTTTGTCTTTAGCTGCTCGATAGTATTCACAGCAACTGAGCCTCCGTACCCTGAAGAACTTGCCTCTTGAATTATTTCATCATTCCTTTTCAGCTGAATTTCGGTTTCCGACGACCCATTGATAATGGCTCCGATCATGTAAACACCACTACGTAGGATCTTGATCTTACCATCACAGCCATTCGAAATTAAGTCAATCGATTGTGCAGAGTTCCAGTTTATCAATGAATTGTTTTGTTGAGTTGAGGTCGTCAATTTGACAAACGATAAATTATTCCCAGTTTTCAGCAGATTTTTAAGTTTTTCAATCTCGTCCTGCTGATCTCGCAGTTTGGACTCCAACATGTCAATTTGCTTTACTGCAACAGGATCAAGGTCAAACGTGTATTTTGCCTTCCACGTCGATCGAAGAACACGAATCGTAACCACCAATTCTAGACGAAGCGCTCCTTCCGCTAAAGTAACCAAATATCGATTCACATCACTATTCTCAGCAAATTTGCTGTCTAATATGTCACGAAAACACTGCAAAAACATTGTGAGCTGAGTCTATTAGACACAAGCAAAATGTATAGTTCACCATGACGTAGTCGGCCACACACGCTTCTGGAATTGCGTTCGTAGTCGACACGAAATCCGTTATGATCATCTCACCTTTAAACCTACAAGTGGCAAGAAATTTATTTGGTCTGAACTTCCAATACGAACGATATTTGCTACCATTGTTTTTTGGATGTTCGATCTTCTAATCGAATGCTCAGTTTGGAACTCTTTAGCTCAATGACATAGCGATATGATGTTGTCGGCGGTGGAGCGAAGACAGTGACGCCCTCTACCTCAATATCTTGCATGGTCGTTCCAAAGAGATTAAGAAACTAAGAAATGATTCAGGCGGTTGGTGGACGAGATGTGAGAGGATCTTTTCTGAGAATGTTCCAAGTGTCGCAAAATTTATGCTCTCTTAGTTTTCATACGTCATCTTTCGACGCAATTTCGCTTTGTTAGTTCTCTCTGCGAGATCATCTCGCTGATGTTATAACCAACAGACTCGCTCGATGCACAGCGTGTGATGATATCTCAGGTGCCACAATGTACTGTGTCTGTGCTATTTCATGGCAAACTTGGAACGAAAAAACCCGCATACAAATGCTAAGCTCCGAGTTCAAACATTTCTTCTATACAATATATTCCACTGTGCATCGGGGTTATCATGGATTAGACACTGAGAAAGCCACAAACTTACAAATGTTGGGTACGTACCGAGAGCCTCTTTTATCACTACGTGTCTACATAGCTCTGCTATTTCAAGAGAAATTTATATTGAATAAGTACTACTTAGACCAGAACAACAAATACCTTTCACAAGCCATTTATACTAACTTTCCTGCTTAGCAGACGACGACGGGAGATATTTCTTTTCGGGTTTCAAAATCCGATTGCGAATATTTGCAATTACATCAAGTGATGTGAATATTCGGACAAATAATTTGTATTGCATTCAATATGACTGTACTGAAGGTCTAAGAGTGGAGGACACAAGCTATCTACCCTCAGTGCTTCATCTGTCATACCCTCATACCCTCCACAATAACACGCGCGCCAAACTAGGACTCACAGCTCATATGTTTCTTAAGACTCTGCATTATAGTGACCGTTCCACTTACAACTATCTCACCTGGTATTTCATTTCACTCACTGCACAACAGCGTGCGTGCTCTTCGGAGATAACTTGCAGTCGAATCGGTCAGCTTATATTTGCACTCTACACGTTATCCGGGTAAAAATGTAAAAATAGTCTTCCAAAAGGCTCGGTCTTTGCCACCGACGTCCTTGAAGGATTTTTTCGTAAAGATACCTGGGCTCCCTCCGATATGAACGGTCTTTGTGATTTCCTGAGTCCGATCAGAACATCTCCGCCCTTACCAGTCGTGACACCACCAAGCTGTTCCCAAACGAAGAGGCGCTAACCTCCACGCCCTTTATCGCCGGCAGAAGGTGTTGCGCCTCCCCACCGGGGGACTCACGACGATTCCAAGCTGGTTGCCAACATTTTGGCCCTTTCCAAAACAAATTCACTGCAAGAGCAAGAGTTACACCAATTCCTGCCTGATCCAGCACGTCGTGATGATGTTTCAAACCGTCTGAAGTTGCCCGCCATGCTGGTGCAGTAACTTACAAGAATGTATGTGTGGCCATTTCCATCACACCAGGAATAAACCAAGAGGGATAAACTCGGTCCATGGACCCTTCCTTAAATCACTTGTAACTAAACCCTCACCAGGCGTGCCGCCTGGACTTTGACCAGCAGTGGTTCGGCGGGGAACGTATCCCTCATGAGTGATGTATCTTGGCTGCTAGAAGCTGATAAAAATACCGATGATCATCAGATTTGCTTCTTGTACTGGGTAAAGAATCACGCCACCTCTTTCGTCTCAAGGCTTTATAAGCCAGCCTCAGCAATCGGCATCCGTCTATATCCTTGTCTAATGCCAAACTTAGTAGAGCTCGTTGAACGACGCGGACGCCAAGGTGACAACCTACCCCATCAAACTCATGCTGTTTGCGATTCCGCTTGTGTCTAATAGACATCTACACAGGTTTCGACCACGACCCTATTCACTACAAAGTCAATAGTTGCAAATTTGCTGCGACGAGCGTATTTGCCTCATCGACAAAACAATTAAAAGACCGTGATTGTCTCAGATGTTAAGTGGTCACGACACCAGAGTAATATTGCCGAAGTGGAGTCTCAGATACTAGGGTTAGAGCACCTACAGCAGGAGATGTCGGCGCCGACTGCGTCCACGACGCTAACGTTGGCAACGGATGACTCCCCCAAACCCAAGACGCTAACAGTGAGTGTGAAGACCTTCGAGGGCAAGGCTGGAGAGAATCTTCTGCTCTGGGTGGACGAGGTCGAGCGCGAGAATGGGCACTGACGTGCGGCACTTCGGTCGAAGCGATGTTTACCTCATGGATGGAGCTGAAGCTGCAGCTTTCACGAGTGTTCTCACTGCCTAACTAGGCATATCGCGTGCGATCGCTTTTCCTTGCTGCACGACAGGGCAAGAAGGAAGAGGTGAAATTTGTCCAAGAGTTGCGTGCTCAGATTGCCGGTATGGCAGCTGATCCTCTTTCGAGCCGGTTACAGTGACCACGACTTGGCTGGAATGCACACTCTAGCAGCTCGTCGAGCGGAGCTGAGCCGATGGATCTCAGCCATGCTGAGAACGAGGAAGCAGAGCTCCGAGCTGCCGAGCTGCTGAGCTGCTGAGCTGCCGAGTTATTCAAAACCCGACGGTATTCTACTTTAGGAGACACCTGTCACCTTTGGATTTATCTCCCCTGCGCAAGGTGCGTCAAGGTTCATTGAACCGACGTCCCGCTTCTTACCAGTCTTTTGTTTGTCGCGGGGAAACGACAGCACCCATTAGGTGCGAGGCGGCCTACCAAATGAGAATTGAGTTCTGTCGAGCCTCAAGAAGGTAGTAGTCAGCAGGGCCCAGCTCCGAAGAGCTTCGTGCACTTGAATAAGGAACGTGTATGCAAGCCGGGCTTGCTGGTCGTGGAAGCGATCGTGAAGGACTTTGAGAAGCCATGGGAGATCCTGATCAACTCCGAAGCACCGAGCAATTATGCTCGACGCTCCATAATGAAATCTGAGGCGCTGAAGGCGCGGTTGAATGACATCGTCACTTCGACGGGGACATGTGTCTCGGTTCCGAAGGTCCTAGTGGGTCTCTATGTCAAGTTTTTTTACTTTGATAGCGTAGAACGCTGATTAGTTTTAGACTTAAATCCAAGGTATGACCTCATCCTTGGTATGGCATGGTTGAAAACCAGGAGCCATTGATCAACTGGAGGTCGAAGACCTTGGGCGCTACGCACACGTCTTCTGGTGGAGTTTTGATTGTTTTGATATGTCATGAACCCACCTCTGCTAGGAGACAAAATGCTATTAGCGTGGGCACTGGATCGGGACGGTCAACGTGTTTGAGATCAGAGTATCCGGGTTGGTGAACACTGAAGGTGTATCGGACAGGAGTCCCGAGCATGACTCGCGGGCTGAAAATTGAGTTGCACGTAATTCAGTGAGCGCTGCTTAAATATCGGAGCTTTCGCTGCAAGCCTTGCGTGGCATGGTCGGTCAAGTACGGAGACAACGAAGGCGAGACCCCAGTGATGCACGTGGAGTGGCACGTAATCCACTGAGCACTGCTCACGTTTACAGCAGTCGCTGCATGCTAAGAGGTATGAGACATCTTGGGCAAGGCCCTTCAGATGCGCGTGGAGTGGTACGTTATCTACTGAACGAAGACTGCGGAGCTATCAGCTCTCCGTCGGCTGTTGTTAATAAATCAGGGTTCCGGTGGAGCAGGAAGTGGGGCTAACAATGGTCTACGCTGAGTGCGTATTCCCACTTGTCTCGCCGAGATGTACAATCTCCGTAGAGAGGCAACAGCGACGCCATGTGCTAGCTGCTATAAAGACATGCCCAAATGGCTTGGCCTCGCCAACCACTTGCACAAGTAAAGCGATAATTATGAGGAATTGGCACGGCCATTGTCAAATCTCCTTAAGAAAGATGCGGAATGATGTTGAAACACCGAGCATCGGGAGGCTTTAGATGGGGTCAAAGACAGCCATCTTCATACACCAATACTGGCCTTGCCAGATCTTGATCGTCCTTTCGATGTTGTCAGTGACGCTTCGGGCTTTGCCACCGCCTGTGCACTACTGATTGCAGACGTATCAGTTAGATAAATCCATAACCCTTTTTTAGGACTGTACGTATAAAACCAGGATTCGCAAAAGATTCGGAGAGTGCACAAACCAGTTTGAGCGCTGGCCGAAGAGGCACGTCCTCTTTTACGTTTTGGTTCGACAGACCAGATTTAGCGAAACAGACGTCCATCTAGATCACACTTATGGTTTGGCTTAACAAAGCCTTGAAAATTGTAAAGCCTTGAACTTTGTAAATCCAGACCATAAATGTGATCTTAACAGACGTCTAATTCGCTAATTCTGCTTCGGTGTCAACGTTGAGGTAGGGGGTCGCCTCCGTCTTCAATTCTTCTGTTCATCTTCATAAGCTTCTGGCGCAGTTATCGAAGACTCAAGCTCTCAACAATGCTGAGCCTCACTAATTAAAGAAAAGCGCGTCGAGGTGCGCTGCTCGGCCCTGCTAAGAAGGAGAGGTACCAAATGTGTCACGTAGTAAGTATCAACGGCGCTGGGGCAGTCCTGCCGTCTCAAACTTCCCTGACTTCTTGGCGCCAGAATCACTTTTCACGTTGCCAAATTTTAGTTCCACACACCAGCCTACTATCCGCTTCACATGGATATGCGTTTCATTGCCAGTTGATCAGAGCCTAAGGAAGACGACTGCAACGTTACTTGGTCTCGTGAGCTTGAATCAATATGGTGGCTGCTGAGTCCAATAGTCTCGTCATGGGGATGATACTGGCTGAAGCCATCTTTCAGGCACGCCGCTAGGCCGCACGATTAAGGTGATTAGAGGGACGCAACTCAAGTCAGTTCGATGGGATAGAACATCTTCAGAAGGTGGTGACGATGCTTCGTTCTCAAAAGAGCACTTCGTACTGGAACAGCTCGTGGAAGCAGGATTGTAATGTTGCTGGTAAAGCTTAAGTTATTCACGGATGCGCTTGCAATCGGTTTAGTGTATGTGAGTGAAGATAAACCTCTGTCTGGCTACGAGGGCATAGGGCCCAATGCAGCTGGTGCGCAACTTTGTTTGACAGGCTGCAAAACCATCGTCTGTGGATAAATTATTGTTTTATAAAAAAGCCCCACTAATACATTTAATTTTTGTCAGCTTCCGGCTCTGAACGTTCTTTTCCCAAAATCTATCTTCCAGCGAAAGCGTCGTGCGCTCGGCAACCTAACAGAAATAAATTTCTCGATTTTGATGCAAAGTGTGACCGGGCTGATACAAGCAATTAAATTCGGTTAATACCCCCTCCTATGACCGAACCCACATTGTGGCGGGGTCTTAAAAAGTCGGGGTTATACCAGACCATGTATAAACAAGAGTGACACCTATTGAGGCGTCGATTACATTACGCAGACCCAATGAGCGGGTAATCTGTTTTGGCACCGCTGTCTCGTTGCGCATGAGCTCTCGATTGTATGCACTAACGCTTCTCGTCCGACCATATGTTTGGAAATCGTCAGTGGTAAACATAACCAATCTGGCGTTCAGTACCCTAAAAATTGTCTTATATTTGCTGCAAACCTCGGATCTCGATTCTAAACAATCGACAACAGCAAGCTAGGTTGGCAAATTTTTTTGTAAGTCACCCTAATAGCTGCGGGATGGGCAATTTTGCTCAGTTGGTCTACAACAATTACAATGCCGATATTACTTATCGCAGCTTTCAATCGATCAGAACAGAACCTGCTGATGATTGACCTCAATCTGTCAAGCCCGACCGACCGGTCAAAAGTGATGCCCCATGCAATAAAGTTCTAACACGTTTACATGTGCTTCCCACTTATACATATTGAGCCCCAGAACATAGCTTACCAAGTGGTATGTCTTTGCTATTTCAAGGTGGCCCTCCAAAGTGGTCGTTTAGTATTGTGGGATTGGAGCCCTCATCATTATGCACCGCTACACGCGGAGTGTCATGTGGGCCAGGGCTATAATATATCAAACGTTAGCCGTTTAGGCACGAAACTGCTTTCCATCGGTCAAGCGACACATGAGCTCAAATTCGTTTGGTAATGCAGCATAAGTTGCGTCCAGCATGTACGATGTTCGGATCGCCTCATCAACTTGCAACGTTACCGCTATGACATGCGACATTTCATGGTCGGTGCAACGCGATAACGATAAGAGTATAGCTATTTTTCTCTCTATGAAAAGTCTGATGTCGTTATCGCTTCGTTCAACGACGCGTAATCCAATAGATCACAATGACTTAAAACCAGCAGACACACTGACAAGCTGACGAAGTCTTTCTTCATTGCAAGCAGCTCCCTGGTCATGAACAATGTTATCTCGATTTGACTCGTTAAGCCGGCGGAGACTCAAGCACAAATGCACGTTCATGCCCGCTTAGAGTAAAGCAAAACCTATTGCATCGGATAAAGCGTCACAGAGTACGTGGAATACTCGATCTTCATTTAATTTTTCAAAATTGGCGGCATATTAGGCTTCCATCTACAGCCTTGAGGCCGTTTCTTCTCTCGCACTTCACAACTTCGTTTTAAGTGGTTGGTTAATCTCCCTACATGTCGGCATCAATTGCACTATGGCTATGCAAGTACGCTTTCGTGAATGTATTTTTTGTACTTCGGCACTAGTCGAAGTACAAGGTCATATTTTGTTCTTCCCGCTAGGTGCTTCCAAATAAAGCAACTTAGACAGAAAATTTTGTTGGTGCCAAATACAACCTCGCTGAATTTGCGGCTAGGTAAATCAAGCGCAAACACTCGAGCACTACTTATATATGTTCAATTTGGTTCCCATTATTCAATTTCTTGTTTTATGCACGTTTTAGACGAATCTTTCGTAGCAAACGGGCTGTGTATAGTTACGATGCGGTCTGAAGAACTGTGTCGCCAGACGAATGCACGTCGCTGATGCACTAGACAGTCAATGTCATGACTAGCCACTCACAGAGTATCCCGGTTGAAGTACTCAATGCTGTGCGAGGAATATCGCTATCTGTCATCGGCAGATAACAACAGCTTTCAGCCAAGTTGATGCCATTGAACAAAGTAACGCCAACCGTGCTATTTGTCTATTTAACGTCACTTGATTAAAACGGTAGTTTGCGACACCCGACCCCTTCCACTCTCAAATTGCCTTAGCGGGGTTACAACAACTTCATGTTTGGGATACTATAAGCTTGACGCACAACCATAATCCAAGATCGTTTAACAATCCACGCGAGAAAGATTTAGTGCAAATGCTACGTTGATGATTTAGGATGAAGATGCGATGGCACATCAACATGCATTTAAGGATGTTGGTTGTTCACCGTGATACATCATGATCAAAACGGTTCGGCTTGTTGAAAGAAGGAGGTTTGATGTCTAGTGATTTAAGGCAGTTCAAAATAGCAAAAGCTATCAGCACCGGCCTGAAATCATAATACTTGTGCACAATCATTCGACAGATCAATTCAAGGATAAAATGTGTGTGTGTGCAGCGAAGCTGCCGTAGCTAAGCGCTTGAGGAAGCGTACTTTAGGTAACCGACCTTTCGTTCTTTACAAGAACCAAGTATTACTTAGCGGATCGCAATCCGCTTACTCCAAGAGTACTTATTGCCTTCCCAAGGCTGATTGACTCTTCAATTTACATTCAACACTGATTTTTTTCCTTTTTCTAGTTTTTGAAATTTAGATTATCTTAAATATTCTAAATATCTATAGATAAGTCCAAATACATGCATAACTACAGACAACCTAGCCCCGTACCGTATTCTTGTTTGGGTGAGATTACACTATGCACATCTCGTGTGACACACAAACCCCTGTTATCAGGGTTCGTGTAACCCTGTTACAGTGTGCAATTCACCGAAATGAATCAACTACAGAAGCCGTCCGCTTCTTATTCCAGGCTCTGACTGAAATTGAAGAAAGACGGCACGAAGTGAATCTAATGTTCATGAAAGATCTCATAAAATTTTCAAATGACATTCCAAATGTGGCTTACGACGAAGACGAATATAACATGGTGTTCAACTCGATTGTATGGCATCGTCAGAATGATTTGCGGGAATATCAACAACCAAAAGTCGGACAATGAATATTCCACTTGCCGTACTGTACTCACCACAAATGCTGAAAAGCATCGAATCCGTCATGCTGGGTCGAATAGATTGAACCAGCAAACCTATGAGTTTTTATTACGCGCTCAAAAAAGTTTCTCTCAAAGCGATTGCTATATACTATCCATCTTAACAAATTCTGCCTCGTTGGCTGACGCCAGGAAACGGGTCCCAAGTGACAATGCGGATTTAAAGCTCAAACTCCGAATTGTGTAATCGATTTCTTCTCTGGGTCGCCAAGTCATTCCCGCAACGAACAGAATTAGTGAGGGCTAATACCAGCACATGCTGATTCCAATGATCGTGTCCATTAGTGAGAACGATTTGCGTCAGTTTCTCTTTCACCTTCACCAAAAGCAGTTTGCAATAAAACTTATGCAATCACCATCAACAAGGCAAAGGACAATTTAGGCAAAATTTGGGTCTTACCTGTTGGAGGTCTATAAAATGACCAAGTTTAACCTTATTTTGCGCTCAATTGATCGAATAAAATCACATACGAGAATAACTCATTTTTGATATTATGACAACTCTTATGAAGGGTATAATTAACAAGTATAATTGGCACTCACTAAATATGCAAAATGGTGACAGCGACTTAATGCAATGACGACGATGATGTAAACATTCGATTTTGGATTTGCTATTTGCACGCATACAGAATAAAAATGAAAGCGTCGCAATTAAACTTTGTCTTCATCGTATGACACACATTATGACACAACGGGGTGCAAGCCAGACGTGTTCTATAAGACTTTTCACTCAGGAATAAAGTACTTTTAGATTAAATGGAGCGAGCCGAAGAAGCAAGTGATACATACAAACGCAGTGGAAAAAGATGAGCTTTCATGGAAACATGTTGTAGCATATGTGTCGAAATTTGTGTATTGATATGCTAACAAAATTGTTGCGTTGATTTGCTTAATTGCTTTCCTTCAGTGCAAATTTTAGTCGTGCATCATCAAAATTAAAATATTACCGTCCAATCTGACGACAATGACTCTTCAAGGCTTGAATATTAAGCTTATTGATCTTACAAGTATGAATTTGTTTTTTGTGTTTGCCGAATATTCACTACTGAAGAAATGACCCTTATTCGAAATTTGCTGAAATCTTGAATAGAAATCAATCTTAATCTTTACATAAAGGTTATTTATGCTCTCATAGCAGCTCTCTATCTCTGCGCTGTTAGCGAAGTTAGAAGACTTTTTGTCAAGAAGTTAATACGCAAACTCATTAAAAGTAGAATGGTGGATTTTCCTTCCATTGCATTGATAATGCGTATGATCGCACACTTTGACGCCACCAAACCTACACATTTAGCGTTGACTACCATAGATCAGTTCTCAAGTCGAAGGATTGTTAAGTAAGAAGTATCCGCGAGGTTCGCCAAGCAAGTAATTGTCAGCTTGTCGTTTTCCTCCAATTGCTCGATAGTATTCACAACAGTTGAGCCGCCGTGCCCTCCATAATAACCGGCAGTCACTACCTGAATTGGATTGTCATTCTTCATCAGCTGAACTTTTTGATTGACATTCGACACTGCATTGACAATAGCTCCAATTATGTAAACACCCTTACGTCGGATCTTGATCACTCCATCCACGCCGTTTGATTCAAATTCCGTCGAATGTGCACGATTCCAGCATAAAATAGAGTTGCCCTGCTTGGTTGAGGTTGTGAGCTTTATATACGATGGGTTTTCCCCACTTTTAAGCTGTTTTTTAAGCTTTTCGATTTCGTCCTGCTGATCACGCAGTTTGGATTCTAACACGTCAATCTGATTTACTGACACAGGATCTAGGTCAAACGTGTATTTCGCCTTCCACGTCGAATGGAAGACACAAATTGTTGCAGACAATTCCAGCCGTAGAGCTCCTTCATCTAAAGCGACCAGACTTCGATTTGCATCATTGGTCTTAGCGAAATCGCTGTCCAATGCTTCTTGGAAACACTATGTAACATCAAGAGCTGAATGTCTATCCTTTCTATCAGACAAAGGTAACAAAATGCACCTTAACATAGTCTGCCACATGTGCTGTTGGAATCGCGTTTGCAGTCGACACATAATCAGTTATGACCATTCCACCCTTAAACCTACAAAAAGCGAGAAATCTCATTTAATACAAGCTGAACTACAAACAATATTTGAGTCCCACCATTGT
>NW_020187567.1:2676574-2686845 GCF_900000015.1 Plasmopara halstedii | reverse complement strand
TATCACGTGGAACGTCTAGTGAGACGACGTCGTCACCAGGGTCAAACTCAATATCTGGATAAATAGCGGGGATATCCCGACTCCAAAAACTCGTCGGAGTTTGAGACGCCACTTCGGCAAGATTGCCTGGACGCCGTGGACGCTTTTGATCAGAAAGACCAGGACGCTCCGCGCTTCCCGGTAATAGCCAGTGAACGAAAAGGGCCATGTGCTGAGCTCAAGCAGCGGCCCTTAGCTCTTGCAGTCGCAGACTCAGCTCACAGGAGCGTTAGGGGTTGACCCATACGTCTCAGGGCGACAATCCGAAGGAAGTCGACGGCGTGCCTTGAGTTTGGCAAACTCAAATCAGAGGTGTCGCTCCACACGCACGTCCACTTCCTTGAGGCTCAACTGTAAGCTATACAGTGAAGTAAGTTTTCGGTGCTGTTGCACCCATCGCTCAAAGAGCGCTTCGGCATATGTAGCGCTTTCGCCTGGGGCGAGTACTAGTGGTATTATCTGCATTGCGGGTACACGAGAGCCATATTCCACAGGAGGGGTCAATGACCGGCCGCGGATGGGTGCGCATCAGAGCCGCCTTACGGGCAGCTTTTAGCTGCCGCCTCCGTGCCCCGTCGAGGTCATTGGTGATTACACCACGTCCCTCAGGTGACAAGAATTCAGGAAATGGACATGGGCTCCGCAAGGCGCGAGCAGGGTTCATCTCACACCGCTGGCGCAGCTCGCCTTCCTCGTCATCCCACGCGGAAATAGGAGTGTCAGACTCGTAGTCGACTGTCTCCACATCCTCAACGAGGTCACTCGTCACTCATAGCATGCGCGGAGCGCGACGCCCGTGCTAATCGAGCCTATGATAAGCACCGAATGCGGGACACGAAGTTTGGCCTGCCCGTGCTCGCTGTCAGAACCAGCGAGTCTTGGTGACTTCAGTGTCGCTGACACAGAGCTCATTGATCATGGAAATCGTTTTGTTCCAACGAACCAATTTGCAGTGTGTAGCGGACACGCAAGCCTCGTTGAAGCAATGATCGATTGGAACTGCAAATGTTCTCAATCTCAATGGGGGATTGTGTAACGGGGTTACACGCTCCCTGGTAACAGGGATGTGTGTCTCACGAGATGGGCATGGTGTGACTGCATCCAATTATGAATACGGTACGTGGCTGGGTAGCCAGTGGTTATGCATGAATTTAGATTTTACTATATATTTGGGAAAATCTATACGTTTAGAACTAAGCGGCTTTGCCGCAGATAAAAAAGTAAATAAAGTCAGTTTTGGATTGAAACAGAAGAGTTAATTAGCAATGGGTCAAGGCAATAATTACTTGGAGTAAGCGGATTGCGATCCGCTAAACTCGTGCTTGTTTTAAGTATAGAACGAAAGGTCGGTGACCAAAATTACGTTTCCTCAAAGCGCAAAGCTACGTCAGTCCCGCTGAAGTTGGTGCTCTAAAAGATCATTTTCAACGAGGTGTTGCATGCCTTCAGGGCCAAGCAGAGACATCAGCTTTTTAAGCCCGTCCTGCATGTCCTCGGGCAAATAAGAAAATGCTCCATCTTCCAGAGGGTCAGTCGTAACGACTAGGTGTTTTAGGATAGGTTTTCTTCTCTGCAGACTGTAACTTTTTTATACACTACAAGCTCGGTAGATCCAACAATTTTGCCGATGCGCTGTATGAGCAACAAGACTACGATCCGAAAAATAAGAGCGACGACACGAAAGGAGCGCGTTGACTCTGTAGATATGTCAATGCGATGGCTACAGATGTTATAAGCAATGTCGAGAGCTGTTTGGATTAAGCAAGCTTCCTCATAGAAATTTGCTTTAAATGCTTTGGTCATGAGGTTGGAGCAACGTTTGGCGGCCCGATAAGCTATTTGTTTGAGTGCACAATAGCAGATGACCTGTATTGGTATGCTTCCTAGAGCAGACACGACTGCAAGTGCAGTGGTGGCTCGAGGAACACTTCTGCGCAGTTTCTTACCAAGACAAAAAAAGGTCGAGCCTTGAAGGATTCTTAGATGGAGAGGGCAAATCAAGATACGAGTGATAATATTACATACGTAAACATTACACATATGCGTCATGGTGCAAGATCAGACGGACCAAACTATTTGTACAAGTGTCGACAATGTGACTTCATAAAGAGAACTTCGGTACACATGTGGTATCAAGGAGTAAGTACTGCAACATATGAACTCACTTCTGTAACGGGTTACACGTACCCTGGTATACACGGGTGGGTCACACAAAATGGTGTGACCGTACAAAGGTGTGGATTACTCAAGACGGTTTAATCACACAATGGTGTGGCTACATCGTAACAAGAAGCCACTACGTGGCGGGACTGCCTGTAGTATGCGTATTCATTAAATTTTACTATATAATCATGAAAACCTAAGGTTTTAGATATAGGCGGCTCTGCCGCAAATAAAGCAAATGAATACAGATTTTTTTTATTTTTTAAACGGAAGATTATATTTGCCGTGAGTTAAAATTTTAAGTACTCTTAGAGGTAGCGGATTGCGATCCGCTACGCTCGTACCGGTTCTATTATAGAACGAAGGTCGGTAACCTTGTGTAAGTTTCCTCAAAGTAAAGAGCTACGGCAGCCTCGCTGAACAATTGTTTAAAACGTTACTGTACAAATGTACCAGATTCACACTGCGCTATTGCATACATACATATCCTAGGAAGTGATGTCAGTATTAATGAAAATGATGAGCAAAAAAACAGAGACCGTGTCGGTGGGCTGCTAGCCGCATGTCGGCATTTAAAGATAGTTTGGTAAGAGAGGATATTTGAGCGTGGATAGTTAAGTTATAAGCGGCTGGTTTATAAGTCATACCTTGAATTTGCTGTCTGGAGTGGCGTAAAACTGTATTGCTGATATAAGTAAAAGGAAAGCTCAGCTATATGTGTAATGGGTTACACTTAGCCATTACATGAAGGTACATTTCTGAACCTTCTGTATATATTGGGAGTTTGAAAGGGAAATTACAGTATGGCGGTTTCAAAACATGCGTGATTACTTTACGAACTCACAAACATTATGTGTGATAACGAATGCTGATTTCTACTTGAAGATCTGTACTGGTGACGAGACCGAAGTGTCTTTGTCTTTAGAAGTGGGTGGCGTAAGCCAGTCCCTTCTACAAACTACCTTCCTCGATAGTTGAGGTTCATGCTCTTGAAGGTCAAGCTCCGTACACCCAAGATCTTCTATCAAATAAATTTGAGGTTCAACCTCAGTACACCCTTGATTTACAAGTCAGTAACCCAGGATTGTATTATTAAAATGTATAAGAGTCCTTGGGGGTGTTTTCCATTTAACAAGGAGCCATAACTCACGGTTATATCAGTTGCAAATTTAACTTTAAGGTATTAAGTCGTTCTACTTCCCTCCGCGCGAGAATGGGCAATAAAGTGCGCAACCTCGACAAACAACTCATTTCTAGCGTCGGAAATCAAAAGCAACAGATGTCGCGGGTGTTCGCGTTGCCTAACCAGGCAAAGCGCTCCGCGGTCATGTCTTTCCGTCTGGGTAGGCAACAACTGGCGGACTGTATTCATCAGCTAAAATGCTTTTGACGTAACGGCGTCAGACCATCTCTTGTAACGGGACAGCTGGTTACACGCACTCTTGCGCTGTACAGGTTTACCTTGAGGCTTGGTATTCTTGTGTAGCTGTCGTACGCACCCCTTTAACCATAAACTAGTGTTGATCTTGATCAAAATGAAGACCGAATATATGATTGGTGATTTATCCTGATCCTAAGCTTAACCTAAAAATAGGAATGAATGTACCTAATTTTAACCACCTAGTAATTAGAGTAATGCACACTAAGCTAATCAGCAGCTAAGATTGTACCACACAAACTATGTAATGGGCCTATCACCCCATTACACACCCTAACCAGAATGAAACTTGACTTGTTCCGAAAAGTAGGGGTACCTGAAAGAAGAAGTTGTGCCAAGAGCGGAGAGAGAGATTTCGAACATGACAATACGAAAGACGCCGACGCGAAATGCATCTGTTTGGAAAGTTATCAGGGCGGCTCCTCCCAAGCCTGGCGACACGCCCGGGGCAGAGATGTGAAGACGCCAAACTGCCAGGTTAAAAAAAATTGTCAAGCGACGACGTCAGCGTCAAGTGAAAAATCGCCAGCGCAACCAATGCAACGGGAAACGAAGGCACCTTCAAAGTCGGACAGCGATGCCGACGGTAACAGCTCTGTTTGGTCTTCTCCACAAGTTAGAGAGCTGAAAAAAACGCCACAAATCAATATATTGAGAAGAGCGACGACTACATGTCGGCGGACGACAATGAAGAGGGAAAGCTACCTCCACATCGCGTTACCGAAGCAGAAGACTCCCAAGAGTCAGTGATTGCCCCGGCACCTCCAACGAGTGTACCAACGGCGACGACGCCAGCAGGCCGTGCTTTATGCGGGAAATATGCTTCGCAATCACTGTCGAATGACGACGTGTGGCACATTCCATACCTCCCAAAGGCTAGCGCTGGTATAAAGATCAGACCCGAAGTACCTGAGAAAACCCCCCTGACACGATCAGGCAATTTCATCCAAAACGGTATTTGATCTCTAAAAAAGGGGGTCGGGCCGTTTATTTTTACTATCCAGCACTGGAAGAGATGGCTGCTGCGTCATCGCGTAATATACGTGGAGTATTTGGGGTGCACCCACGCCCAGCGAAGTCGCCCAAGGACGTCAACAGAGAATTCTGGGAGTGGGTACACGCCATCAAGTCGATCGCGACCGAGAACTCTCGCAAAATCGACGGACAAATCTTTTGTCGTTATCTGGCGATCGCCAAGGTGCGCGACATTCGTTTTTGATACGCGAAACTCGTTTTCGAATGTTAGGTCGTAGCAGATATTGTTGCATGTCGCAGAGACATGGTGGGGTACATAGTCACTGCATTCGTTGTCGTCGACTCCCATAGTTGGACTTCAAGCGACGGGACAAGGTTCTTCTTTCGTTCGGCTCCTAGTGGAGCCAGTGGGGGCTCGCAACCTCCCACATACGTACTGAGATACGGCAATTAGCAAAGTGTTGCGAATGTGGCTCTCACCAGCTATTCGAATCCGGATAGCCGAGCCATTTCACAAGGAGCTGTAGCTCACCACGGCGCGCCGACAAAACTTTCCACATGGAAGTGGGCAACCCCGTCTCGAAATACCACCGGCAACTGAATCCTCGGTGGTCGAACAATAGACAGCGGTGTTGTCGATAGTGTTTTCATCGGTACTACAATTGCAGATGAGGGACGCATGAATGGGTCTGGACGAGGTCATCGCATCCCTGGATGCAAATGCGAGCGCTATCGCGAAGATAAGTTATCAAATGTCGAAGGCAATGGAATCATTGTGGGCTGAGGTTCGTCATGTGGACATGTACGATCGCGCTGCAACGTCTGCTCTGTGAATCGAAGCCGCTCGGCTCCAAGCGGAGAATCAATGTCTTCGTGAAAAAGTTCATCAGATTCAGAGTACTGTGGCACAGAGTGATTCGACTCTTGGGTCTCAACGACGCGTTCCTCGTTTGACAATTCGTACGATGAGAGGAATTGCTGAGGTATGGCTTGAGCAAGCCGACATAAAACGTCGGATCGATACGGACCCAGCTTGGTAAGGGAAGAGAGTTTAGAAGATCCTAGACATGAAACGATGGCGTCCGCAGTATTCTTGGTAATGATAACTACATAATTACCTTTTTGGATGTATGCGTGTTTCCACGTCCATGCGTGTAAGCATTAGATCGCTGTAAACCGTGCGTTTCCGTCATAGCATCACGTACGCGTGATTCTACATTTGCTCCTTCGTTCACAAACTTGCCAATACTTTGACGAATCTGACGCTTATCAATCGTAGTGAATTGGAAGGCAATTAATTTCCGAGCCCCTCCCTCACCAGAATCTGGCGTGCCTCCCATTAAACGAAGAGGCAATGCTGGATGGCGAAGGTCATTTAATGTAAGTAAAGCCTGTTGATGCATGGACTGTATTGTCGATGGCAAATTCGACCATTGGGAATATATCACTCCATGTCGTCGGCGCCGATGCACAAATACTGCAAAACTGCGTAGATTGTCTTTTCAACGCGATTCGGGCGGATTCGTCTCTGGATGGTCCTTGGTGGCCATCTCTGGGCAAGTGCCTGATAGAAGGAATAAGCTCGTCCAAAAGTCCGCTGTAAAGCGCGTATCAGGATTGCTTTTCCATTATGTCAAATGACATGATCAATAAATGGTTGAGCGCTCTGTTCCCCAGTGACGAAATCTGCCGTTGGTGCGAGGTACATCATCTTGTTTAAACGGTCTAAAGATACCAAAACATTGACCCAAAGAAAAAGTTCAAGCTCGAACTTTTCTTTGGGTTACTGACGGAACGCCAGTAATCTGTTGGTACTGGCAGGCTTTGCAATGGATATGGCTTCACACGCTGACGAATGTCAAACCTACAAAGGCCTTCTCAACCCAAGCATACATTTTTGGCCACCAAACGTAGTGTGAAACACTGCATAAGTCTTTTCTCGAACGAATGAGCTGTAATAGGCATATCGTGCATTCCATACACCAATTTGCGCTTCAAGTCTTCGTTGTCGGGTACGACAACCCGAGAGTCATATCCTTAATGTACTTAGTGGTGCAATAACCCGTATAGATGAGCTCGACCGCTAACTCGCGGGTGTGATGTCAATAGGACTTATTTATTCGTAGTTGTCAACCGCTGAAGGGTAGCAGCACAACTGTGATCGTTTGAACATCTCCACAATGTCGACATGACTCGTGCAAATTGTCGCATACTGGACATTGGATCATAGTCCGGACGTCTTGACAACGCGTCGGCTAATATGTTCGTCTTGCGTGGCTTGTAGTGTGCAACAAAGTTGCACTCCGCAAAGAAGGAATACCATTGAGCTATTCTTTGCGATAAATGAGAAGCCTTTACTGCCGTACGGGGTGCGGCATGATCTGTATAGATGGAAAGCGCTTCTCTCCAAGCAAGTACACACGGAACTTAACCAAAGCATACTCATTGCTAGAAGCTCTTTCTATGAACAGGATAATTTCGTTTTGTGGGTCGGATTTGTCGCGACCGATACGAAACAACTCAATCTCGACCCTCATCATCGTGTTACATCAACGCATAATCGATGGCATAATCACTTGCATCGCAGACCACGTTAATAGGCTTATCGTGGCTTGCAATTGAAAGAACAGGTGCTTCTTTCAAGTTCTTCCTTACTTTGGCGAATTTGTTGGTAATCTTTTGACCATTCCAGCCCGACGTTCTTCTTTAAAAGAGTCATTAGGGGTTGCACCAATGCTGCATAGTTGCGCGTGTATTTGTGCAAATAGTTGGCCAAGCCCGACCATTGTTTCAGATGCTTTGCATTGATCGGCACGGACCAATCATTGATAGCTCTGACTGTTACTGGATCTACACGAACGCCATTCCTGCCAACAAAGCGCCCGAGAACAGGGAACTCTGGTGCAAAGGAAATGCACTTTTAAGATTAGCGTAGAGTTTATTCTCGCATATCTCGGAAGGCCTGACGAAGATTATCAAGATCAACATCGATATCAGACTTCTCACCCGTTTTCTCACCATGAATAATTATTTCGCCAAAGTTAATCGGAGCGAACATATTAATAAAAAATAAAGTAACGTTATAATTCTGTTGAAAATTGCGGGAGCGTTCTACAAATATTTTGGCATCACTAATAGTTCGCACAGCACACCACTGATTTTTTTACTGCAGTAAGTGGTGTATCATTTTGCACCATCGTATGTGATAGAAACAATCTTTCAGATCGATCGCGCTGAAATAGTACTTCTAATTATTCCATCGAGGGTCATATCCTTTCGTGGAACCGGAGTTTGGGCAGGTATGGTCGCATCGGTCAATTTGTCAAACGCGTGAACAATGCGCCAATCACCTGTGGCTTTGTTCACACATAAGGTTGGACTACAATACGTAGACTTAATCTCACGCACATGATCAGCCATCTGTCGCTGCGCGAAAATCTGGTGAACTGCAATGATTTGCTCTTTTAGCAACGGCCACTGCCGTGTGATACAATACTTCGACCAGGAAGTATGCCGATTTCATGACGAATGCCTCTGTCATTGGGCTATTTGTCCGGCACCTGTCTGGAAATATATTGGCATATTCCTTGACAATTCCATACACGGGGTTTGAGTTTGGAGCGTCCCACGACTGCCCATCAAAATTTTCCTTCCGTGTCTTCTCATCAAATACTTCCGCAGTATTGATGTCATCGTCCATACTTTCCTCGACAATCGCACAGTTTGCGAAATTTCGCCTTTCGCAAGGCTACACTTCAGCGTCTTCTTGCTCATCAATGGCAAGGAAAACAATTCTTTGACTGAAATTGGAGGATTTTCAATCTTCAAGTGACGGATAATATCACGTCACCTCCTTCGTTGTAGGCCACAACATCTAAAGTGTCTTGTTTTTGAGCGCTTTCTTAATCAATTCAACCTGTACCTTGATCAGAGGCACGCAAAATACTTGACGGCGAATTCTTCTTGGTGGCCTTCTTAGTCTTAACTTGGGATGGGTTATTGCCTCAGATCTCGCTATTCTTCATACTACATCGATCATGACTTCCATGTCGATAACAATAGAGACAGTCGTTATCTAACGCCTGACTGCTCCACCTCTTTATCTTCGTCTTCTTGGGCTTATCCTGTGAACTTGGGCGGCTATCGCACACCGCAATATCACTTAAGTCAGCTGTGACTTTTTCAACAGATACATATGCCCATACTGTTTCGTTCGTCGTCATGCAGCTCGAGTTAGCGCTGCACGACTTGTTGATAACAATCTCCATATTCACTCAGTCAATGCTAGGCTGATAACGCTTCAATCATGGCATACCTCGGATGATATTATACTTATCATCGAGGCCGAATAAGAAAAACTCGACTTCACCTCGGAAACTCTCAAACTTCATTGCAAAGCAAATGACTTGCTTTGGTATCTTCATCCTAGATCAATTCGTAAAACGAATGATCATTCCTTCTTTCACATTGGGCAGGCTAACACCATGCCCAGTCATACCTTGCGCTCGATCAAAGTTTTTCGACGCACCAGTGTTAATAAAAGCTCGTAGTGTTATCTCGAGCCCACCTACAAAGCCTTCTTGGAAAATCAAAGTCGCATACTGCCTGACACTTCCAACACTCTGAGTGGAAGCTGCATGTGTATCATGCGCGTTGAGGCCAGCGTGGTGTGCATCCACAACATCCACAGTAATCTTCTCGGGCCCAAGTCGAGAGCTCCGACCCTACTAGTCGTTCCAGTTTTTTTTTACCTTTGGAAGCGTTTCAACCGACGAACTTTATAGCCTCCGCGATTATCGTGTCTGTC
The DNA here is from genome assembly GCF_900000015.1 of Plasmopara halstedii. NCBI lineage: Eukaryota > Oomycota > Peronosporomycetes > Peronosporales > Peronosporaceae > Plasmopara > Plasmopara halstedii. The sequence goes on along the minus strand of NW_020187567.1, from coordinate 2,677,423 downwards.
GCCGACTTGGCAAAGACTGAATCTGTGTCTGTCGCCGATATGGCAAAGACTGAATGATCCAGCTGCAGCGGGGCTGCTGTTGCTCTTTGGTATGAGAAAGCATACTAAGGTCATCGACCGTACGTTCTGTACTAAAACCAGTATGAGTACAACCCGCTACCTCCAAGAGTACCCAAAACTTTAACCAAGGTAGATAACGTATTTTGCTCAAACTAAATTATTTTATTTGCAACAGAGCTGCCTATATCTAAAACCTTAGATTTAACCTAATTAAATGGAAAAACCTGATTGTTTTGCATTACTACTGGCAGTTTCGCCGCGTAGTGGCTTCTTGTTACGGTGTAGCCACACAATTGCGTGATTATACCAACTTATGTAGTTCACACCTTTGTGCGGTCACACCGTCTTGTGTGAGCCACCCTATCATACTACCCATCAAAATTGTGAATACCACCAATTTACATTTACCTATCGCCTCGCACAAGGCCCGCGTGTTGAGACACCTTTACGTCCCTAGAACTATCTCCAGGCATTCTCTGCTCAATGATCCTATGCCCATGACACGAAAAACGCCAAGCTTCGCTAGTTCCGAGGGCGCCCGCGGGTAGAGCCCTTCTTCGTCTCCTGCAAGGGCAGTACGTCCGCGGCATGACGGGAAGCACATTCCAAGCCCTCAGCATCCACCGCGCCCCCCACGAGGATCTGATTATCTCGTCAAGGATTCAGAGGAAGTCGATTACGAGTCGAACACTCCTTTACCAGGATGGAAGAAGCGGAGAGTGATGTACGCCAACGGCGATATAAGAGACCTGCTCGAACCTTGCGCATACCATGTCCGTTTCCCGACCT
>NW_020187567.1:2674774-2675481 GCF_900000015.1 Plasmopara halstedii | reverse complement strand
GTGCATACGCCCTGTGGGGCCTGAATAACTGCGTCACAAGACGATTAAATGTTGCTGGCGCATTCGACAGTCCTTGGGGCATCACCAGCCACTCCCAGAGCATGCCGCTCGGAATGCTCACCACTGTCAGCGGAATATCACTCGCTCTCATGAGCAATGAGTAATACCCATCGAGCAAGTCGAGTGCATTGTACTACGTACATCCTATCATGTTGTTCTGAAGAACTTCTTTTCTAGGAATTGGCGTCTGTGCCGGAATAGTGGCAGTGTTGAGCTTATTGTAAGCATGAACGATACGCCTCTTGCCGTTCGGCTTCCGAGCACAAAATGTGGGTGTCGAATAGGACCGAAGGCGGGTCTTTGGAGACGACATCTTGAAATTCCTTTACCAAAGGAAAGTACGGATCCAAGGGATTCCGTAGAATCGACGATCCTCTTCGTGCGTTCAGCTCTCTCTTGGTGTCTTCCAAGACAGCTTCATCCAGAAGCGATGACGAGTTTATCTCCTCGTTCGGTCGTACAATGACCACTTCGGCCAAATTGCCTGCCTTCTAGGCACTGTCAAACTCTTCAACGGACATCAGCTCAAGAAGAGCATCTACTGCAGGCATAGCCTCGAGGCGGACGGCGCCAACTTCCTCCCCCGTCATACCGTTTGCCGAGAGTGTATATCTGTGCGCCATTGTCTACGGTAGACACACCCTGGG
>NW_020187567.1:2674614-2674764 GCF_900000015.1 Plasmopara halstedii | reverse complement strand
AAGGACGATCAGGGTCTGGCAGCGCCAGTATTGGTGCATGCAGGAGGCTGTCTTTGACACCGCCAAAAAGCCTCCTGATGTTCGGTGTCCCAACACCATTCCGCATCCTTTTTAAGGAGATTGGATAATCGCCGCGCCATTTTCGCGTAA
>NW_020187567.1:2672919-2673951 GCF_900000015.1 Plasmopara halstedii | reverse complement strand
ACCGTTGGTGTCTACCAACTCGGACATTCCAATGTCCAGCACGTTGACCGTCTCGGTCAGTGCTCTCGCCAATAGCGCTTTTGTAGGTGGGTTTATGACTCGCCAAAGCTCCACCAGGAGACGTGCGCGTAGCGCACAAGGTCTTTGACCTCCAATCAATCCAAGGCTCATGGTGTTCCAACCATGCCATTCCTAGGACGAGGTGATTCATATTTTGCATCCAGGTCTAAGACTAGCCAGCGCTCCACGTTATCGAAGTCAAGGAACTTGACTCCGAGGTCCGCAGGGACCTTCAGGATCGTGACACGTGCTGTCGCTAGGCGAACAATGACGATGTCACCCAACCGCGCTTTCAACGCCTCAGCATACAGCTGACTTTCTACCATCGTGGAGCGTCGAGCATAATTGCCCGACGCCTTGGAATCGATGAGGATCTTCCATGGCTTCTCGAAGCCCTTTACGGTCGCCTCCACAACCAGCAAGCCCGGCTTGCATACACGTTCCGGGTTCCAGAGCACGGAGCTCTTCGGGGCTGGACCCTGTTGACCTTCACCTCCATGAGGCTCAACAGAACTCAGTTCTTCCCCAGTAGGTCGCCCGCGCCTACTTGATGGTGTCGTTTCCCATGAGACTCAACAGAAGTTCTTCCCCAGAGGTCGCCCGCGCCTACTGGATGGTGTCGTTTCCCCGCGACGAACCAGACTAGTAGGCATTGGGGCGATGGTTCGAAAAACCTTGACGCGCCTTGCGCAGGGGGCAACCGCTCCGAAGGTGACGGGTGTCTCCACAAACAAAACACGGTCGTGTGTTAGTGTGCTGCTCGGCAGCTCGGAGCTCTGTTCCCTCGTCCTCAGCATAGCTGAGATCCATTGGCACAGGCCCGCTCGACGAGCTGTTGGAGTGTGCATTCTAACCAAGTCGTGCAGACTTAAAGTTGAATTCGGCATTCAATGCCACATTCACCGCCTCTTCAAATGAAGATTAATGCACATGAAAGACTTCCATTCTGGTCACGCCAGTGCGGAGGCCTTT
>NW_020187567.1:2671748-2672909 GCF_900000015.1 Plasmopara halstedii | reverse complement strand
TCCCGGCAATGAGAGTACGCATCTCTTGGACAAAGTCCACCAATTCCTTGTTGCCCTGCCGGGCAACAAGGAAGCGCGATCTTACGCGATATGTCTAATTAGGCGGGGAGAATACTCGCGAGAGCTGCAATTTCAGCTCCGCCCAGGAGGGAACGCAGCTTCGATGAAAGTGCCGCGCGTCAGTGCCCATTCTCGCGCTCGATCACCGAGTTTTGAGATGGCACGCGCTACGCGCTGTTGCTCGGTCTGGAGCATGGCGGATGCGATGACCATCTCGACCTTTCTCACCCAGAGCAGGATATATTCTCCATCCTTTCCCTCAAAGACCTTAGCGCTCACCATGAGCGGCTTAGGGCGGGGAAAATCTTCCGTCACCGACGGTGGCTTCATAAACGCAAATGATGCAGACATCTTCTGCTGCAGGTGCTCTAGCAACGCGTTTTCGTAATTTAAAAACGCCTCTAGACGCGCACCGATTGCCTCGGGGCCTTGCGCTACAAGCTGTTGCACGCCCTCAGGGCCAAGCAAGGACATCATCTTGTTAAGCCCATTCTGCAAGCCCTGGGGCAAAGAGGAGAGTTCCTCCATCCTCACAGTGGATCAGTCTAAATGACACAGGTGTAGATTGACTACAAGTGCTACCAAGCAGCGGGGCTGCCGTAGTTTAGCGCTTAAAGAGGCGTAATTTAGGTCACCGACCTTTGATTCTTTAAAAGAACCAATACGAGTGTAGCGGATTGCAATCCGCTACCTTTAAGAGTAGGTAAACCCCTTAACCAAGGCTAATAAACTCTTCAGTTTAAACTCAAAACTGACTTTTATTTATTTTTATATGCGGCTAAACCGCCTGATTTTAAATGTATAGATTTTACTAAATGTATATAGTAAAATCTAAATACATGCATAACTACTGACTACCTAGCCACCTACCGTATTCTTGTTTAGGTGCAGTCAAACCATGCACATCTCGTGTGACGCACACACCTATTACCAGGGTACGTGTAACCTCGTTACAGCGGCGGCATAAGTCGCTCACATTGATGGTTTACTGTGACAATATAATGACGCGAATAATTCATAGCTGCCTGTTAGGCGGAAAATATAGTATGGTACGGCATGAATTGGCCACATTTTTGCCCGAGTACAAAATAAAATCGAGTG
>NW_020187567.1:2670962-2671738 GCF_900000015.1 Plasmopara halstedii | reverse complement strand
CCTCATCCTAGGAATGGCATGGTTGGAACACCATGAGCCATGGATTGATTGGAGGTCATGGACCTTGGGCCCTACGCGCACGTCTACTGGTGGAAATTTGATGAGTCATGAACCCACCTCTGCTAGGCGACAAAAGCGCTATTGGCGTGAGCACTGGACCGAAACGGTAAACGTGCTGGATATTCAAATGTCCGAGTTGGTAGACGCCAACGGTGTATCGGATAGGAGTCCCGAGCGTGGCTCGTGGACTGATCGCGAAGTGGCACGTAACCCACTGAGCGCTGCGTGTATCGAAGCAGTCGCTGCATGTCATGCGTGACATGGTCGGCCAAGGGCCGAGGCATCGAGTGCGAGGCCCCCGTGATGCACGTGAAGTGGCACGTATATCACTGAACACTTCTTTCGTTGCGAAGCAGTCGGTGCATGCCATTGATGACGTGGTCGGACAGGGTCCGAGGCATCTTGGGCACGGCCCTTCAGATGCGCGTGGAGTGGCACGTTATCCACTGGACAAAGACTGAGGAGTTAGCAGTTCTTCGTCGGATGTTGTAGATAACATCAGAGCTCCAAAGGAGCGGACAGTGAGGCTGACACCGGTCGACGCGGAATGCGTGTTCACCTTGGTCTCACCAAGATATAGAACCTCTGTAGAAAGGCAACGGCGACGCCGTATGCTGGCTGCAAGACGCCGGGCGCCGACTCTGATCCAGGGTGTGTCTAGTAGACGATGGTGCATAGTTATACACCCTCGTCAACGTTATGTCGGGGGGATATAT
>NW_020187567.1:2670600-2670952 GCF_900000015.1 Plasmopara halstedii | reverse complement strand
CCTCGAGGCTATGCCTGCAGTAGATGCTCTTCTTGAGCTGGACGAGATGTCCCTTGAATAGTTCGGCAGTGCCTTGAAGGCAGGCGATTTGGCCGAAGTGGTCATTGTACGATCGGACGAGGAGATAAATCCGTCATCGCTTCTGGATGAAGCTGTCTTAGATGACACCAAGAGAATGCTGAACGCACGGAGTGGATCGTCGATCCTATGAAGTCCCTCGGATCCGTACTATCTCTTGGCAAAGGAATTTCAAGACGTCGTCTCCAAAGACCCGCCTTCGGTCCTACCTCCGGACCGAGGTGTGCGTCATGAGTTCACCTGGTTCCAGGAACCAAATACTGCGTAACACGCT
>NW_020187567.1:2670352-2670590 GCF_900000015.1 Plasmopara halstedii | reverse complement strand
TGACCTTCTCTTTGCGAAGACGGCGGTCGATAATAGCGTCCAGCAGTAGGTCCTCGAGGGTTCCGAGAAGTGGTCTGCGACCACCACCTTTTAGCCGCTTTTGGTATGGTTGAGCACTCAAAATCTCGTCTCTGTTGCGCCACCACTTTTAAAATGTGGCAGCATCAACACTCCACCCTTTCTTGGGAAAGTAAGGCGCCACGCGACTCGGCACGCTACCACCTTGCTCGCTGATCCG
>NW_020187567.1:2670101-2670342 GCF_900000015.1 Plasmopara halstedii | reverse complement strand
GCTTCATTGGGAAGCGTGGCCTTCGAGCGGATCCCGCTAAGGCCAAGGCCATTGTAGACTGGCCTGTTCCAAAAAACCAGAAGGACTTGCGTAAGTGGCTTGGTCTCGTCAACTACTTGCACAAGTACAGCGTAAACTACGCAGAAACGGCGCGGCCATCATCCAACCTCTATAAAAAGGATACGGAATGGTGTTGGAACACCGAACTTCAGGAAGCTTTTGACGGAGTCAAAGACAGCCT
>NW_020187567.1:2669861-2670091 GCF_900000015.1 Plasmopara halstedii | reverse complement strand
GCCTTTTATTTGAAGAAGTCTTTTAATCGAAGCGGTCTTTTATTTCTAGAACATTGTCTAAAATTCGATGTGGGCTTGTAATAGTAGAAGGTCTTCTGTTCGTAAAAATCCGGTATATACATTTGGTATATTTAGGAAAATTTTAATCTTTAACATTAGGATAAGAATATAAATAAAAATCAGTTTGGAACTTAAAATGAAGAGTCGATTAGCCTTAGGAAGGCAATAAA
>NW_020187567.1:2669299-2669770 GCF_900000015.1 Plasmopara halstedii | reverse complement strand
TTCAGGGTCCACCTGCTCGGCTCCAAGCCGTTTGTGATCTATACAGATCATGCGTCACCACGCTCTGCGACTCAGCCGCCCCACCTCTCGCAGTGGATGGCTAGATGGCTATTCTTCTTTGCGGAATATAACTTCGAGGTGAAGTATAAGCCGGGAAAGCAGAATGCTTTGGCTAAACGTGGTCACGCAGACCAGACTATGAGCTTGCTCATTTTACAACTGTAGCGTCGTCTGTGACAGATTTGATTCGCACCGCATATGCGGGTGATGGGATGTAAGTAGTGCATCTACGGGCTCTCGGGAGCAAGGAGTTTGGAGTCCCGGACAAGAAATTGTCACCAAGACTGCGTGCACGATTGCACCGATATTCGTTGAATAACGGCTTGCTATATTAGAGCATCGATTAAACGGATACATCACGAATTGTGGTTCCTCAAGATGAAGATTTGAAATATCGCATCCTCTATGAGA
>NW_020187567.1:2668040-2669134 GCF_900000015.1 Plasmopara halstedii | reverse complement strand
ACTATTGGTGGCCCAAGTTGCACAAATGGACGAGCACCTATGTGCGCACGTGTGAGACTTGTCAACGGGTGAGCCCTCTCCAAATGTGGCTGCGTCGCTGGTTAGCTTACCGATATCCACTGGGAGCTGGCAGTCGATGAGTTTGGACTTTGTGTTTGGCCTTCCGAAAGATTTGGCGGTCAACACGGGTGTCGTGGTATTCGTCGACCGACTGAGCAAGATGTCTCATTTGGCGGTGGTGCCAGACACCATCGACGGGGTCGGTACAGCAACGCTGTTCGTGGGTCGTGTTTTCCGACAACACGGACTCCCAGAGTCGATTGTCTCTTAAAAGACCCCCGTTTCACGGGAAAATTTTTGATCGACTATCTTCAAGGTGCTAGGCACTAAGTTGGATATGTCGACAGCGGATCATCCGCAGACCGATGGGAAAACCGAAAGGGTGAATCGCGTCATCGAAAACGTTTTCCGTAGCGTCTGCGCTAAGACGCCGAGGCGCTGGAGCGCCATGTTGCCATCGTAGAATTTGCATTGAACAATGCAGTGCATTCGTCTACCGGCTACACGCCGTTTTACGTGACCGGGTTGATTCACTCTCGCGTCTCGATGACGCCGCCATACCATGGCTCAGGGCTTGGTGGGGGAGGAATAGCCAAACGGCTAGCCCCCTCACCATCCGTAAAGAAGTCGATGACCTCTTGTCTACCAGACAGTGTCTCCCACGGCAAGTTCGCGATGCGATGGCTGAATGACGAGACCTGCAAAAAGAATATGCAGATGAAAAAGGAAGAGGCAAAGTGGGGAGCTTTAAGGAGGTCGAAGACCTGGTTTTATTAAACTCTAAGAAAAATCTGCCTATACATGCCGCCTCTGCTGTCTTTAGGACGAAGCTTCGTCCACGGTTCATCGGACTGTTTAAGGTTGTGGCCAAGCGGGGCCTAGCGTATATGCTGAACCTCCCAAAAGGGACGCGCACACACCCAGTGTTCTACGTGGCTTGATCAAGCCGGACCGGGATCCGGCGCAAGTGAACGCGGAAGAGTTGGCGCGGGAGCGGATCCCACGGGCCCTCGGCCACCCAAAAGCTGAACCAT
>NW_020187567.1:2667484-2668030 GCF_900000015.1 Plasmopara halstedii | reverse complement strand
ATGAGCTTGCTCATGTTACAACTGTAACGTCGTCTGTGACGGATTCGATCTGCACCGCATATGCGGGTGATGGGATGTATGTAGCATTGCTACGGGCTCTAGGGGGCAAGGAATTTGGAAACACGGACAAGAAGTTGTCATCAATATTGCGTGCACGATTGCACCGATATTCGTTGAATAACGGTTTGCTATAATATAGCACCGATTCAACGGATACACAACGAATTGTGGTTCCTCATGATGAGGATTTGAAATACCGCATCCTTTATGAGACTCACGACACGCCACTCAGTGGTTAAACGTACTATTGGCGACCCAAGCTGTACAAATGGACGAGCACTTATGTGCGCACGTGTGAGACAAATCAACCGGTAAAACCCTCTCCAAATGCGGCTGCATCGCTGGCCAGCTTACCGGTACCCACTGGGTGCTGGCAATCCATGAGTTTGGACTTTGTGTTTGGCCTGCCAAAAGTTTCGGCGGGCAACACGGGTGTCGTGGTATTCTTCGATTGGTTGAGCAAGATGGCTCATTTGGCGGCAGTGT
>NW_020187567.1:2666532-2667474 GCF_900000015.1 Plasmopara halstedii | reverse complement strand
AAGCTTCGTCCACGGTTCATCGGACTGTTTAAGGTTGTGGCCAAGCGGGGCCTAGCGTGTACGCTGAACCCCCCAAAACGGATGCGCACTCACCCAGTGTTTTTCGTGGGCTTGCTCAAGCCGTACCGGGATCCGGCGCAGTGATCGCGGAAGCGTTGGCGCCGGAGCGGATCCCAGGGGCCCTCGGCCATCCTTAAGTTGAACCATCAACTAGTTCTGAGCACGGAGTGCAACAAACTTTATTTCTAATGGCGCCAAGCGCTCCACCGTCGCATGCAGCAACGCATTCGCCTGCTTCACGGCTAGGAGTCGCTACGACAGAGCGCGGAAGTCCTTAATGCGAGGCAGCCGGTGCACGACGTGCTTTTTATCGTCAAGAGCGTCTGCACAGCGATATGCTATTTCAGCATGACGCTCAGCGGAGCTCCGATCACGAAGGACCTCGTCCTCAAGGGCTCGAAGAGCATCACGAGTCACTGGACGGCGGTCGACTTGGTCGTCACCGCCCGCCACCGACTCTTCTTGATGAGAAAGGTGATGTCCACTATCACGTAAACGTCTTGTGAGACGACGTCGTCACCCGGGTCAAACCCAATATCTGATGAAGTGGCAGGGATATCCCGACTCCGAAAACTCGTGGGAGTTTGAGGCGCCACTTCGGCAAAATTGCTCAGTCGCCGTGGACGCTTTTGATCGGAAAGATCAGGACGTCTCGCGTCATCAGACGCCCCGCGCATTCCGGCATTAGCCAGTGAAGTAGAAGGACCATGAGCTGAGCTCAATCAGTGGCCCTGAGCTCTTGTGGTCGAAGACACAGAGCTCGCGGGAGCGTGAAGGGTTATCCCCATACGTCGCAGGGCGACAATCCGAAGGAAGTCGACGGCGTGCCTCGAGTTTGGCAGACTCAAATCGGAGGTGTCGCTCCACACGCATGTCCACTTG
>NW_020187567.1:2665486-2666062 GCF_900000015.1 Plasmopara halstedii | reverse complement strand
CGCTGTTCGTGGATCGTGTTTTCCGTCAACACGGACTCCCAGAGTCGATTGTCTCTGACAGAGACCCCCGTTTCACGGGAATATTTTCGGTCGACTATCTTCAAGGTGCTCGGCACCAAGTTGGATATGTCGACAGCAGATCATCCGCAGACCGATGGTCAGACCAAAAGGGTGAATCGCGTCATCGAAGACGGTCTTCGCGGCGTCTGCGCCGAGACGCCGAGGCGCTGGAGCACCATGTTGCCACTCGTAGAGTTTGCACTGAACAATGTAGTGCGTTCGTCTACCGGCTACACGCCGTTCTACGTAAACGGGCCGGTTCACCCTTGCGTCACACTGACGCCACCATTCCATGGCTCAGGGCTTGGTGAGGAGGAATAGCTGGAAGGCTAGCTGATGTCAGCCCCCTCACCATCCGCAAAGAAGTCGATGACTTCTTGTCTACCAGACTGAGTGTCCTACGACACGTTCGCAATGCGATGGCTGAAAGCCAAAACCTGCAGAAACAATATGCAGATGAAAAAGGAAGAGGCAAAGTGGAAAGCTTTAAGGTCGGGGACCTGGTTTTATTAAATT
>NW_020187567.1:2665302-2665476 GCF_900000015.1 Plasmopara halstedii | reverse complement strand
GTGGAAGCGAAGGACGTGGTAACTCGATCGTTACGCCTCCACATCATCGGGCCCCCGGTCATTACATAAGATGAGCTTGCTAAACGGAAAACCATTCGAGCTCGATTCTTGGTTCCACAAGAATTTTCGTTAGTAGCTTATCGGACTCGTCTGTGCGCTCAACGAGGTGGCTCC
>NW_020187567.1:2650505-2665292 GCF_900000015.1 Plasmopara halstedii | reverse complement strand
GGCGAATGCATCGCTGCAGGCAACGGTGGAGCGCTTGGCTCCATTGGAAATGGAGGTTTTTGCACTCCGCTCATTACCAGTTGCTGGTTTAGTTTCTGGGCGGTCGAGGGCCCGTGGGATCCGCTCCGGTGCCAACGCTTCCGCGTTCACTTGCGCCGAATCCCGGTACGGCTTGAGCAAGCCCACGGAAAACACCGGGTGGGTGCGCATCCGTTTGTTAAGGTTTGGCGTATACGCTAGGTCCCGCTTGACCACAACCTTAAACGGTCCGATGGACCAAACTTCGTCCGAAAGATAGCAGAGGCTGCATATGTAGGCAGCTTTTTAGCATTTAATACAACCAGGTCTCCGATGCCAAAGTTTTTGACATTTCCTCTTCCTCTTCCGTCTGCACATTCCTTCTGCATGTCTTGGCTTTCAGCCATCGCATCGCAAACGTACCGTAAGACACTCAGTCTGGCAGACAGGAAGTCATCGACTTCGTTGCGAACAGTGAGAGGGCTGACATCAGCTAGCCGTTCGGCTATTCCTCCCCCACCAAGCCTTGAGCCATAAGATGGCGCGGTCAGCCGGACGCGATGATGAACGAGTCAGCTTACGTAGAACGGCGTAAAGACGTTAGACGAATGCACTGCATTGTTCAGAGCGAACTCTACGTATGGTAGCTTGGCGCTCCAGCGCCTCCGAGGTTCAGCGCAGACGCTGCGAAGGACGCCTTCGACGACGCGATTTATGCGCTCAGTTTGACAACTGGTCTGCGGATGGTCCGCTGTTGACATTGTTAGCTTGGTACCCAGCACCACGAAGATCGTCAACCAAAACAGCCCAGTGATGCGTTGGTCCCTGACAGAAACAATTGATTCCGGGCGCCCATGTTGTCGAAAGGCACGATCCAAAAACAGCGTCACTGTACCGACACCATCGATAGTGTCCGGCACCACCGCAGGATGAGCCATTTTAGCTCAAACAGTCGACGAAGATCAAGACACCCGTGTTGCCCGCCGAGTCGTTAGGCACAAAGTTTAAACTCATGGCCTGCTAACACCCGAAGGGTACCAGCAAATTGACCGGCGGCGCCGCCGTATTCAGAAAGGGTTTCACCTTTTGACACGTTTTGCAGGTGTGAGCATATGTGCTCATTCATTTGTACAGAAGGGGCCACCAGTAGTGAACACTCAAAGAGCTGTAGGTCTTCACACGACGAAGATGACCACTGAGTGGGGTGTCGTGGCCTCATAGAGAGAGGGTACTTTAGATCCTCATCGCGAGGAATCACAATTCGTGGCGTACCCGTCGAGTCGGTGCTAAAATACAGCAACCCATTATTCAATAAATATCGGTTTGCATTCGCGACAACAACTTCTTGCCAAAGTTTCCGAACTCCTTGCCCCTGAGACCCCGTAGCAGCGCTACGCACATATCATCACCCGCGTACGCGGCGCAGATCAAATTTGCAGGGATGACGTCACCGTCGTGACATAAGCAAGCTCATAATCTGATCTGCGTGACAACGCACCAGCCAAACCATTCTGCATTCCTGGATCATACTTCACATCGAGGTTACATTCTGCGAAGAAGGAGATTCACCTGGCCATCTTTTGCGAGAGGTGAGGCGACTGAGACGCAGTGCGTAGTACAGCATGATCTGTGTAGATCGCAAATGGCTTGGAGCCGAGCAGATGAATCCTGAACTTGACAAGTGCATACTTCATCGCGAATAATCCTTGTCGTGAACTGGGTAGTTCTTCTCTGCAGCCTTGAGCTGACGAGATTCGAACGCAATCACCCGATCTCGCCCCTCGGCGTCTGCTTGCAGCAGCAGCCGATGACAAAGTCTGTAGCACCTCAGTCGACACTGCAAGGACGACCAGGGTCTGACAACGCCAGTATTGGATCATGAAGGAGGCTTTCTGTCACCCCGTCAAAAGCCACTCGATACTCAGTGTCCCACCGGCATTCTGCATCCTTCTTAAAGAGATTTAATAATGGCCGTGCCATTTTTGCCTGATTCGCGCTATACTTGCGCAAGTAGCTGGCGAGTCCAAGCCACTTGCGCAAGTTCTTCTGATTCTTTAGAGCCGGCCAGCTCATAATGGCCATGACCTTAGCGGGATCCACTCGAAGGCCACACTTTTCGATGAAGAACCTTGCGAAGGGGATTTCTTCGGCGCCGAAGGTGCACTTGTCTGCATTAGCATACAGCTTATTCGTGCGCATGTACTCAAGCACATGTACTCGAGCCACGCTCTCAAATGGACGATGTGGTTTTCCTCATTGTTCGCCCGTGCTCCGCACGGTTGTGGACAAAGATTTGTCGACATATGTCTGTGCATACATCCGGTGGGGCCTGAGCATCTGCGTCATAAGACGATAAACAGCCCTTGGAGCATCACCAGCCACTCCGAGAGCATGCCGCTTGGAGTACTCACCGCTGTCAGCGAAATATCACTCGCTCTCATGAGCAATTGTTAACATGCACCGACCAAGTCTAGTGCTTTGTACTTTTACATCCAGCCATGTTGTTTTTGGAAAACATTCTTCCTAGGAATCGGCCTTTTTACCGGAATGGTGACAACGCTGATCTTATTGTAAGCGTGAACGAAATTCCACTTGCCGTTCGTTTTCGGACACAAAACGTTGATTTCGAATGGGGAGACTTGTTCTCACGCATCATTCCTGCGTTGTGCTTCGCACGTCAATGACTTCGCACTGCTCCTTATGCAGGGGTCATTGGCGAGTTACGCAGTATTTGGTTCCAGGAACCAGGTCGATCTCATGACATACTCCTCGGTCCAGAGGTAGGACCGACGGCGGGTCCTTGAAGACGACGTCCTGAAATTTCTCCACCGAAGGAGAGTACGGGCTCAAGGGATTCTTCAGGAAAATTACTTCGTGCGCTCAGCATTATCGTGAAGTTCACCAGGACAGCTTCATTCAGAAGCGACGACGAATCGATCTCTTCTTCCGGCCGTAAGAGCTGCTAGCTCCGTAGTCTTCGTTCAGTGAATATCGTGCCACTCCACGCGCATCAAAGGGCCTTACCCATGATGCCTCGGACCTCGTCCGACTATGCCACTCTGAGCATGCAGCAACTGCTCTGATACTTGAGCACTGCTCAGTGGATCACGTGCCACTCCACGTTTATCACTGGAGCCTCACCCTTAATCCCTCGGTCCTTGGCAGACCATGCCACGCATGGCATCCTGCGATTGCTCCAATACTTGAGCATCGCTCAGTAGGTTACGTGCTACTCCACGTTCAGCCCACGAGCCATGCTCGGAACTCCTGTCCGATACACCTTCGGTGTTCACCAACTCGGATACTGCGATATCCAGCACATTGGACATTGCCACGACAATAGCGCTTCTGCTTCCTAGCAGAGGTGAGTTCATGACTCATCAAAGCTCCACCAGGATACGTGTGTGTAGCACCCCAGATCTTCGACCTCCAGTTGATCCATGGCTCTTGCTGTCCCAGCCATGCCATACCAAGGATGAGATTATACCTTGAGTTCAAGTCTAAAACAAAGCAGCGTTTTACGCTACCAAAGTCAAGAAACTTGACACCGAGACACCGAGGTCCACAGGGATCTTCGGCACCAAGACACATGTCCCCGTCGCTAAGCGAACACTGACGGTGTCACCCAACCGCGCCTTTAGCGCCTCAGCACATAGTTTACTTAATGCTATCGTGGAGCGTCGAGCATGATTGCCCGACGCTCAGGAGTCGATCAGGATCTCCTATGCTTTTCAAAGCCCTTCACTGTCGCTTCCACGACCAGCAGACCCGGCTTGCATACACAATCCGTGTTCAAAAGCACAGGTCTCTTCACGACTGGACCCTAGTGACCTCTACCTCTTTGAGGCTCAACAGAACTCAATTTTTTTCTTTTAAGGCACCCCGCGCCTGCTGGGCGGTCTCGTGTCCCCGCGACAAACCAGATTGGTGAGAAGAGAGACGTCGGTTCGTTGAACCTTGACGCGCCTTACGCAGGGGACAACCAGTCTAAAGGTGATAGATGTTTCCACAGACGAGACACTGGCGGGTGTTTAAACGCTACCCGGCAGCTCGAAGCTCTCTCTCCTCTTTCTTAGCATAGCTGAGATCCATTGGCCCAGGCCTGCCCGACGAGTTCTGAGGGTGTGCATTTCAACCAAGTCGTGCCGACTTAGAGCTGAATTCGGCATTCAATGCCACATTCACCGCTTCTTCAAAAGAAGACGGATGCTCACGGAAGACTTCCATTCTGGCCAAGCCAATCTGAGGCCTCCATAAAAACGGTCACTGCGACCGCCTCGGGGAGAGGATCGGCTACTATTCCGGCAATGAGAGTACGCAACTCTTAGAACAAGTCCACCAATTTTTTCTTGCCCTGTCGAGCGGCAAGGAAACGCGATCACACGCGATATGCCTGGTTAGGCGGCGAGAATACTCGCAAAAAGCTGCTGCTTCCGCTTCGTGGAACGATGCTTCGACCGAAGTACCGCACGTCAGTGCCCATTCTCACGCTCGATCCCCGAGCTTGAGGATAGCAAGTGCCACGCGCCGCTGGTCGGTCTGAAGCATGGCGGACTCCATGACCAGCTCGATTTCTCTCTCCCAAAGCAGGGATTTTCTCTATTCTTGCCCTCAAAGGTCTCAACGCTCACCTTGAGCGGCTTGGGTCGGGGAGAGTCTTCCGTCGCTGACAATGGCGTCATAGACGCAGTCGACACCGACATCTTCTGCTGTAAGTGCTCTAGCAGAGCATTTTACAGCTTGAAAATACCTCTAGGCGCGCGTTGATCGCTTGTGGTCCATGCGGTGTTGCACGCCCACACAACCAAGCAGAGCCATCAGCTTTTTGTGCCCGTCCTGCATGCCATGGGGCAAATAAAAGAACTGATTTATTATCATCGAATGAACTCTTCCGATTAAAACATGAACTTTGTATTTGCGGCAAAGCCGCCTATTTCTAAATCTATCGGTTTTCCTATTTAAATAGTAAAAGCTAATTAAATGTATAACGACTGGCTGTTCCAGCCACATACTGACTTCTTGTTTAAGTGTAGCCACCATTGTGTGTTCACACCAACTTTTATAAGCCACATCTTTTTGTGATCACACCATCTTGTGTGACCCACACCCTTCATAATGGGCACGTGAAACCCTGTACCACTGATCGTCCTAGCATCTTGCATCGCAGACCACATAAAAAATTATCGTGGTTTGCAAAACAGTTTTCTTCACTTCGGCAAATCCCGCCTGGTGATCTTTTGACCTTTCCCACTCGACAATTATCTTTAAAGTAGTTGTTAGGGGTTGCACCAACGCGGCATAATTGCGCGTGTATCTGTGCAAATAGTTGGCCAAGCCCAACCATTGTTTAAGCTGTTTCACATTATTTGGCACAACCAATTATTGATATCTTTGACTTTCTCCGGATCTACACGAACGCTTTTCTTGCCCACAATGCAGCCGAGATCGGAGATCTCAGGTGCAAAGAAAACGCACTTTTCAGTTTAGCGTAGAGCTTATTCTCTCGCATAACTTGGAAGACTTGACGGAGTTGATCGAGATGAACATCGACATCAGACTTCTCACCGTTTTCTCACTATGAGCGAATATATCGTCAGCGTAACTCGGCACAAGCTTTCTCATTGGACGGAAGAGATTCGTGACCATCTTGTTTAAAAACGCGGGAGCGATCACTAAACCTTATGGAATTACTAACCATTTCCACATCGTATCATTGGGGGAGGGTCTGACCGCATTAAATTGTGTATCATTTTTGCGGATCGTATTGGATAGAAACCATCTTTCAGGTCGATTGCACTATTACGATACTGCCAACCATTCCATCAAGGGTCGAAGAACTGGAGTCTGAGCAGGTATGGTCGCATCGTTCAACTTATGGAAAGATTGAACACAATGCGAATAACTTGCTCTCACGTGCGTGATAGTTGCGTAAAGAACTTGTCGATTGCTACGACTTGTTCTATGGCAACGGCCACCGCCGTATGACACAATATTTGCAGGAAGTATGTCAATCTCTTGACGAATACCTCTGTTAGATGGCAATTTGTTCGAATCTCTGTCTAAGAATATACCAAATATTCCTTGACAAGTTCATTAAAGGAAATTGTCTTTAGAGCGTCCCCTCGACTGCTCATCAAACCTCTCATTCCTTATCTTTTCATCAAATACTTCCGCAGTATTAGTTTCATCTTCGATCACTTCTTCGACGATCGCACATATTTGTAAAATCTCGTCTTTTGCCAGGCTACGATTCACCGTCTTCTTGCACGACAAGAAAACAAATTCTTTGACTAAACTTGGAGGATTCTCGTATCTTCACGTGACAGATATTATCGACGTCACAGTTTTCGTTGTTGGCCACGATATCTACAAACTCGCTCGAAGTGTCTTGTTCTTGATCATTTCCTCCATCCAATCAACTTCTGCATCGACCAAAAATACGCAAAAAACTTGAAAAAAAACTTTATTGGTGGCCTTCTTATTCTATTCTCGGGATGGGTCTTTGCTTCTGATCCCACTATTTTTAAAAGTATCATCGACCATGACATTAAAGTCGATGGCAAAGGAAACAGTCTTTTTCTTGCGCCTGAAAGCTTCGCCTGTAGTTGCTCTCGTTACTTTTATCTTCTTGGGCTTGTCGTCTGAACATAGGGGGCCATCATACACTACAATATCACTTGAGACATATGTAACTTGCTCGACAAATGCATACGCCCATACCATTTCGTTCGTCGTTATGCTGCTCGAATGAGCGCTGTACGATTTGTTAACGACGATCTTAATATTCATCCAGTCGTCGCTAGGTTGATGATCCTTCAACCGCAGCATACCTAAGGATGATATCAAACTCATCATCGAGGTTCAACAGGACAACCTCGTCTTCACCTCTAAAATCCTGAAATTTCATTGACAAGCGAATGACTTACTTTGGCATCTTCATCGTTAATCCGTTCGCTGAACGGATGATCATTTCTCTTTTGGATTGGCAGGCCAACACCACACCCAGTCAACATCTGCGCTTGAAGAAGCTGTTTGACACACCAGTGTCAATTAAAGTTTGTAGTGAATTCCTCAAAGTTATCAACAAAGACTTGTTGGATAATCAGTGTCGCATTTTGCCTGATACTACTTGCCTCGTATTCGAGGCTCCATGTGCATCATGCACAGAGTTCTGTGTATCTACATTATCCACAAAACACTTCTTGGACCCAGTGAGAACCCTGCCCCTACTGATCGCCCCCATTTCTTACCATTAGGAGTGTTTGAAGCGACGACTATTACATCGTCCGCAGTGTTTGTTGCCGACTCGGCAGAGACACTATGCGGTTCCGAGCAATATGACCCGGCTTCTCACAACAGAATCACTTTTCACCGTTGCGAGGACGCTAATTTCTACACGTAGAAATGTACGAGATGTCCATCGGGCTCTGGACGATCTCTTGTACCAGTCGACTGGCACACTTGCCTTGGTACGAAGCCATTGAATTCGGCTTACTTGATACTGAACTCTTCCTGCATCATGGTATACTCTCGGAACAGCTGATTCTGGATCGGACCATCGTTCAAAACCGTTATGAACGTTTCAACTTGCGTTGAAACGTCAATTGGCTCGTCGACAATGCTCGATTTTAAGTAGCGAACACGCTGTGCAAACGAGTGTAGGTCGTAACGACCTTGACGAAGCTTCAAGAATTAGACACGGCAACTGAACTTAGTCTGTGGTATTTCGAACGCCTTGTTTAGCTCGACTTTTAAGCGTTCGTAGCTATACGAACAGTTTACATCGGCTTAACGCCTACCATACGCCCACCTCTTTGCACGACCCACAGTGTATGATATTGCAATCAGCACTTGCTGCAAGGGGTCTCGCAGTTGTCTTGCAGTGATTGCTTCATCCAACACGACAAACCATAGCAAGAGAGGCTCGTTCTCTTCACAACGGTACAAAGACACGTCCGGTTCCAAAGTCATCGTTCAGTACGAAGAAACAGGAATTGCGACCTGCTTCCGAGATTCCATAATCGCATGATGCATGAAACTGACGGCTGCGTTCTTGTGATCATCAGGGAACACGACTGCAGTAAACTGACTACAGCAGCTTCTCCTATGGCTTCTCACATCCGCTGGAGTATCATCCACTCATATAAAAACAAGTGTAAAAATATCTTATTCGTCAGCACTTCATTTTGCGGTACTAATGATCCGAGTGGTACCCCAACTCCTTTCATGTCGCTCGGACGAGGTCAAGAGTATGGCTTGAACTGGAATACACGGCGTGCTCAGCAGCCACCTTGTCAAATCATAATTGAGTGTAGCTACCAGAAATAAGAAGGCGCTGTTCACAAACAGTCCCTTAAACACAACACACACGTTTGTGCGATGGGGAAGCGATTCCCGACGTGGAGGGAGAAGAACAGTCCTGACCTGGAGGGACGAAGAACGAATTAAGCCTGTCAGGCAAATCTGTGACTGAATTAAAATGAGTTATGGTTCCTAGCTACATGCAAAACACCCCAAGTGACCATAGAGGGTTTTCTGATCAAACCTTGGGCTCTTGTTTATAAATCGAGGGTGTACTGAGGTTAAGCCTCTGCCTCAACTTATACAAGATCGTGGGTGTGCGGAGTTTGAGCTTCGAAAAGCTTGAACTATAGCTTTCTTGAAAGGTATTCAGTAGGAGGGACCGGCTTACGCTACCCACTTCGACACGTCGGTCTGATCACCAGTACAGATCCCGAAGTAGAATTCTGTGTCACACAGAATGATTGTGACATCATAAAAAATCTTACGTATGCATTTTGGAATACCACACTGTAATCTCATTTATTAATTCTAACAATGCATGCAGAAGGCATATAGATGTACTTTCTGCATCCATTACACCTAGCCATTACCTACTCACCGTGCTTAAGAATTCTGTGCTCTTTACTATCAGCGGAACATGTTCCAACCCCACGCCGTGGAACTCCAAGGCGATTGCCAGTTCGTTGATATTGAAGTGATGTAGATCTAGAAGCCCAATCGTATTATTGCGAGCTCAAAGAGTCTCGCCGACTTCTGCATTTATCATATGCATATCAAGCCTGTTGATCACCGTTGCTAGGATGAGTGATCATTACAGTATTGCGCTGCAGGCCGTTTCTCGATAATTTAACAAAACGCATTCATCTTCTACAAACATTTCGAGCGATCGAGCTGCAGACTTTTCCACAGAGCCAATCATAATCCTACTCTGCAACAATCACACATTATCTCGTTCATATCTCGATTCTATGACAAACAGCCGCCATCAGCATATATATTATGACTCCAACATCAGATTCATGGTCTCTTTTATCAATTACCATGCAGTTATGCACTTGCTTCAGGTTTTTGTGGTTGTCGCGGGGAGCTGGAATTAACGGTTTCTCTTCTCTACATGAAGTGGCCAGATCATCCAACTCGTGTAAGTCGGCCCAAATCGCCCAAAATTTATGAAGAAATAGCAGTGAGAAATACATTATCAACAGAACACTGACATATGGCTAGAGAATTGAGCTTAAAATCATTCAAATTATGTTTTTCACGCTCAAAAGGAGAGCTACAAAGAAATGTATCGCTTCTCCAGATAGGCTCGCTGTCCTGACAAAAGTAAGCACGATGTTTTCATGATCTCACATTGTGTCAGCTTTTCCATTTTAACTTGGCGCTTGATAATTAAAAAAATCAACTTAGAAGTTTAGCGTACCGTGAGCAAATAATCTGTTTAAAGTGGCGCAAACAAAGTGATTGAAACACTTTTTTTGCAAGCCTTAAGAAAATCGGCATGGCAGCAACAGCGTTCAGCTCATTTCCTACCGCTTTCACAAATCATCCAGAAAGCCATGGATATGACGCCTGTGTAGTTCTTCACACCGAAAGTTCAGCTGTATTGGGGTCAGATCTAATTTCCATTTAATCAGAAAGCGGCAATGCGCTATAAAAAATATATCCTGCCTGGAGTGTAGGGACGTAGATATGATAAACTCGATATTTTAGGAAAAAAATGACCTTAATTTGCGGACTTGTTGAAGTAGAAGGAAAAAATAGTCCTCCTCATGATAAAGGAGTTTTAAAAAGCATGAAGTTTACGCACATCCCATCCCGTGAGAATGCAAATGCCATTTGCCAGTCCGTCTGTTCAACGAAATCGGCTATGCGCATATGACCTCTCCACGCCGTACTTGGAGTCACACACACACCATTCGAAACTATAGAGAAGTACCAAGCGCCGACTCCAAGCCCTAATCCTTCTTTATATTATTGCTGCTTCGGTACTGCACATATTGTACGCAGCTCCAATTTAAAGTGCATACATTGATAATTGTGTGCACTTTTGCGTGCCGTTTATGAATAGATATATCAGATAGTGGGCTCACCAATTGGTATACATTTGTGCTGCGCAAATGTTTAATTTTATGCTTTGGACTATGATGCAATATGCACAAGATTAAAATGTGCAATTGTGTGTTTTTTTGGCAAATAACGCGGCGCGTTTCTGTACATCAGATATAATTGCAAATTTCCAAGCGCTCGTTTTTGTTGCGATCCTGCGACAGATCGTCTGGTAGCCCGAAAGCATTCATAAAAGAGACATCAATGCGCAGCGTCAAATTTCTGGGGCTACTTCCTTAGTTATTAGAAGCTTTGCAGATTAAAAACAAATGAGAACGAAGATGCCCATGCGTTTGTTTCAGATTCTTGTGTTTTTCGCGGCAACGTTGTTAGCTTTCGACAAGGTGACTTCTAAGGCTACTTTTTTTTGGCCAAAAGAAATTATCCCACTGGTTTAAGCGAGGACCGATCGAGGAAAAGACGTGCAAAAAGTTTAAAGAGTAGTTCGAAGAAAACAACGAAGTAAACAATGTCGCCAAACAACAACTATTATTCGGAAAAATACTTGAAGAGTTTGCTAATCAAGCACACTTACCACGATTTGATTTCCACATTCGGAAATTACCGGGCCATATCGTGATCACCTACCCGATCTCTTACATAAACTGAAGATAGCGAAAATTATGAGGCAATGTCAACATTTATAGATGAGCGACAGGACGGCACACGGTTCACCAAGAACAGCCCTTCTATTGATATTAGATTGGTATGACAGTCATTTTGAAAGAAACTCCATTCCTCAGTCAGTAGCTTACTTAAAGAGGCATTAAAATGCAGATATTGAGAGTATATATATTGCATTATTTCTACATTCACATCTCCGCAATTGAGCTTACGTTTGTGATTATGCACTCCTTATCCGACTCCAGAACTTCAGAAGCATAATATGTAGGAGTTTCACTATTCTGGTCTACTTGGGCAAAATTGCAATGGATTGCCTTACCAAATTAAACTTTGACTGAAGCAGCCCGCGCATTTTTCGCACAATTTTGTTTCGTGCGCTTTATCTAGGCCTCGAAAGTAACTAAAAGTCTGCTATGTAATGACTAAATATATATGCCTTGATAATCTCAATAATATGTTATCTGTAACTGCTCGAAAGACGGCGAATAGCCCACACGTCACACGGACCTCTCCTTTAGGGGATCTCATTGAATGCACTAGTATCAATGCTGTGGTACGTATGGGTATTGCTCAATTCCACAAAAGTGGAATATCATTTTTGTTACAATCGTACAAGATTTATCCTGTACAACTACTGACAAGGATAAGACATACGCACAGCACGCCAACTTGGTTTACGTGGTACAACGGGGAATGTACTTTGACTTTTGTAGTGACACCTTACAGTTATTGCTATAATCGTGCAAAATTTTACACTGCACGTTTAAGGAATTGTGGATAAACCCGAATGAAGATGATGAAGCTATGGAAGAGAGCTCTGCAGAAAATGTGGACTGTTAGCCGTACGTCAGAATATAAAGATGGTGTGGTGTCATCGTAAGAGATAATAAGTTAAGAGATATTATGATAACGAGAAGACGACTCGGTCAAATCTTAATGATTAAGGCGTAATAGCTAAAATATGATAAATCCAGCATATATAGACTTTTGAGACAGCAAAGCTGACTAAAACCCAGACAGATGCTCTCAATTCCGCTCGTGATAGAAGCCACGAACTTGACCTAAGTGCCTTTGTTAAAACTCGGGTACTTTGACGAAAATCCCCCCTGCGAAAAGTTAATGTCATCCCCATTGCGCTCGGTAGCACTTGTAATCACCATGTCACGAAAACAATGTACCCTCTGTGAGGATGGTACATGAAATATTCCCCTGAACAATAAACTAGCTTAGTCATGTCTACAATCGATCCCGACAGGATCAGAATACTGGTGGTCAAAAGACCAGATGCGGTTATTGCTCGCTAGAAAGCTCTTACCAGCTTTGTTGTAATAGCGCTGGAACAACTCTTCATGAGCGTCCCGCCAGGCGCAGGTTGAGGAGCAGATTAAACCGTTGTGTGGGTGCTGATGTTGAACATCCAGCTGTCAAAAGTCTGGACATGATAACCTACTCATTTAGTTGAAAGAAAATGTCTTTAACCTGATCCGAACAGAGCCGTCAGTGCGGTCTTTTAGCTGGGAAGCCGCATACGAGAATAATCACTACCTCGGTTACGAAGGCATTAATCGATACGATGATCATGTATTAATTGCAATTTGTGTATTGTCCACGCTTCTAGTGAGGCAGGAATTAGCGGACTTCATCCGAAAATTACGACCTCTGTCACCATAATGGAGTTTTATACTTTTCAAAGACGGTAATGGTCAACATCCTCGTGATGCTTTTCCGATCGCATCGAGACCTTCCGTGTTCACTAAATATTTTATGGAAGCAATGTATGTTGCATTGATAGCGGAGTACAAATCCCGACCCGCAGAGCCGGTTGGGGTACTGAAATTCGGAGGACTATGACCACACCAGAGGCGATAAATCTTAGTCGTGATTAAAAAAGCAATCAATTAATCTCTTGCTACTGAGCAGGTTTAGGGAGCTCACATATGTCTCATCTAGGAAAGTACTTTTCATCTGCGCCTTCCATAACCCTTTTCCTCGCAGTTGGAGGTTAGAATGAGTAGACGGCGAACTAGTAACGCCGAGTCCCAGTAGGCACAGGGCGACCTACCGGGAATGAGCTGGGCTCGTTTGAACCCGTTTAGTTTGTGGTCATTGAAATCCCACAAGAAATAAGCGACTTCCCCGAGAGACGCGCTTCCAACACAGTGTTGCTTGCTGTTTATTTTAGCGATTCGGCTTTATAAAGCCGTGTTGGGTCGAGATGGTATCGCGAACGGAAAGCAATAATGTTAGGCGTGGAATTGTCAAAAACAGAAGAGTGTGCACGGGGCTATTGGGGCTGCCAAATACGGCTACAATATTTGCTCGTCCTGCGAAAAACATGCTGGTAAAAGTGTCAATGATCATTCCAAGTCATCAAATGAACTGTAAAGTCTCTGTTAGAGTGGAACGTTGACTAGCCCCGTAGCCAGATCGGAGATACGATGTTTTGGTATAGCTTGTATTCCACAAACCATAGATCGACTAGAAGTTGAGAAAGAAGCTGACACTCACTTTTCTCAAGTTGAGCTCGGGTAAGTGAAGGACCCAATTCTATCAGGAGACAGAAGCGCTTTTGATGCGAGTATGAAGTCACGGTAGCTTTGTTATAGGGGTTGGATTGTCCAAAACTGGTATTTATGATATACTAGGTGCTTCGAGCAGCGTTTGCGGGGTAGAAGCGGTCCTAGGCCGCGGAGCCAGAATGAGACAGGATAGAACCGGCAGATATTATTTCTTCAATGTCTTCTGTGTAACAGGAATGACCCTTCCGTATACACACACTTACTGAGAAAGACTTATTTTGATTATCAAGCTTCACCGCGTGCTGTTTGCTTCCAGCAAGCCGTCGATTTACGCGAAGGAAGAGAAGAGGGCGAAGTGACATTCATTATAGCCAAAAGGCGTTGCATTTTTCCTAAACTGATAAGTGCAGCTAATCCTGATAAAACAGAATTTCGAAATAAAGAACTATGCAAGATACATATAATTAATGCAAACCGCACTTAAAATGTGTGGTTCCACAACATGTGTAATGGAACTGACCCCATCACACCAAAGAATAGGTTTACTCATGTTTTCTTCAGACTTTCCTCATCCTTTTCTAAACTATTCTGAGACTCCAAGACTCTGTCATTCGGGATCCCACACGATGTAAGACTCGTCAAAGACGACTTGCGTCGACGATGAACGCAGAGCAAAATCGCACCTCAGCCCAAGGGTGCGAAGGCACTTCCGCTATCATTGAACTTGGATGGTGCTCCAATTTTACGTCAAACGGCGCTTTCGCACGTTGAGTCAAAACTTGCCATCAAACGTTCAGCTGGGCGGATGACGATTGCTATGATGAGCCCATCGACGAGCTCAGTCGTCTTCTGCTTAAAAATGTAACCACGAATTTCACGACCGACGTGGTGGTGGCACCATAAGTTTGACGAACTAAATGCAATATTGAGTTTGGCAATTGCAACGCCATGTTTTCGCTCATGGCTTAAAACGTTATTTGCTGAACTATGCGATGGGAGATGACTCCCGTCGCATATTTTTGCGTCATTGGAGTAACTACCTGTGCTGAAGGAGCTCATGTACATCCAGCAATACCATCTCAATTTCACCAAGGCTCGTGAAAGCTTACCAAGGCAAACAAACACTTCTGTTCAAAACCAAAACTGTATTTAAATGTTTAAGTTGCCGCAGAGCTACCAATATCTAAAATCCTAGGTTTGCCTGATTAGTATA
>NW_020187567.1:2648092-2650495 GCF_900000015.1 Plasmopara halstedii | reverse complement strand
TAATAGAAGCAAGAAAAAGTTATTTATAAACTTATCGACTAAAACATCGTCTTAGCCCCGGTGGAGAAGTGAGCGACATCTTTAGCTGCCGAATAGTGCCGTGATATTTGCAGATGTTTCATCTGCGATAGTGTGAAATATCTTCGCCTTTCGTAGCCTCTACGCTCACATTTGAAAGGTATGAAGCCTAATTTACACTCATCTGGCTAATCCTTTACGGGAAATGGATCGCGTCTTAGACTACGCAGGAATGGCTACTAGGAAATAATTGGACTCGTTTGCGCCTGTTGGGAAAATCATGGTCAACGCGACCACAACCAGAACGAAGCGACTCTCTCTAGTAGAGGTGAACTCACCGACCAATTTTTGAAATTTTCGATTTCAACATCATGGGCTTTGTGAGATCTTGAATATCCTAGTTGCTCTTTTGGCGTTTCAAGCTTTCGGACGTCGAAAACAGTAGGCAGTTCGCGGAAACATGAAAGATGCGAAGTACGGATATGATATCCGTGCGTTTTGCGACGGAAGTTTGGTGTATCCACTGCTGTAGAGGGATTTAAAGATATGACTATGTTATAAGACAAGATGGGCTGTAAACAGCAGTGACGAAAGGTGATACTTACACCTTGAGCTCAAAGACGTGATTTGAACTCCGCAAGTCTAACTTTATCGATCCGCACGTGGAGCAGCAGTTTCAATAAGATGTGGAATATATATATGATTCGTATCAATCTAAATAGAATAAATGCAAACTTTAGGTTGCCCATGAAACAGTAGAGCAAACTGGAAAAGTGATTACGCTTGAAGATCTCTAGTCCTGTCCTTGGTGAAGCGTACGGATCGAAGCTCTTTGCGTTCTTAAAGAGGACTCTTTGATTTAAATTATCCTTTGGTTAATTTACGACATCGCCTATGTTAGTTCGGTTTGTTCGCACCATTTAAGGGCGTGGCCTATTCCAAGTGTGACATATCTTGCAAATAATTTCACTTCAACTCGTCTTATATACGTTTTATTATACGAGCGAGATACAAAATTTGTACTATACGATAGTTAGGACAGTTGCACATAAGTATAACATGTACGAACACAATAGAAAGATAGAGCACATAGAGATTTTACATGATGATT
The DNA here is from genome assembly GCF_900000015.1 of Plasmopara halstedii. Classification (NCBI taxonomy): domain Eukaryota; phylum Oomycota; class Peronosporomycetes; order Peronosporales; family Peronosporaceae; genus Plasmopara; species Plasmopara halstedii. The sequence continues at coordinate 2,649,366 of NW_020187567.1, read as the reverse complement.
ACTAAAATTCTAACTACAGTCAACTCAAAGCGACGCACGCTGCCATTCTCATATCGGGCGCTATATTATTGATGATCTCACTATCATAAAAGGGTCTGTTAATGATTCAGTCGGATAATGGTACCAATACAACGAGTTTTTAAACTGAAAATGCCCATAACACAACGACGTCTTCCGTTAAAGGTAAAACAAGAGTGGTCGCACGCAAGGACGTACAGTAGAACATTTCTGAGGCGACAGTTGTGACGCAAATGCGCAGCCTAATCATGCTTCCTATGGGCGGTGTGATGTTCTCAACTTGTAAAGAAGAAATAGAATTATTGGACTGGAGTCCACAAGATGATAAGCCTTATATTCAGGATACTGATTGATCATTTTCCAAAATTAATATTGTTTACGGTTTTCATGGAATGCTATTGTGTTGGAGTGTCTCGCTTCTAGATCTTGCGTGAATTATAAACGATGAGTGTAGGTTGCATAAAGTAACGTACAGGGCTCTTTAGATTTCATGAAACCTCTGATAGATCAAAGGCGACACGCAGTTATTTACGATGCCCTGCTGCTGAAACTAGTCAACAAATATGCAAGGGTACTAAGCGTAAACTTGGATGAAAACGGTATGGCCTGACTGAAGAACTACGAGCCATGGGTCGACTAGCGTTCGATGGTGCTGGGTCACACTCACACGCTCTCTAGCCCTAGCAAAGTATTGGCCCCGCCATTTTCAGGGCGTCTGGCGCGGGCAAACATTACAACAGCTTTGCATCAAAGCATTCAATTGTCTGAGATGTATAACCACAACTTTTCAAAGAGCCCTAAGCTTAAAAAATCAAGGAAGAGGAGAGATGAGCTGTGGTCTTTAAAGTATAGAGATGGATAAATTCGGCTTTGGGATAGGGTATACTTTTGTTGAGCTGGGACAATGCGGCTGCATATCAGGACTGAATGGCTCGAAGCATTAAAGCCGCGCTTTACAAGAATGATCTTCATCGAGTTGAGAATATGGAACTGTTAATAGGCGCTGTCCTGATATTCAAACGGGAGAGTCATTTGGGCTACAAAGTGGCAGCGATACTGAATGACCTGTCCAGCGTGCGAAGCACTGATTTTGTGGTAGCGAAATACGTGGTTACGGTGTAGCCTCACCACTGTGTTTGTACACTAATTGTACAATACACACCTATCTATAGTCGCGCGACCCTTTCTTGTGTAACCCCTTTACAATATTAATCTAGTAAGAATCGACTTTACTATTAATCGGACCTGGCTGACTT
>NW_020187567.1:2647841-2648082 GCF_900000015.1 Plasmopara halstedii | reverse complement strand
TGTCTTTGACCCAGTCAAAAGCCTCCTGATGTTCGGTGTTCCAACACCATTCCGCATCATTTTAAAGGAGATTGGATAATGGTCGGGCCATTTCTGCGTAGTTTACGCTGTACTTGTGCAAGTAGTTGGGAGACCAAGCCGCTTAACGCATGTCCTTCTGGTTCTTTGGAACCGGCAAATTTACATTGGCCTTGACCTCAGCGGGATCCGCTCGAAGGCCACGCTTCCCAATGAAGCACCT
>NW_020187567.1:2647765-2647831 GCF_900000015.1 Plasmopara halstedii | reverse complement strand
CGTTCGTCACGTTGTCAACAGCCGAGATATCATGTCACATACGTTCGTGGTGCTTCCATACGTGCT
>NW_020187567.1:2631661-2641578 GCF_900000015.1 Plasmopara halstedii | reverse complement strand
TTTGGATTCACGACGGTCGAGAATCTGTATTGGCTCACCGTAAGCTGTATGCATTGTCAACAAAGCGATCTGCATTAAATGAAGTGATGCACATTAGCAATCGTTCATGAGTAGTGATAGTGGAGTTTAGCACGTGTTTGCAGTGCTTTTTTAAGCGTTTTTTGTGCGCACTCAAGGTATGCATGCATCCTTGCAGCTATTAAATGGCAGTGATAGATAATGTTCATGTGCAGCAAGAACAGCCCAAACGCAATGCTGACTGAACGACGCATTTGCTCGTGTCCTCTAGATTGACGACAGTCGACATTTTTTATCAGTTCATAGTAAGCTGTACACATTGCCAAAAAAGCAATCTTTAATAAATGAAATGAAGTTCATTAGTACTAGATCTTAAGTCTGTTATAGTGACCTCGCAGCTATCAAAAGTGCAGTGATAGATGGTGTTGATGTGGAGCAAAAACAGGCCAGTTAAAATGTTTACTGCCTTGCTGCATTCGATCGTGTCCTTTAGATCCACGACGGTCGAGAATCTGTATTGGCTCACCGTAAGCTGTATGCATTGCCAACAAAACGATCTATATCAAATGGAATGATGCAGATTAGCAATCGTTCATGAGTCGTTTATAATTACCACATTTGCTATGACAAGTCGAAGTTTATGACCTTGGATGAACAGAATTGTGTTGATCTCTCGGTAGCCGATGATCATCTCTTAAAAAAAATATCATCTAGTGCTGGGCCCAAGGTCAATCTGATAGCTTGATTCAACCATGTTGACAGATCGCTGTGAAGTCCTAAGCCGATAAAGACCATCGATCAGGTCAGCTATCGCCACCACCTTCTTTGAGTCCATAACTGCGATGTTCATGCTAGCTCCATCAAACATTACTTGAAAGCAACCGTTTTTTTATCTGCGGAATGGACAGTAGGTTCTTGCTCATTTTCGGAACGTAAAGCGTGTCCTTGATCTCGATATCACGTATGTCGCCGTTGGGTAAACCGCTTGCTCGATTACAGTGCCCACAACTATGATAGCAGTCTATTTTTTGCTATTGGAATGATCAGAGACGCTCTTTTTACATCTACGTCGACGTTGCCAAGAATTTGTCGTGGGTGTCAAGAGGGTAAGATGGCTCAAAATTAATTCCAAAGCAACCCTGAAAAAGCGTCAGTATGCCGCATGTGAGCTACTACACTTCAAAATTTGCGGTCCAATGAAACAAGAATCGCTTGGTTGAAGAAGATACTTACTGCTGATTGTTCATGAGGTCAGCAGATGCATGAAGGGAAAGTGTTTACAAGCTAAGTCGGACAGCGAGATGCGATCAAGACATTCATACTCAAGGCCAGACGCAATTTGCAAAAAAAATCAAGTTTGTTCGACGTGACGGGGCACGCGAGTTTGCAACTAACACGCTTCAGATGTTTTACGAAGACGAAGGCATCGAGCAGCAATTCACAGTTCCATATGCACATCAAGGTAATGAAGCAGCTAAGCGCGCCATACGAACAATTTTAACTATTGGACGCAGTATGTTCATCACACCAAGCTAGATAAATGCTTTTAGGCGAAGCTGCCATGACGGCAACATACATCAAGAATCGTCTACCATCCCCAAAAAAGAAAAATAAGACTCCATTGAAATTGTGCATACGTCTAAGCCAAGCGTCAAGCATTTGAGCATTTTTGGGTGTCGGGTTTACGTTTTGACACCAAAGTAAAAGCGGCTTAAATGGGACCCCAAGTCTCGAGAAGGTGTGGTTGTGGGATATGAAGAATTGTCAAAAGCGTATTGAGCAATTGACACTCAAGCCCAGCAAGTGATGATAAGTCGGGATGTTACGTTTGACGAGTCATGTCTTTGCGATTTAGAATTAGACATTGTTGATGATGTTGATGCAGCAAACCTGGATTTTGGCTTTATAGAGATTGAAGATGATTTTTGGTACACAACAAATTTCAAGCAAACAGGTAAGCGCAAGCTGCGAGCGCAAGAACGCAATGGAACAAGTGAAGGGCTAGTCCAAATACTGTCTAACAGGCCTAGAAGAAGCAAGTGCCCCTGATGAAATGAACCAACGTCGAGTCAAACAACAATGTCGTGTTCAAAATGTGTCAAGATCCGGTCAAGAAGTGCATGATTCCGAGGATGATAAGATTGATGTAACCCCTTCGGCTTCATGGCGTGCAAGTGTGAACACAGTTGAGACTAATGACTTATTAGAGCCAACATTCTATCAAGATGCTTTAAATGGTCCTGATCGGTTTCATTGGCGCAAAGCATATCACGCGGAACTGAATATAATGCAGCTTCGTCGAGTATTTCGAGCCTTACCGTCAGGACAACATGCTATCGGCACAAAATGGTATTCAAGATCAAGCGTAACGCTGATGTCTCGGTTAGGAAATATAAGGCACGGCTTGTTGCAAAATGCTTCAGACAAAAACATGGAATTGATTACTTGGAAAAAAATTTCGCCTGTGGACAAGTTCGTGACTTGCAAATGGTGATTGCTTTGACAAAGTACATTGGGTGGTCACTTGATCAAATAGATGTTTAAACGGATTTTTTTATGGAGTAGTGAAGGAAGTTGTTTACTGCGAGGTTCCAGAAGGGGTCGAGCTTGACAGTAAATATGATTGTTTCTCTTGAGCTTGTCAAGCAAAGTATGGACTTAAATAAGCTTCTCGCGTGCGGAATGAAACATTTGACAACTTTTTTTGCACAATTGGATTTCATGTTTCAGATTTTGATCCAAAAATATACATCAAAGTTGTTGAAAGTCACTGCGTGCTTCTTCTGGTTTATGTCGACGATATTTTGGTTACTGGAAGCTCAACGGAGCTAATTGCGCAAACGAAGACTAGCTTAAGGAATCGCTTCGAAACATCTGACAGTGGCAATTGTGTGTTTGATCTGGGCATCGAGTTGATAGACAATGACGACAGCAGCGTAACAATGTGTCAGCGGCGATACATCGACGACATTCTCAAGCGATTTGGCATTGATGATTACAAGCCGGTGATAAGTCCAACAGGCATCAGCTCTAGGATCATGCCAAGTGACGCTTCTACTAGAGTAAACGCGCCGTTTCGAGAAGCGGTGGGAGCTCTCATGCACCTGATGACGGCAACACGGCCGGACATTGCATTTGCTGTCGTTATGTGTCAAGATTCATGGAGAATCCTCAGGCTGATCACTGGGCGGCAGTTAAGCGCATTTTTTGCTAATTGCAAGGCACAAAGTCTCATGGAATTTGTTTTCATCCAGGTGAGAAAGTCGACTTTCAGGGACACTCGGATGCAGACTGGGTAGGCGCCCATACGGATCGCAAGTCAATTTCTGGCTATGCTTTCGTGTTGATAGGAGGACCAGTCAATTGGGGAAGTAAAAAGCAGTCAAGCGTGTCATTGTCAACTAGCGAAACGGAGAACATAGCGTTAACGTTGGCGGTTCAAGAAGGCAAGTGGGGAGCATGATTAACTGTGAAGTTTTACATGCGGCTAGTGAGTGCGACCCAAGCGTCAAGATTTCGAAGACGATCAATCTTGCCTCAATATGACCAATAATCCTGGCAATCATGGTCGAGCGAAGAATATCAAGATCAAGTATCATCGTCTTCGTGATGAAGTCAAGCGCAGAGAAATACATTTTGAATAATGCGAGACGGCAAACAAGTTGGCGGACATTATGACGAAGGGTTATTCAGGAACTCGTCATAAGGATATGACAGCGGCCTTTAGTATCCAAGCAAGTTCGAATTGATGGGACGTATTGAAGGTTATGTGTTCAGATAAGGTACACAACCCAACCCGGTATAATCCGAACCGCGGTTTAGCGTATTTTGTACCATTAAATGTAATTACGGTATGTAAGACCAAATAAATAAATCACTTCCATATTTTACTTCTTCTCCCTCAAGTGTCTTCGCACACAGCAAAGACTCTTCAGCTCTCTACTTCAGCACCGGCTTACGGACTAAACAATATACTTTGTGCGCTTGTGAAACTCGGGGTTCTTCTCGAGCGCAATGGAGCCTTGTTTATCTTCAAGAATCTTGACTGCATCGCTTGTTTCAGTTTGAGTTTGCAAAGAAACGTCTTGAGCCAATTCGCTTTTTGCGTTGCTTTTGAATCGTCATATATACGGCTCCAGTTGACGGCAAAGCCACTGTGCGCTGTTTCTTGCTCCGCCAGCTGATAACACCACCGCTCATCATGAATGCGTATCGACTTGTGCTTCCTCTTGATTGAAGTCGCCAGCCCAGTCCGCATCAGAATAGCCTTGAAGCCCGTGCTTACAGCTTGTTTGAAACTTAATACCAAAATCTTCATGCCTTTAATGTACCGGAAGACTCCCTTAAGAGCTTGTAAATGCGTTGGACATGGATCCGCTGCAGATTGACTCAATACTCCAACTGCCGCTGCCTGAACAGAACGTGCGCGTACCATGAGATACATAAGGTACCCACCGGCATTGCGATACGGCACGCCAGCCCTAGTCTCGTCATGTTTGCATCCACCTTCACACATGGACTGGTCAGCTAGTTGCCGGGATCTTGCGGCGTGCGGACCGGTTCGCAATGCGCCATCTTGAACTTTTCCAAAATTTCGTTTGCAAACTTGGTCTGCAACATCAAACTGTCCTCGCCACCGTGTATTGTTTAATTTCCATGCCAAGAAATTACTTGAGCTGGCCCATATTGGCCATCTTAAATTGCTCGCTAAGCGTTTGTTTTGTTTCTTGACGCATCTTGATACTGCTACTTGCGAGAAACAAGTCGTCAACATAAAGCACAATAAAATATCATTTCTCGAGCCGTACGCTTTGTATACACACAATGATTCGGTTCACACTTCTTAGTTTCCAGTTGTAACATAAAATAATCAATCGTCTTATTCCGCATACTTGGCGACTGCATGAGCCCGTACGACGACCTTTTTAACTTGCACACATGATCGGGATAACTTTTGTCAACATATTTAAAGGAGGTTCCGCTATAAAATTCTAACCATCGGGCTGCACCATGAGGATGTCATCTCCAAGAGATTAATTTAGAAAGGCGGATTTCACATCCATCTGATAAACCTTGAGGCCATACTTGGCACTGAGGCTAAGCAATAAACTAATTGAGGTAAACTTTGCATCTGGCGCAAACGTTTCCTCGTAATCAATGCCGTACTTTTGTGCAAATCCCTTCGCCACCAGACGAGCTTTGTAGCTTTGACCTATTCGTTTTTATTTTTTCTTAACTCGAAAGGCCCATCCGTTCCCAATCGCTTTGTGTCCTTCTGGAAGTGGCACTATATCCCACGTCTTGTTCTTGTTGAGTGCCTCCATTTCCGAGTCACAAGCCTTGGCCCATTCATCAGCGTCGCTGGATTCCATTGCCGACTTGAAGGTGGTCGGCACTTCTCCTACTGAATCCACAACGTAAGCAGCTTCAAAGCCTCGAAGGTGACAATTCGCTAAGTCCTTACTGCTCGTTGTACTGGTTTTAGTGCTTGACATTGGGAAGCTCCGCCGACTCCTCATGCGATTGCGTTCGCTGATGTCGTTTATTTCCAGATCGAATGAGACCTTTAAATCCATCGCTGTACGAAGCGCTTTGCACTAGGAGTCTCTGTGATGTCTTCAAGCGATGTCGTTTGGTGCCTAAACCATTCTTGTCTTTATCCATTTTAGTGTCATCGTCTTGGGTATCTTCAGCTGTATCTCTACTGTCTTCATATTTATCTTAATTACAACAACAATCACGACTTCTATTATCGAATACGTCTTGAGCAGCTTTGCATCACGGCTTATTACCACACGACCACTCTTCATGCTTTCGAATCGGTATGCTTTTCATGCTTGAAATACCCAATTTAAAGGCCAGAGCTCGGCTCGAGCATCAAGCTTACCGCGTCTTTCCTTTGGAACCGTCACAAACGCATGACAACCAAATACATTTAGGTTTGTCACAACGGGTTTTATTCAAGCACACGCTTCATAAGGGGGCTGTGCAAGTAAAATTCTACGCGTGGGACACCAAATGCGCTAGAAGTTGGTAGTCAGTCATCACTGCTTCCCCAATACGCCTTGGGTAGTTTTGCGTGTTCAATCATACAGCGCGCACATTCCACCAATGTCCTGTTCATACGCTCAGCCACTCCATTGAGCTGAGGCGTATCTGGCGGCGTAAAACTTTGCACAATACCACGGCGCTGACAAAATTTTGCCAATTGGCCAGACGAATACTCGCCACCATTATCACAACAAAGAGCTTTCACGACTTTCCCAATCTGAGTCTCTGCGTATGCGACAAAAGAAGCAAAATTTCTTGCAACTTCTGACTTCTTTCGCAGCAAGTACGCCATGGTAAAGTGCGAGTACTTGTCGATGTCGGTAACGAAATACCGCATGCAGCGGAACGAGCTGTCTGCATTGGGCAGCATACGTCACCGTGTACAACTTTCAACAACTTTGTAGCGCGATGAGTGGATTTTCGCAGAAAACTAGCACGTGTCTGTTTGTCAAGAGCGCAACCATGACATTGCTCCGATTGCTTCACTGATGTAAGTCCGATACTAATTCTTCTTGATGATGGTATCAAGACCTGAATAGACAATGTGCCCAAGTCGTAGGTGCCAGAGGTCCGACGTGGTGTCCCCATGGTATCTCGACGTGCTCGTCACATTGGCTTCTTGTACATGAATTGGCTACATACATAGCTTGAGCAGTCCTTTTCCTTTGTGGGCATCAAGCTTCCAGCTTAACCCCTTTGCCTCCGCAAAGCACTCATCGCGCTCGAAAATGACTGGACCAACATCCTTGGTAAAATGTCCAACGGAAAACAAGTGGCGAGAAAGCTTTGGGATATGCTATACATCTGTTAACAAACCCTTTTTCATTTTACGTGGTGTCATCATCGACATCACAATATCGCCCGTTCTAATCGCTTGCACCACGTCATCGTCCGCGAGACGAACGTTGACTGGTGCAACTTTCGTGTAATTCATCATGTACTCTATCGAATACGTCATGTGCTGTGTCGCACCAGAGTCAACCAGCCACACGCAACTTGACTTGACCGTACACGCAATGTCGCCAGCCGAGAAAAGATAATCGACAGAATCGTCATCATTTTGTGCAGTGTTTGAGTGCTGCGGCCGTTGTCGCTCGGCATTCTCGCGAATCCGAGTCGGGCACTTGGCAATCCAATGCCCATGTTCACCGCAGTAGTGACCGGTGCTGTTACCCTTCACTGTCACTTGTCGTACCTTGCGGCGTCCATCTTCCGTCGATACAAACGCTTGACCTTGGCTGTGCACGGTTCCATCGACACCGCTACCTTGCTCTTTGCGCTTTAAGTCTTCGTGTAGCAGCCGAGACGTCACGAACTCCCACGATAACGAGTCGGCTCTTGACTCCAATGCCGTGATGAGAACCGCGTACCACTCGTTGAGACTGGCGAGAAGCGTAATGATCAGGCCGTCCTTACTGACCGGAGCGCCTACTGCGTTGAGCTGCTTCGCCAGCGTTTCGATCTTATTGATGTGCTCCAGCACAGCTTCTTCTTCTTCCATCTTAGCCGAAAAGAAGCGACGACGAAGAAAGAGCTTGCTCGCTGAGCTCTTCTTCTCGAAGTGTCCTTCCAGCCGTGACCTAGCATCAAGCAGAAGGAACCAACGGTAGCTGAGAATCTTCCATCTCAAGGCAGATGATCTACATCGCCTTGCGAGACTTGTGCTTGTACGTGGATTGGTCCAACGACGTTACGCACTGCTTCAGCTTCATCTCTCCGCATCCGACCTCTAAAGGCCTCGCTCCTCAAGCACCATCTGCATCTTGAACTTCCAAGTGTAAAAGTTTGTACCATCAATTGTGTTGATACGGGCGGTGGGGGGGAGGCAAAGTCCATGACTAAGGCGTGGTCGGTGTCGGTGGCAGGGAAGACAGGGCTCAAGCTAATAACCTAAGAGAAAGAAAGGCACTTGTGCTGTAGATGGCAAAATGCAACTTAAATATATTTAAGGGCTTTGGTTTGCTGTGCTACCTCTTAGCCTATCCAGAATATTCTACCAAATAATCTAATGGATTTTTTTCTGAATTTATGTACCTGTTATGTGGTTGTGGATAGCCTCTTTGCTGGATACTTGGCTTAACGACAAAAGTGCAACTTGCGCAATCAGCCTATCCACACCGATGATACCGATAAATGATAAAGCGAATTTTCAAACGTGGACGCTCACCATACAAATGGAGCTATAGGTGCACAAGCTGTTGGAAATTCGTTACAGTCAAATCAAATTGGAACAGTCTATTGGTTCGAATAACCAAGAGCTGATGTTAGGGCAAGATCGTTTGTTTTCGCAAAATGCAAAGTGAATATATTAAAGTTTCTTGGTCTGCTGTGCTACCTCTAAGCCTATCTAGAATATTCTACCAAATAATCTACTGGATTGTTTACTTGATTCATGTTTCTTTTATGCGCTTGTGGATAGCCCATTTGCTGGTTACGTCACTGGATACCTGGCCAACCTATAAAACTGCAACTTGCGCAATCAGCCTGTCCACACCGGTAATACCGATATCTACCGGTTCGTGGCAGCTCGACGAAATGCTTCCTTGACACAACTATTTTGCACGACGAAGCGTATCTTTACAAAACTCCTACTCGACTCTTCATTTCTTGGTACTTGAATGCCGAGCTTACTTGACTTGAAGATACTGCCTTGGTCAGTATATCCCTCAACATGTCCGACGTCGAAATGTAATCGAGAGTAACCTAACCGTCTTCAACATTCTCAAGTACAAAATGGTAACGAATGTCGATATGCTTTGTGCGCTTGTGAAATTCGGGGTTCTTTGCAAGCGCAATGGAGACTTGATTGTCTTCAAAAATATTGACTGCATGGTTTGTTTTCAGTTCATTGAGTTTGCAAAGAACGTTTCGAGATAAATCGCTTCTTGCGTTGCTTCTGAAAGCGCAATGTACTCAGCTTCTGTTAATGATAAAGCAACCGTATGATGTTCGTTGCTTCTTCAACTTACTGTGTCGCCATTTTTAATGAAGGCATAGCCGCCTGTGAGTCTCTTGATTCCACATCACCTGCCCAATCAGCATCTGAGTAGCCTTGTAGTCCATGCGTGCAATTAGCTTGAAAATTCAATGCCAAAAATCTTCGTGCCTTGAATGTATCGAAGAACACGTTTCAAAGCTTGTCAAGGGGGTTGGTTGATAAGATTTTTTACTGCTGCCGCTACGTCTGGTCGTGTGCTAGCCATCAAGTACATGAGGCATCCAACGACATTTTGATATGGCACGTTGACCATAGTATCTTCATGCCTTCAGCCACCTTCACACATCGATTTTGTAAGATTGAGACCTGGGTCTTGAGGCGTGCGAACGGACTTGCAGTGCTCCATCTTGAACATATTCAAAACATCAATTGCAAACTTTGTCTGCTGCATTGAGACTATTCCTGCTGTAGTATTTCCATTCCGAGAAAGTATTGAAGCTTTGAGCATCTTGAGACTGCTGCTTGAGAGAATCAAATCGTCAGCGTAAAGTGCCGCGAAGATTTTATCTTGTTCTAAACGCTTCATGTAAGCGCAATGGTCTGATTCACACCTGTTGATCTCCGGAAGCTGCATGAAGTCGTCAATGGTCTTGTTTCAGACCATTGACGGTCTTGTTTCACATGCGTGGAGATTGCTTTAATCGATACAGCGACCGCTTCAACTTGTACACATAGTCGGGGTGACTTGCACTAATGTATCCGCTGGTTGTGCTATGAAGATATCTTCTTTAAGCTCTCCGTTGAAAAAGGCAGTCCAGTCATTCATCAGATGAATCATCAAGTTGTATTTTGTACTTAGGCTCAACAATATCCGAATCGACGTAATATTGGCCACTGGCGCGAATGGCTG
>NW_020187567.1:2631136-2631651 GCF_900000015.1 Plasmopara halstedii | reverse complement strand
GCTTAAGGTGCGAGAGGTCCCGGATTCGATCTCCGGCAAGGCCCAGTTGATGCTGAACTTTGTAACCAGATAACCTTCAGGTTTTTGCTTGTTTTTGCTTGTGCTTGCTGTTGTGTGCCGTCTTTAACTCGAGAATGGCCTAACGATTTGGTACTGGTCATAAAGTAGGAGCTTAAAATACACTCTTGAGATAGAATAGCAAACAAGGTATCTCTGATAACTAGAGAGGCTTTCGGGCTCACTCCTGAGTGATGCATACGTGCTACCCTCGATTTGTTTTACATGGGGGGGGTCATTGGGTCTAAGCTTTCACTGTCTAAGGTGTACTGCAACTCCATTGCAAACATAAACCTTATTTAATGTATAGCGTGAGTCTAGCAGCCCATGTAACGGGGTTACATATACCCTGGTAACAGAGTTGTGTGTCACACCAGATGGGCATGGTGTGACTGCACCCAAATAAGAATATGGTACGGGGCTGGATAGCCAGTACTTATACATGTATTTAAATTTTT
>NW_020187567.1:2626638-2631126 GCF_900000015.1 Plasmopara halstedii | reverse complement strand
GGGGGGGGGTGTTTGAGGCGGCTGTGTCCCATCTTTTGAGCGTGAAAACGTGTATTTAAGGTCCAATCGTAAATTATAGTGTATCCTCTTTGAGGATAAAACATGCTACATTCAGGTATCTTTAAATATAAAACGCGTCTAATAGTGTATTGTTGGCCCAAGGTCTGCAAGCTGTAGTCTCTTGCCTGGAGGTGTTTGATAGTTATGAAAACAAACCTCTGAGAATGTTTCAACCTGATGTCGTTGGAAGCGTAATCGGCTCTCACAAAGTTCTATCGACCAAGAGCTTTTTGAGTAAGCTTAAAAAACTTTTGTAGAAAGACAAAAAAACTTCTTGTGGGCACGAAATGCATCGGATTTGCTGTGCACTTTGCTTGTAGGAAGCTAACTTATAGCTACACTCTTAGATGCGTAATTTGGTTGGTGTTAGACAAGTTAGCATGAATGTATATACGTACATACAGGGGATGAGGTATCTAGTTTAATTTGACGTCGGCAGCGCAGTGAATATGTCGACTTTATTGACTACATTCGCGACAGGTCATACTGATGAATATGCCAAACCATTACCGTCTTGATTACATCACGACACCCTGAAAGTGATATTCGCAATTTTAGTAAATGGCGACTTCAATTTTCATCGAGCTTGTGGATATGGCTCACGAGCCCGTCTAGCCTCTGGGTCCAGCGATCTAGAGCCTATTGGGGCTTCATGTCAGCAGCAAAATCCTTGCATCTATCGAGTCCCACTCAAAAGGTAACATCATTATTAGCTTTGGCAATATAAGAGAGTTTTTTGTTTCCTTTCGTACGATATGGGCCTTCGTTTTCGATGACGCTGCTAGTAAACGTGGTTGAGTGGTCAACTGATCGTAATCAACGAAGTCATAGTACTAGGAAAAACCAAGGTACTGCGTACATTGGCTTGATTACCTCGACGATCTACAAACGTGAGATCACAGCCCGACGTTACATCAAGACGCTCCTGGCTTAGCGCTACATTACAAGAATTGATTAAAGGCGTATTTCTAGCGCGTCTAGACAGACCGAGGGATTGTTCGTAGTAATTAAGCACCACATGGGAATTTCCACTGTACAATATCATCCCATTCTTGAATTCGAACGGAGGGATTTCGACAAATAACAATTCCAGACCACTTCGACACGGCAGAAATGCGCATTCGTGCTATGCTATAGCTGAAAATGATAGTACCCAAAACCTTAACCCAAGGCAAATGTACTCTTTCGTTCAAAATTGAAACTGTATTACTATATCCAAAACCTAAGCTTTTCCTAATTAAATAATAAAACCTGATTAATATGCATAACTACTGGCAGTCCCGCCACGTAGTGGCTTCTTGTTACGCTGTAGCCACACCATTGTGTGATTACACCAATTTTTGTAATCTACACCTTCGTACAGTCACACAATCTTGTATGATCCACCCATTCATTCCAGAGTACGTGTGATCTCGTTACAACTAGTGTCAGGCATAAGCTCACAAAAGACAGTACCTGATATATAGAATTTGAAACTGAGCGGCGGTCATACTAATTTCGCTCTCGATACTGCGGAAAAGTGGGGCTCCTGCGAGCACCCGCTGTGCTTGAATTCTTACTCAACAAATTTGTGTATCTTACCGTATCTGCAGTCTAAACTTGTATGTCCTGTTTGCCACAACGAACGGCTCAATGTTTCACCGGAAAAGACGTTGTCCTAAAGACAGGCACACCAAGGAAAATACCTGGCGAGAAGTCGAGGTTTTTTAGTGAGAATTAATCCAGAGACACTTCGGGTCTGTTCGCTATCTATAATCTTTCTCTTGTATCTAGCAGAAGGAAGACAAAGTTATCCACGTATTGACCTTCCATCTTGTGATGCCAGTGTATGATGGTTTGGACGTTCTGATGCTATTGAGGCGGTGATTATGGCATAATGGCGTCATTTTTTGAAGCATTATGTGATAGATGTTGATCATAGGATCACAATATGATTTTGCCGTTTTCTGTTCGGTATCCAGTTTGTATGGCCTATATCGGCGATCACGTGACAACCTGGTGTCGCTGTTGCTATTTTCAGTAAATGCTTGATTGTCAAAAGCTTGATCATCTCAAAAGAAATATATGAGGAAATGCAGTCTGAACAGAATTACAAGTTGTCGAAGGTTTCACACACACCCGACATCACACGGCCTAGTAGGCCCTCACTTGCCATCTGCACGTGTTACGTGCGCCGCTCGTTTACATTGGCAGAAATTTTTTTGACACATCGCTCTAGAATTTTCGACGATGTGTAGCTCTTCCAAAACGAGCTGGATCTGGTTTACGAAGCCCAGTTGGTTTTACTACACACGCAAAAGTCACGCCGACTCTTGACAACTGTGTCAAATCATTTGTTGCTCGCCGCCCTGATGTGGATCTCTTATACGCCTATACATTCGGGCATTCCACCCAACCAAGAGTAAAACGAGCGTCAGAAAGCCCCTCCATGAGCGCTCTTTCAGCCACATGACCAGCTTGCATCAGACTTACCATTTGCGCTTAGAGCACAATGATTGGTAAGAGCCATATCACCCAGGGTGGATGTACGGATGAAAATGAAGCTGTTAAAGTTGCTAATGGATATTTAAACGCAATTCGTGCTCTGAATTGCAAAGGCGCGACGTATCATAGCTTTGCAATCCAGCTCTAAACAGATATTCGACTTGAACATCCGCTTCACTTACTATTTCGTGAGACGAGCCATGCTCGCGCCTTGCGGACCCCATGTCCGTTTCCTGACTTCCCGTCACCTGAGGAACGTGGTGTAATCATTAGTAACCTCGATGAGGCACAGAAGCGGGAGCTGGAAGCTGCCGGTAAGGCGGCTCTGATGCGCTCCCATCCACGGTCGGTCATTGATCCTCGTGTGGAATATGGCTTCCGCCTAACGGATTCCTGTGGAAACGAAGGACCCGGTAACTCGATCGTTACACCTCCACGTTATCGGCCCCCCGGTCATGACGGAAGATGAGCTAGCCAAACGGACAGCTCTTCGAACTCGTCTTTTGGATCCACAAGAGTTTCCGTTGGAAGCTTATCGCACTCGTCTGTGTGCTCAACGAGGTGGCTCTCGTGTACCCACAATGCGGACGATACCTGTAGTACTTGCCCCTGGTGAAAGCGCTACAGATTAGGAAGTGCTCTTTGAGCGATGGTGCAACGGCACCGAAACCTTTCCTCACTGGATGCCTTACAGTTAAGCCACAAGGAAGTGGACGTGCGTGTGGAGCGCCACCTTCGATTTAAATTTGCCAAACTCAAAGCACACCGTCGACTCCCATCAGATTGTCGCCCTGTGACGTATGGGTCAACCCCTAACGCTCCCGCGAGCTCTGTGTCTGTGACCGCAAGAGCTCAGGCCACCGCTTGAGATCAGATCATGACCCTTATGCTTCCCTGGCTATTGCCGAGACGCACGGGGCGTCCTGATCTCTCTAATCAAAAGCGCCCACGGCGTCTGGGAACTGGCTTTCAAACTATACGAGTTTTCGGAGTCGGGATACCCCTCGCCACTTCACTAGATATTGGGTCAGACCCTGCTGACGACTTTGTCCCACTAGACAATCTACGTGATAGTGGACGTCACCGTTCTCATCGAGAAGAGTCGGTGATGGGCGGTGATGACCGGGTTGACCGCCGCCCGGTGGCTCGCGCTGCTCTTCGAGCCCTTGAGGATGAGATCCTTCGTGATCGGAGCTCCGCTGAGCGTCACACTGAAGTAGCATATCGCTGTGCGGACGCTCTTGATGATTTGGAGCGCATCGTGCGCCGGCTGCCTCGCCTTGAGGACTACAGCGCTCTGTCGGAGCGACTCCTAGCCGTGGAGCAGGCGAATGCGTCGTAGCAGGCAACGATGGGGCGGTTGGTTCCATTGGATATGAAGGTTGTTGCACTCCGTGCTTAGAACCAGTTTTTGATTCAGTTTCTGTGTGGCCGAGGGCCCGTAGGATTCGCTCTGGTGCTAATGCTTCCGCGTTCACATGCACCGAATCCCGATACGGCTTGTGCAAGCCCACGTAAAACACCGGGTGGGTGCGCATCCGTTTAAGAAGGTTTTGCGTATACGCTAGGCCCCGCTTGGCCACAACCTTAAACGGTCCAATAAAACGTGGACGAAGCTTCGTCGGGAAGATAGCAGAAGATGCGTGTGTAGAAAGGTTTTTAGAGTTTAATAAAGCCAGGACTTTGTCCTTAACGCTTTCTGTTTTGCCTCATTCTTTTTCATCTGCATATTTTCACTGCAGGTCTTGGCTTTCAGCCATCGAATCGCGAAAGTGTCGTAGGACACTCAGTCTGGTAGACAAGAAGTCATCGACTTCTTTGCAGATGGTGAGGAGGCTGCCATCAGGTAGCCGTTCAGCTATTCTTCCCCCACCAAGCCCTGTGCCATGGGATGGCGGCGTCAGCGGACGGGAGGGTGAACCAGCCCGTTCACGTAGAACGGCA
>NW_020187567.1:2626367-2626628 GCF_900000015.1 Plasmopara halstedii | reverse complement strand
ACGCTGTACTTGCGCAAGTAATTGGCAAGACCAAGCCACTTACGCAAGTCCTTCTGGTTCTTTGGAACCGTGACCTTCGCGGGGTCCGCTCGAAGGCCACGCTTCCTAATGAAGCACCGTAAAAAAGGAACCTCTTCTGCCAAAGATGCACTTGTCTGCATTGGCGTACAGTTTGTTCGTATGCATGCACTCAAGCAACGTTCTCAAATGGATGATGTGGTTTTCCTCATCCGTCCTCCCGCGCTCCGCACGACTGTGAAA
>NW_020187567.1:2610294-2626357 GCF_900000015.1 Plasmopara halstedii | reverse complement strand
AAGGCTGAGTTAGAGTGTTCCACATACCTTAGGATGGGTTGGTAGCTTTTAACTTAGGTTTAATATATTGTGTGGCCCGCAAGGCAGTTGCGCATGGGCCCACACAATTGCGTCTAACATTATTACACTCACTTCTGCATTTGCACACATAAGCACGCATCACTTCTACCTCTGCCCTTCTTATATCCTTTATGTTGCAGATCAGATTTCATAACATAAGGCGGCATTGTTACCACACTTCATTCAGAGAATGTCGCGATATCAATAAAGTGTTTCACCGAGTATACCGGAGGTAAAAATCAGGATGGACGATTATGGGGCTAAAGCTGCATCCGTGTTGCATTGGTTGAGTTATCTGGTAAAGCTTCGACCATGCTCTCACTACAACGTAAGAAACTTAACCTATCCTGTTACTGAGACGTTTATAATGTAAGGCATCATCAAACTCACGTCTAATGCGTTTCGAAAGCGATTACACCGCCATTGTTCTTGCCCATGTTCTGCTGAATTGCTGCGTGATGTTCATCACGCACAACGTGCCGATGCCTTTATGATTACACAAATCTGTATGAGACCCATCCAGCTCTTGAACATGGACATCTTGGTTGAAAGAAGACGTAAGAGACACTAAACGTTAGATCCGGGGAATAAAATGTATTAAGTGGTAAGGACATACGTACGCACGTGTGAAGCTCTTCGAAAGGTTGTTCTTCATCATATACTCGAGCATTTTCGATCGGGGC
The DNA here is from genome assembly GCF_900000015.1 of Plasmopara halstedii. NCBI lineage: Eukaryota > Oomycota > Peronosporomycetes > Peronosporales > Peronosporaceae > Plasmopara > Plasmopara halstedii. The sequence continues at coordinate 2,625,614 of NW_020187567.1, read as the reverse complement.
CCGGTGCTGGCATTTCATTGATGCGGATTTGTTCGTTTTTTATGACACATCCGATAAAACCTGCATTGGAACTTTTGCTTACAAACAGACAATATGGTGCTGTCAGCGGGGTCTTCACCGGTGAAAAAACAAACAAGTTGGTTCTCTGCGGAATCGTTCGTCTACATGAGATTGTTACGGAATTGGTCTCACATCGAGCTCCGCGCTTGTAAACCAAATTTTGGCGTATTTTGCTTAAATGCTTGGTTAAGGTTATATACGACTGATAATCTTACCATATATGGTATATGGCTTCCTTTAGCCATAGTGCTGATGTAACATGTTTCCGTTAATCGAATTTATACTGAAAAGCGCATTGAGTACCTCAGCACGCTTTACACCAGTTCCATAAATGGTAAAAGAAACGCATCCCCTGATGCCATCAAGAAGTAGCCCCGGTCTTGGCAGAGGAGGAGCAGGCCTGTACCACTTAACTTTTCTATATCAGCACGGCTATTCTGTATTATATCGAGCCAAACGTGACCTTATAGGTAAGTGGGCGATGGCTGAGATCCAATAAATGCAAATTAATCACGCAGATGCCAAGGACAGATGAGAGAATTGGAAGGATAAATATCATTTGCAGTGTCTGAGTCAGTAATTAGCGAATTCAAATTCACTACTTCACAATCCATGTATTGTAGCTTGTAAAGGCTGAACTTCAACTGTTGATATCCATAAATGTGCGTAGATCTATACTGTCTTATATGGCTTTGGCTTACTTGAGTCGCCTCGCGCTTCTGCTCGAGGACACAGCGTGATGTAAGCGACGAAGTAGCGTTTAGTAGACCCTCGTGTCCTAATTGATGAATAAGTGGTTGACCTGCGGCCTTATTACAGTACCCCAAAAAAGCTTTTTGCCTACGCTTTGTGCGGCCTTCAATTCAGGTTTTATGCTCCGACTAAATTGTCGTATGCTGCTTGAATTATAAAGCGGCGGGCATTAACCTTATATCTCCGCGCATACTGAAACAATCTTAATCATACCCATAATCCATCGATTTAGCTACTATTTAGATCTCAAACTTGGAAAAAAACCAGGCCTAACTTGCTGGTAAGATCCGCACAAATATACGAGAAGAATGCGGTATAAAAGTGTCAAGTCGATGGCATCAACGTTCTCAAAGGACACCAACTGCGGTGGCGCGAGAAGCTGCCGGAGTGAGGGCTGCCATGTACATTGTCAGAAACTGGTTCTGACCCTGGGTATAATCCAATCCACGAGTCATTTTAAGAGAAAGTAGGTTTTGCCTTGATCATCGAGCATTACCGACAAAATGGGCTATTGGGTGGCTCGACTCAACACGATTGCAAAACTGAAAAAGTTAGCTGAGTCTTTCTGTGGAAGTTAACGTGCGCTAGCTCAGGACGTCGGTGATCTGTCGAGCGCACTATCAAAGGTGCAACATCCTGTTAAATAAACTAATTTAATTCAAGTGACTCAAGACCGGATCGCTTCTCTGAAGGAGAAGACATTAGTGCTGCTGATCCAGCCGAAATAGGATGTTAATACATATGAGGCCAGGACCCCTGACGTGGCAATTTTGGTGTACGAATTTTGCTATGAATATTACTACGTTGTTGCTGACAGACAAGCCGGTCTCTTTGAGCACGGTCTAGCTGATTTGAGCAGCGCCCTAACGGAAGAGCTTACCATAATCTTCTCTTAGAACTAGCACCGTGTGCGCAGCTCATGCAAAGATGAGCTTGAACATTGTTAGCGCTCAAGTCTCGAAGATGTGTTGTCAAAAAAGGATGGTGACGCCGTGTAATTTTTGCAAATTGGACGTGGCAAGATGAATATAAACGGCTAACTTGACACAACTTGGCCTGAGAAGGTCAAACCTTACTCATCAAATAATGTATTCATAACGTTGGGAGTAACTACCATGTGCTTTTGCCAGCCCCGCATGAGGCTGGCTGAGGTCAACAATATATCAAATCTGAAGAGTGTCGATAGAAATAGAGCACCGCAGAGGTAGTTTTGCCAAGTGCCTCGGGACAAAACTTTTTTCGAACGAGGGTGGTCTGCAAGAACAAAAGACTCTTGTCTAAGGTTTCAGGTATCTAACCCATATCACAATTATCATTCAGACTTATAGCGTCATGTAGTGGAGACAATGATGGAGTACCGCAATCAAATACTGTAGCAGTGGAAAAGCGATGGTGCACAAACATTTTCCATGATTGACCTCTTACGATCGTGTGAGTTTCATAACTTGCAATAGCTGTGGTGACATGAAGAATTGTGCAGAACCTTAACATCTTGCATTACCAGTCGATCCATTGATAGTGTCGTTTCAAACCCATCAAACTTTAATTAAGGTCGTATATTAAATACAGTATAAGGCCAAACAACATAGTGGGATATTTTTGCCTTCATGACCTTTTAACTTTTTTCTGATGCACATGCTTTACCAAGCGTATTAAATCTCATAATGTCTGTTGACATCACATATCATAGCACGTAGAAGACATCAGCCACAGTTCTGGGCTACAAGCCCCACCTCTCTGGTGTATCTTGGGACTGAATCACGTTTTTGCTGGCTCTGAGGCGTACAAATCAATTCAGTTATTTTTTAGAAGGCCCCGGCACCTAACATGGCTTAACATTTCCCCTTTGAAAGTCCGGTGATAGTCTTTGCGTGAAAAATCAATCTACTGACATGAAAAAAGATTGGGCTTTGACTTTTCGTTCTTCCTCACGTAAAATATCTGTAAATACAACGATTATGCTCAGCAGCCAAGCCTTCACTCTTCTCATATTCAAACTGGCTGAGGACTAAACTCTAAATTTTCATGCTCAAAGCACTTTCACCTTCCGCATCTAGCCGTCTATAACGAATCTAATGTTGGGTCTATACACAAATATCATGTTATGTTGCGCCATTCATACTTCTATAAAAGTTATTTAGTGTACATGGAGGTCTAGATGCGAGCTGCACCTATATGTTGATGACAGTAACTATTATCAATAGCAGGACAGGGCCAACGGACATTTCTAATTCGTTTCTGCTCTTGGGCATAGCGCGGCATATAGTATCCTCTGCAGGGTATAAAATACCTTTGAACGCACATATCAAGCCGTATTTGGAGGTGAAAAATTGCGACATTTTTTGCTTAGATACTGAACATTTTGGACATGCGTCGTGCATAACAGAGCCCATTTTTGCGCGCTACTTTCTAGATTGGAAATCGCTAACGTAACGTAGCCCACCACTGGAAAGCTCGGGATAAAGTCAAGCTTATGGCCTCGACATCTATAGAAAAAGGTTTTCTTAATTCTCTCTTTTGATGACTGAGCACCAATCACACAAATATCTTTCATAAACCGTATCCAGATATCTTAAGGTAGATGGTCTTGGGCGCGAAATGAAGCGGCGGCTTTGTTGACTCGTGACGAATGCCTCATTTTGATTCCAAGATTTTTCTTTCGAGCTCAAGTCGCCGTTCACGTGTCTGCCAATGGCGCTTTCTGCCTTTGTTCAATATGTTGCGCCCTGTTACAATCTGATGTCATGAAGATGACAGCATTATTGCCCTGCTTTCGCCGTTGTTGAGCTATTATAAAGTATTACATTGTCAACGACAAAGCTTTATTTGTTCTGAAGTATGGTCATGTCAAATTTGCTGTGCACCTGCTCGATTATAAGTGATCCTGTTTCTATATCGAGCTTACGCAATTACTAATAACATATTTGTCGCTTCATCTCTTCCACAGAAAGTTCCGGAGCGATAGCATGTCCTTATCAATTTTGTTTCTAAGTACAGTCAGAGCTCAATGGTAGCGGATGCTCATCTGTGTCACCAAATTACCAGTTATATCGTGTCAGAATGGTGACGTCACGCATTAACAATTAGACTATCACTGCGTACATGACAGCAATGATTTGAGAGGGAGAAGCTGTTTCATCTTAGAAACTGATAAATGAAGTGTTGCAATCGCGCATACACTGTATGTCTCTGCCTCAAGCTTGCTGTGGATCTACTTGAGACATAACGTGTACTTCGAGCGAAAGAAATCGTATGGAGCGCATAAAATCCGTCCAGCAAGGCATCGCTTTACGCGTTTTACAACTGGATCGATCAGATTGATGCATTTTAAGCAACTCAAATCGATTATTCGTTGTAAAAGGCATAACCACTGCTGATTCTGTATAGATAGACACCCTCGAGAATTTGAACATGTGGGTCAAAAAATGCTCAGCCAGCGCATCTTGCGAGCGCATTATTCTCCTAGACTAAGTTCAAATTTCAAAAGTAAGAAACGACATGACGTGCAGCTTTTGTTGATTCGAATCAAACACGAAGTAATTATGACGTGAATCTAGCAATTCCAATCTTACCAAAGTCGCTGAGACTATGTGCGTGCAGGCAAGCATTATGAGCTCGTTGAGCTAGCATGAGTAATGACTTTTCAAGCATATCACCGGAGATAAGTGCCAGCTATGCTAATATTATCGAGCCTGAGAGAGGTTTAACGTTTAGAGGCTGCGTTTTGACTGTTCGAGAAAGTATCTAGGTGGAAAATTCCAGCAGCGTTCACCTCATAACGGGAAATGGAACACACGATGTTGTGGCTATCCAGCTCAGGGTACTCCTGCTTTGCTCATTGTATGAAAATTTACATTTACCGTCATCACGCTTGAAGAGAAATGTAAAGATTTTTTTGTCTAGGGGGGCATTTGCTCTAGATAAGTGCTCCGCATGTGCTTATTCGTGTTGCCAAAAATAATGACGTTCTTGAAATCAAAATGATAACGTCGCGCACTGATGATTCTTAAATTATGGCATACGGGTCAGACTGATTTGTGCTGGATTTTGAAATTTTCTAAAAAGAAGAGTTTCTGTCGAATTGACGGAACGTTTGTATGCACGTTTACACCAATGTTTTTTGCCTTATCGTCTGCTGTAGATCCCCTATCTTGTGGTTCAAATACAAAATTTGTATGAGGCGCATGATACTCTACTAGGAGAACACCTTGGTAAGAAAAAGTCAAAAGGCTCGGTCGATGCAAGGTACATTTTGCCTTTTCGTAATGGGGCAATTCTAGCCATCACATGAAGGTGGATATTTGTGAGACACATCACCTTTGAGGTACATTCTGGTGACAAATAGCACGAAGTACATGGTACACTGGTGATGAGACCGACCTGTCTTTACCGTTTGAGTTACCGACCGATCGCTTCGCGGGGGCAATTTTTGAAGACTTCATGCTCAAGTTTCTCAAGGGTTCCCCCGAGTTTAACCTAAATGTACCCAAGGTGCATATACTAGATCCAAAGGTTTTACTTCTGCACGTGTAGGTCTTTTGTATTTAAACACTAGGAGCACTAGTAGTGTTACTCATATAGCTTTAGAAGCCATAACCTCTTTTATTGCATTACGAATGTTACCGCATTCTTAATCTGTTTTTTTCTCAAACACGAATATGTGCATATCTGGAAATGTATCCGATAGCCTCTTCCATCTGGTGGCACTTCGTAGCCCTTCCAACGACCAAGTCAAGAGTCTGTATTGACCGCTTGCGTAGTGTGCGCGGGCGATGTAAGACCACTGTCCGATTGTGAGAAACAATGGAAGGAATGGAGACGCCGCTGGCTTTAATGCTTGAAGACGAAGAACGCCTCGGCATTCTCACATGATTTTCTTACGTGCGACGGGTCGCGAAGTCCGCACTTGTTGTTTGGGGTTCCTTACGGTTATAAATCTGATGCACGAAGTAGAACTATTGGGACATGTATAGTCTGAAGAGACACAAGGTTTAGTGCAGAAAATACTGGCGAGCTCCAAGCGCCATGCTTGACTGTAAATTTATGGGATTGTAACATAAACGTTTTGGTACACTGAGGTTGCATCCATGTGGGCGTTTTGAAACTGGAACCTGGTATATAAAACTTTGATGGATTGGGAGATTGTTAAAAAGCATTTCCCTCATTCGATGCATCACGGGTGGACAATCCTTAGTAAGTGGCTGTGATCAGCGTTATCAAAAGCGCTTAGGAATACTGTTACGAGCTTCATATATTAGCGAAGCATGAGTTATCGACGAAAGCCCGCAGCTCCTATAACGTCAGCAAGGATTTCTTCAATAAATTTCGTATATCTCCGTATCTTAGCAGAGAGAAAAAACGCTGGCAAATTGAATCGTAGAGCTTGATGCAGCGATTGCTGCAAGTCAGCTTGTGAATCCAGTGCCGCAAATGTTATTATCAATATCTAACTTTGGGCATTTGCAATGCATTCAATCATCCTTTTAATGAGAGAAAGGCCCTAATGCAAATTATTGTTCGTTAGTGGTCACTGCTTGCCTGGAGGTTTGAAAAATGCGCTGGTGATCTATTTTTATAAGAACCTCTACTTGATAGAGATTCACCGATCTTGTAGAGTGAGACTGTAATTAAAGTGTCGCTTTTTTCGAGCGCAGCGAATTCGAAATATACATTTTCAAAAATGTAGGTTGAGGCGCCATGGACATGGAGAACGTTACCCATGACAATAAGCTATAATGTACATAACTGTTACAAATGAGTCACCCCAAGAAGGGTAGGAATACTCAGCAATCGTGTGGCATATGCCTTTGTCGCGGTTTATCAAACGCGACCGGTCAAAATTTTATCTGCATGTTGTAGGGATATAGCTTGTCGGGCTCCGACCATCTTTATAAGCGCACTCATAGCCAAATTTCCGCTGAGTTTTTCCGTAACTAGGAACTGTAACCAGATACAGCAGCAATTTTTGTCGAATATCGGGCATTGCCAAATTAAATGCTGAGGGTGAAGCATGATGTGGTCACCAAATTAAATTCATGGTTCCGAGTGGATAGCGTTATCTGTGGGTCAAGCCTCGAAACAATTATTGTGTACCTTAAGTGTATCACAAGCTATCAGATTGCGCTAGTGGGTTCGCTTCAAGAAGTGTTTAATGAGACGTCGTTAGAAGCACAAGCAGTTCTCACGGACATCTACAGTCTATAACTGCTTTCGTTTGAGTGTCAATTCGTTTTTGGTCAAAGGCGTAATTTTTTTTTCATTCTTTTTTAATATGAGAAAAGTTGCGATGGCTGAGAGCGTGTCGCGTTAGCAATCGCCAGGCAAAGGAAATCCGCAAAATAGGCTTCCCCCTGTAAACAAGCAATTTACATCGAGGGAATACTTCAACGACAAATGCTGTGAGGTATTGTACCGCCCAAAAAATACTTATTACGTGCTGTCAAGCTCTCGTACTTCTTACAAGAGGAGAGATGTTGCCATTGGAGTGGGAGGACCATATTCCGAGAGCGTTCCTTAGAAAAGGTTGCTCTTGATACTGACGATGCTCCTAGTAAACAAGCCGAGATAAACTGACGTTGCGTTGCTCATCGAACAAGACTCACAACTGACGGCTCGCATCTCGGAGGTCTACGATTAAACTGATTTTCATCCATTCCAAAGTTGGGAACTTATTCAGATGCTTCCCTGTTTTTAACTATATTTGTGGCTCATAAGAGCGATTTCATAATCTGGCTAAGGTTAGATTCATTAACACGAACCCTGTAAGACTACGACTCCAGAGATTTAATGTCGCTGGAGCCTATTTGGTCTAAGGAACTGCAGATTACATGCACAAGAAAAAATGCGTTCAACAAAAAATAAAAAACTTATTACCCACATCAAACTCAAAATTGATTCCGGACTTTGTCATATGCATGTTGCTGTCATACATTTTGTTCTAACCACGGTGTCGCACCTGTTGTAGAGACACCCGATCAAATTATTGCGTTTGCGATAAAGTGTAGTCAATGGCGTAGTCAGTGAAATTTGACCATCGGTCGTGAATTATCGGCTACGAACACGTCGACTAACATCTAAAGCAGAAATTGATTATATTTGGCTGTAATTTATAACCTCGATTCGAGACGCTAGTCTCCGTCAATGTGTATTTGCAAAATAAAAACAGTATCAAAAACTCGCCAACAACCTGGGCGCGGGCAGTAGCGGAGTAAATCATTTACTTGTTCGATCTACGGAGACCACGCCTCCAGTATTTTTTGAAGCGTCATCAAACCAATCGAATAAAGTCTATCTTTACTGATGAGCTACTGGTACACTACAGGAACCACCGGACCTGACAAAAGACACCAAAGCATGCGATGATAGTCTAACCATGTGACACGCTTTACATGCGTGTACATAGCTTCCACCGATTTGTCTATCTAATGAATTATACGTCTCTGGAGACTAGCATTCACACCTCACACAGAACTACGTAGCTGTGGGCTTTATCACGAGCTTTAAGTACACGTTGTGTGCTAAGCGGTCAAGATCTGGATCGGCGGACCGTAAGGCAAGATGAAGAATTGTCGATACATCGGCATGAAAAATGATGATTTGAGCGCCCACCAGGCGCCATCAAATTTATACAATTCGAGCTGAGCCAAAGTAACTGAAAACAATAAAGGATATTTTGTGTGATGCTGGATGGGACGTTGCGAGAGTATTAAAGCAATATAGTATCATAGTAGCCTTGTCCTGTCTGAATTAGCGGTAGAGCGATTCAAGGCACGATGGTGCGGTAACTACGCCACATGACGTGACGCACGCAAAATTACATGCAGACGGCGCTCCATTGCGCAGCTATGTCTACGGCAATACGACCTGGGTCATCATTTTTGATGCGAAAAAAGTGAGCGATGTCATTCTCAATTAGACACAACGGGAAGACGAGACCAAGTCATGTCCACTGGTCGAGGATAAGCGACCGTGGGTCAACCTACGTCGGTGCTCGTTTTAGAAAGAATACCTCGCATGAAGCTGTCATCTGAATGTCTACAAGCGTCAAAAGATGAAACACTTCTGGAGCTCAACCTCCGCGGTATGCAGATGCAACAGTGAAGTCAATGTCCGTGCATTCCGTTGACGCAGGTACGACGGCGATGACAGCCTGCGAACGGTGGAGATGATGGGTAATATCGCGATTGCTCTTGGGTCTGGTGTTGCGAGCGATTGGAGAGTCAATCCTGAAACGCGCTCGGAAATGCTTCTCACACGCACTAGCAAAAATTGTGATTAATGAGGGCTCATAATCCGAAATAATTGTTATCAAGAGGCTACGTGGCCACTACGCTTTTCCTTATGGCGAAATACCATTCAGCGTCCCGATAATGCCAGTAGAGACGAAGATTTGTATCCGGATTCACGATTTGTTTGGGGTCCAGTGCTAAACGCCACTTGAGAACTTTGGCGGTGACAAACATTCGCGGCGGATCCGTTCGTCGATATGCTGCTGACATTAATCTGTGCTTGTAGCGTTCAGCATCAACGTCGGGTAATCGTCAATTATTTACCCGCGCTAGCGAATAATGGTGCTTTACTAGGTATGTAGCACTTTGTTTTTCACAAGCACAGTGAGAGCACGGCGCTGAAAACTGAATAGCTCCACGCACGCAAGTTATTCCAATAGTATTCCTCAGCACGCGATTATCGCGTTCCGTCTGACTATCGTTCTGTTGATGCTTTGCGGTGGACGTGTCCGACCTACCAGTCATCTTAAGCAAACTAGCCAGTGGTTTGCTATAAATTACGGTTCTCGATTCAATGTCACGCGTAACATGATCTTCCTGAGTTGAGGGGATTACTGGCTATATTTCCGTCGGTGAAGGTGTTGCAAACAGCAGGAAACAAACTGCTTTCCGTAGATGGTTCACAAAGCAACAATGTCAATATTGCCAGACATGTCTCGTGGTAAAATCAGTTAAATTGCAGTCTGCCAGCTTCTACCATGATCTGGTTGGATTTATCGTCCATCATTGAATCTCTACGAACGGCCCCTGAAAGGGGTCAGTACTTGTAATATTATTTTTAAACACACCTGGCAGGATCGTAAAATCTATAGTTTGTACAAGGACCACATTACACTTGATGCAATTGTGATCTTCATAAGCGCCCAAGTATTGGTTCATGAATCAATAAAAAATCGAAAAGGGTCTTAGGCATCCGTGGGATACTAGCCGCACGTTAGAAAAAAAGTCAATATTCTTATCAGATACGAAAAACAAATATATGAAGTATCAATCTTTATTGTCTCAAGCCTGATTAAACATACTCTCAATATAGCAGTCAAAACAAGCAGGTTAGTCATATTGGAGGCTCGTAATTCCGCTCGTGCTGATAGCTAATCAAACAAATCTCTGTACACTTGACAACGCAAAACCAAGAAACAAACTTTTTTCGTGCGAGATGCATCGCAACCCCATTGCTCGCGGTATCATTTTAAAGTGAATCCCACTACCGAGTCGTCGACGGACTGTGTTCTCTTCGAGGATGGGACGTTAAGTGTTTGAGCACCTGTTCCTGAAACATACATATCAGCTTGCTATCTTTTGTCTATTTGATTTCGATGAGATCGGGAAATAGCCAAATGACTTGGAACGGTAATAGATATTTAAAAAACTCATCAATGCGCTGGTGAGCCACGCCCAGAAAAGCCTTTACCGGGAGCTGGTGAAACAGATGAATCTCACCGCGAAAGTACTAATGCTGAGCATCCGGCTCTTTAGAGCCAAAAAATCTCCTTCTGGATGAGGGATGCTGAGGGGCCTCGTTGCACACATAGGTCAGCCACATCGCGCTTGCTATCTCTACATTGTAAAGTGTGAGCCACATCCATTTGGAAACAATCCATGAAGACGGTAATCGCTGGGTCTGACGCCGTCGCGGCGATTTAATTTCCCAACCCCCGAATCTAGCCCCGCGGGTCTCGTTATCCTTGAGGGGAAGACAAGAAACTTCTGCGCTTCATACATCCGACTTTTTCAGCAAACTGTTGTCAATACAGAACATCTGATGTAGAGTATCGTTTCTGCTCGCGATGGTAGTCAGATGCGTTCTGGCGCTCAAGAGATCTCATTTTCAAATGCCGCACTGAAAATTATAGACTTGTAAGGATAAGGCCATAGTATTCAGCCAGCGCCATATGCTAGAGGGATCTTTGAGAGTGGACTGGCCAACTACTTGTGCATGAATCGTGGACATTATACCACTACAATACGGCTTCCCCACGGTTAAATTAAAAACGGAGCCAGAATGTGGTAAGGTGCGCCTCATATCTGTTTCAAGCTCTGCCATGAGCTGTTTACGTCGCCTCCAATGCTTCCGACTTTGCCACAGGCTATACTTGGCTTCAAGCGAACGTTTACGCGATAATGTGTTTGACCTCACCAGCCAGAGCTGCAAAGGAGAACCACTAATCTCGCGGTAAGGAATTTGCAGCAATAAATTATGCACTTGACAGGTTTAATATATATTTGCTTGGCGTTAGCCGTTTATGATCTCTATATTGTGCGCAGCGACGCCGTATCACATTTGCTACAGAGAATGACGAGATGATTATCCTCTTTTGCCAAATGTAAGGTATCAGTTGGGTCGGCTTAATGTGGTGGCGATTGCGCTTTCATGTCGCCTCAACTATGAAATGTCGTTTGTCGCAATAACGACTTTGCTGATTAATGGGACAATACGTACTGTGTACGGGTCAGGCATAATAGTAGTTGCACTGCTTGAAACTTTCAGGAGCAAGAAAGTCTCTAACCCGATTATTGCTTCATCTGCTTTCATTGAAATGATCCGGCTTGATACACCACGTGTGATCATCGTGCATAATAAAAGTCTCGAATGTATGTCCTTAGTGAGAAGCATCTTACCCTTTGAGAGATTGTAACGGGGTTACACATACCGTAACAGGGGTGTGTGTCACACGAGATGGGCATGGTGTGACTGCGCTCAAACGGTATGTGGCTAGGTAGCCAGTAGTCATGCGTGTATTTAGATTTTACTATATATTTTTTGGAAAGTCTAAACGTTTAAAATTAGGCGGCTTTACCGCAGACAAAAATAAATAAATTTCAGATTTGAATTATAAACCGTAGAGTAACTAGCCTTGTGTTAAGGCAATAATTACTCTTGGAGTAAGCGGATTGCGATCTGCTAGCTCGTACTTGTTGAAAGTATAGAACGAAAAGTCGGTGATCTAAATTACGCTTCCTCTAAGCGCAACGCTACGGCAGCCCCACTGCAGAGATCGTCTTTAACCACGTCGACTCAGTAAATGCATAGTCTGAACGACTCAGAAACTCCAAGTGGTTAACCTTGATGTGCGCACATGCCAAACGCGCCAGCCGATAAATTTCTTGCCGAGTGAGTCTGACACATACTATGCTGTCCATTGACTATTTGGCAGGCTTATCCTTTCGTAATCTGAGAACGCAGCCATGGCGCCAGCGAGGTAATGCTTTAATACATAAAAGGAAACGTCTATTACTTTTGTTTCGTAGTTGCTGAGTCCAGACCACACACAATTATTTCACTAGTTGCATGCTGGCACTCAAGACAAAACGCGCTAAAATTGTCGCTTGGGGTCGTAGCCAATGATGGCTCCGCCGACTGATTTTTCTTTAATTATTTAAAGAATAAACAGCGATTACTTATTGATGCCATTCTAACCCCCTCTTACAACAACTGGCCATCAAATAACGCTTTGATGCATTCCCGCGCCCACATTAATGTACCGGCCAACCGTGTTGTAACCCACAGACCACATCAGCAAAAAGAAACAACAAGTTTCTGATTTGGGTCATTGCGTCCGTGGAGTGGAATTTTAATGAAAGCCAATAAGTGGTGGTTTCAAAGATTCAGACTAGAACATTTAAACGTCAGCGCGTTGTAATGTTATGCTACACCACGAGATAAATGTGCTTTTTTATACAGAATTTTAAGTCGATCGTAGGCTCTATACATGCAAGTCGTCAGTGTTCTTAAAGATGGACAAATTTAGATCGGAACATGCAATAATTTTGGTAGTGATCTCTCATTTAATAATCGATCACTTCATTGCCAAAAAAGGGGTGGACACTTAGCAATACGTGCTGTGCCTCGTTCTTATCTGTCACTTGTACTTCGCCCATTCCAGTCTGTAGATCGATTTCTAAATTCTGCATTACTGTACCGGATAAATAGTCGTTTTCTCCTGGTACCCTTTTCTGTCATGCGTTGCTCAAGAACATGACAGCTCAAATTATTCGATGATGCTGCCAGTGTTCTCCCTAAAATCCATCTGCTTCCCTGCACCCAATTCACAGAATACAGCTGTTAAGTCGCACCTATCCAGCTGCAGATAAACTACAAATATGTTTGACATTCGACAATTTCAGCTCATAAGTAGTACGCAATTTCATTGGCGTCATCCATGCTAATAACAGTCAAGGTTGCAATACTAGTGACGGCCTGTGTAGCGGCGTGCTTCTGTGGCTGTACTGGCATAACATTCGATAAGACGGATCTGTCGGGGGATGGAAACGCCCAAGTTGTCGCTCCAGATCCTACCACGAGTAAAACACCGTGCCCCGCACTGCCACAGCCCTTCGGAGCATTGGATGAGGATTCAACTCTGACGGATGCACCTGTAGTAAAATTACCGTGTCCCGCACTTCCTCAACCGTCCCTCTTTGGTAGCCTTTCCAGTGATTCGAGTGACAGTAGTGGCAGCACTTTCGGTAAAGCCCCCTGCCCGTCTTTACAGACTGCTTCGACATCGTCGGATGGCTCGGTGTCGGCTCCGTGCCCTAAATTGATTATGAAAGTTCCGTGTCCATCGCTTCCAATTGCCTCAGGATCATCGTCAGAAGACCAGTCATCAGAATTCCAGACCAGTGGATGTAGCAATCTTGTGCACATTACGGGAGCAGGATGGACTGTGGTCACGGTCTCAGCTTTGGCTTTATCTATGTTTTAAAGTGCGGTCGAAGATATGTGTTGATTTTGGTTATTTTTGGTTAATGTGCGTGAAAGTCTGAGATAAAAAACTTATAAATTGTACTCAGCCATTGAAGATTTGTTTGATTTATAAAGTGTTCTTTGAAACGATGAACAATCCGTTACAATTTTGTTTATTTAGACTTCGGTGGCAAAGTGCCACCACAGCTTTTTTGACACATCACAGCAAATTTATGATTTTACCAGCTTGATCACCCGAGACAGCTCAGGAGAACATCATACGTGCGATCAGATACTTTTTTCTTTCCCTGTCGATCATTTGTTGAAGCTCAATTTGGTTTCGTGAGAGGCTCCAAGTTTTTTCTTGAGTTGGAAAAAAATGACTCCCACTTTTTATTTGTAAGAAATGAAAAACTCAATGTTGACCCTAAAGCCCATGCTAACCCTGACGATGCGAAGGTAACCGAGTTCTTTAGTACGGAAAAAGGACAATATATCGCTATCGACCTGTAAAAAGCGATTTCAAAAAGCGAAAAATGACGTGAAGTAGGCGTTCTAATTCGCCTCGCTAGAGACTGAAAGATTGATATAATACAAGCTATTTCATCAAAGCTAAGGCTGTTTCTTGCTCATTGCGTAAAATAAGACGTAATATTCTCTCAATATTCTTTCAGTATAGCGGCCAATTTATCATAGCGATTGCAAGAACAGATAAAATTAATGCTGAAGTGCAGCCCTCTGTCATAATGACAAGAGACGACATTGTTGATTTTTACAAATGGCTTGGGTCATTTTCTTTCAATACCAGCCTGCTTCATTGTATTAAAGCAATAACATCTTCTAACACCAATGTATATACATGAACGACACATAAGCTTCGATCGATTGGCAATCGCTCTCACAAGAGCATGTAGATGACAGACAGAAAGCATGCTGCCAACGCGGGAACAATCCGACCGGGTGCGGTGGAGCTCATCTGCTTTACCTTACCGGAGTATTTTTGCTCGTGCTCATTAGATTGATCCACACTACCTGCCTCAGAATCGGGTGTTGGCTGAGGCAATGACGGACATGGAACTTTGGCACTTTTATCGACAGGTTGCGGTAGCGTAGGACACGGAGCCTTTGGTAGCGAAGGGCATGGGGTTTTTCCATTTGTAGTGACATTAGAAGAATCTTGATCGATGAGAGAGGAAGACGAAGACCCTGCAGTCGGCAATGAAGGGCATGGAGCTTTGGCGCCACTTGTTGAGACCTCGTGGCCTGATGAGGAGCTTGGTGTCGAATTCATGTCGCCTGCATTAGGAATTTCCTCTAGCATGTAGTCACTTAATGGTGCTGAGGGTGCGGAAGGATCCACCAGCTGATCCTCTGTCGGCGGCAAACCTGCTATTGGCAATGAAGGACATGGAGTTTTGATGCCTTCCTTTAAAGTCTCGTCACTAGAAGGGGAACTAGGAGCAGGTGTCACGTCTTCTTGAAAGCTGGACCCCGGAGACTCCAGTGGTGTAGGCTCGGCGACATCAATGGAC
>NW_020187567.1:2610106-2610284 GCF_900000015.1 Plasmopara halstedii | reverse complement strand
CCCCTTGTCATGAACTGTGTAGTTCTTCTCTGCAGCTTTGAGCTGTCGAGATTCGAACACGATCACCCGATCTTGCCTCTCGTAGTCTGCTTGCAGCAGTGCACAGCCGATGGCAAAGTCCGAAGCGTCACAGACGACGCTGAAAGGACGATCAGGGTCTGGCAGCGCCAGTATTGGC
>NW_020187567.1:2609750-2610096 GCF_900000015.1 Plasmopara halstedii | reverse complement strand
CGGGAGCGGAGCCACTCCGCTACCACCTACTCAAACGACGATGGACGCTTTTCGGTGATATTCTCCGACTTTCCATGAAGACACCCGACATACCAGCCTACCGCCATATGGAAGCCTACTTCGGACCAAGTGACCAGCCCAAGTTTCGAGGTCGCCGACGTACAACACTCCCCGAAGTCCTTGACGCCGATCTTAGAACTCTACCTGACGATTACCGACTCCGAAGACCCGCTGATCTTTATCTTTTGCGCTGCCACGCGCAAGACCGGAAGGAGTGGAAGAGACTCATTCAGTCCCTCCTAGCATATATACCCCTAGACGAGAGAGATCCGACGTATGCGAACAT
>NW_020187567.1:2609153-2609740 GCF_900000015.1 Plasmopara halstedii | reverse complement strand
ATGCCTGAATCTGGGTTCTTGGCGATCCTTTCGATCGTGTCGTAGGCCAGATGTCCCATACGCTGGTGCAAGTTAAGCAGGGTGTCCCTCACAGGGGCTATACTGTCTTCCTTTGCATTCGATGTGAGTGCCGAGAGCGTTGTCTCGGTAGGCTCTGCCTCATCGCATGTATTGCTTTTGACTCTACACTCCACTGTGATCACTTTGTGCCTTTTAATCACGTCTGTTACATCTCGTCCACTGCCGGTGTTGTGTAAAGCTCTATGTCCATCTTTATACTGTAATACACATCTTTTCTTTTCCAATAGACCATAAGAGAGCAGGTTCTTTGACAATGGAACGTACATTCGTGAGTAGTACATCTTGTTCAATGTTACTCACCGTTCAGATGAGCAATATGGATCCTTCTAGGGTGGCTTTGAGCTTGGTACCGTCTGGAATGGTACAAGTAATGTCTATTTCTCTCGTATTGAATAACCACGATGATTTGCCGATTAAGTGTTGACTGAATCCTGAATCCAGTATCCACTCAATCACCTCTTCATCTTGATTTCCGTCACGACCTTCTGACCATCCATCATCAAGAA
>NW_020187567.1:2606012-2609143 GCF_900000015.1 Plasmopara halstedii | reverse complement strand
CGGCTCGCGTATCAGTCGCTGTATACTTTTCCTGCTGGTAGCGCCTTTTTTACCAAAGTATTGAATTTGATGCTCAGCTGTGCACGTGGTTTCCAGCTTGGAGGCCGCAAGAGAAATGCGCTGCTGCTTCGTTCGAAGCATGACTATATTCGAACCATCTCAGCTGCCTTCTTTTAAAAAGAGAGATCTTCCCAAGCCGCCTTTTAGAGGTTTGGATACTCTTTATTAGCGGTCTCAGGGTTGATGCCACCGGATCCTCACTCGGGAAATGTTTCGTTGAGCACGTCAAGCAGAGCCCCACAAGTGAAGGTTTCGGAGCAATTTAAAACTGCTGGGCGCCTTCAGTTGAGGGACCGACGACTGGCTTTAACTTCAGACCGACCACCCGCATTTGCCTGTTTAGCTGGTGTACTTGTCCTATCGACAGGTACTCGATCATATCATGTTCATTCTCGTAATTGATACAGTTCTCTCACTACGCAATTGTGCGATTGACTATCAAAACTACCAAGTTCGGCTGTGTTGCCGTATATTTTCGCAAATGGATAAAATTGCCCCTTAAAGTTCGCGCTGTCAAATGCACTGAATTTAACTCTGCACACATTAACAAGAAGTGAAAGAAGAGGAAAACCTGAAATAAGGATAGAAATCCATACTATGATGCAGGTTCAAAAAGATGTGCTTCGTTTGTAGAACGAGGATACCGCAAACCTCATGTAAAGATAGCTTTGTCTTTCAAAGTCATCGTAAGTTAAGGCCAGGATGGGTCACCTGCGCCGTTACGAGCTTCTTTGTTCAAATTTGAGACGATTTACTTGATCGGTTCTATTTCAGAGATAGATAAAATTGGAACGATATCATACACAGCAGACTATAGCAATAAGACTCAATATGACTGCAATGTGTGGGGTTAGCAGATCCTTCTTGAAGTATCACCAGTCTCATACGTACCGTACTAATCAAATCTCTTCATCATGGTACTTAACTTTGGTCCTTCAGAGCTTCTACTTGGAGCATTGTCGTGGGTACAAACACCATCAAAGGTAGGTTCCATCAACACGTTAATTTAACGATTTCTGTGTGTTTTTGAAGAAATTTAAAATCCGAACATCCTTGAAGAAGAAAAACTTAAGGCAGATCCAAACCAATATACAGCAGCTTCAAAGCTCGCTATATTAAAGATACCCTTCCTCCCGGATTGATGGTAAAATCCGAAGTGAAAAAGTTTATTATGTTCTGACGTTTTTCTCGTCCGAACGCTGCCGTATTTTTTACCAAATTACTTTGTCGAATGGATGTACAATCTGGAGCTAATTCTCTGCGAACAAATGCAGAGCTTACGCATGTAAGAAATAGACATATAGCTGTAATATTGTTTATTGACATTATCAAGCGGTGTCATCTCAACATTACGTGTCCTAAGATTAGAATCCTTTCGTAAGCATTAATAGCATGGTATCCAACCGCATACATGTGTATTGCCTTCTAACCAGAATTATTGCCATCCGGGAAAAAATTGTGGAGTGTGCAGATTGAGTAATTAGATCTTATACATCTTATAACGACAAGATTTGTTGCATGAGCTGCTAGAAGTATACAATGACAAGTCTGCATAGAGTATTTAACGCTGATTTAATTAGCTTGAAGACGCAACCAGCTCAATAAAGATTTGAGTTTAACGTAGCATGTGATTCGACTGTTATTTAAAGCACATTGTAGTGAAAGATCTCTCAACCCTAGCGATATGTAGTGGAGCAAAGATGTGCTGACTTTTTCTTAACCATGAAGACGATTCAAAGCTCGCACTATCTCCAATATCGAAAAATCATACGACCAGTTGATCATTACACATGCATCTAAATCGATGGCTCATCTGCGTCGGTATCGATATTCTCTTCCACGGCCGCAATCATACAAAACGTCGCTTCGACTTGAATAAACTTTATCCAAGAATGGAGCGTGAAGAATCTTATCTGTGTACTCAATACAGTATAAACAGTCATTTCATGCCACCACAAGATCACTTGACATTTCTATTTTATATAAAGATCTTGTAGTCTGATTTACCTCTTCTCAGCTTTAACAATATTACGTAAACCTCAACATGTCACAATGTCATATGATATTCTTGCCCGGCTAGAAAGTGAGGTAGAGTTTCAGTGTATATGTAAGATGTGTATCTCTCTAACATTGGAAAGACACACTGTTGTCTATACTCGCCCCCAATTTCTTTTTTAAACTCTCATTTCCTGATTTACCATGTTCGGTTCAAGGTTAGACCGATCAAACCCAAACTTAACAACTTTTACAAGTGGCCTGAAACGTCTTGGTATTGAGCGTTCATGGCATGACTCCTGGCGCACTACGAAAGAAATGTCGTTTGCTGACTCAGAGACTGAACAAGACCCGCTATCAACCCAGTCGTTTGTACGTCTTGGCAACTCGCAATTGCTACAGATCGCTCGTGGTGCTACTGACAAGGTAGACTTTCGCCGTCTTACAAATCGCCAAGCTTCGCTACGCAATTGGAAGTGGAAGACTGTCGCCAATAATTTCACTGCATTTACGCACGGCGACGGAATTGAAGCTGCTCATGAAGTGCTTTCGACAGGTGAGATGAAAGCAAGTTTGAACGAACTCTCAGCCATCCTTAGCTCCACCACAAGTACTGAACACGACATGGTTATGCGAGGGCTATACAAAGATTACATTCACGGTGCTGTAGTTCACGTCGTTGATTCTTCGCTCGAGATACCTGCGTCCTCAAATTTGAAGTCAGATATAGAGTCAAGATTGACAGTGAAAACCAGTGCGTTTGAACGTTCGCGGATGTTTCGAAATCACGAACAATGGTGCTTTCTTGAATATTTCGAAAAAGCAAAAAGTGCCGACTCGTTTACAGTCACGCTAACATCAGTGCCCGAGCAGGAGTTACTGGCTGGAAAAATGAAAGCTGACCTTGTGGATGACCTTCCTGACATAAGTGCTGCATACTTGATTGAAAAGGTACCAGCAAGTAACTTAGTGCGTGTTGTGTTCTTCGCCCAAGCCGCACTTTCGGAAGGTTCTCAAATAGACCAGTCAATCAGAAGCAACGATAGTGCTAGCAATTTTAGCAGTCAGCTTTCTCG
>NW_020187567.1:2604278-2606002 GCF_900000015.1 Plasmopara halstedii | reverse complement strand
CTTTGGTAAAAAAGGCGCTACCAGCAGGAAAAGTATACAGCGACTGATACGCGAGCCGATACATAAATACATTCGTCTATCCTAGTCAGACATATAGAATGTGCCCGAATTTCGTGTGCAGTCGTTAAAGAGATGAGGACTGACGAGCTATTGTCAAGAAATAATAAGAAGAACCCACATCACCGCAAAAGCGGCTGACCGTCTGCCGGAGGCGGGAATAGTACCATCTTCATGAATGGACTCCAAACAGGTTCGGAATCAACCAAGACCTTTCGCGTTCACTCTACGTCTGTGGCGAAATTGCGTGCACCGCATTCAATGCAGAGTTAAGCTTTCGTGCTGCGAGGGTCGAATGATTTTTAGTATATCATTCGACCCTCGAGTGCGATTTTTCTATTGAATCGGAATTTACGAATGGTCGAAATTCCACGCAAAAGCGGGCGATGAATCCCTCCTGCCCAAATTCGAGTCCCATAGGGCCCAATGAAGACACAGATGGTTTTATTTGTAGGGGTACAGCCTTAAATCACGCAGCTCACTACGAGATGTGGAGCGCGCAGCGCAGGATTGGTTGTTGTTGATGTCAACGTCCCCGGTTTTGTAAAGCCGTGTTACAGGCAAGATTATGAGAGGATCATCATCCGATAAAACACAATGCGCTACTGCCGAATATAGTAGACCGTATGCGGAGGCATTGCAGTCATCAAAGTACAATCACGCTATTCGTGTATCATAAGAGAAGGATAGAGGTATAGTTCCGGAAATTATGTAAGCTCTTCGAGTGAAATGCTGTGTAGAAAATATTGAACTCTGTATCTAGACCTAAGATGATACGTCATACTAGAAATGACTTGGTTGGAGCGCAATGAGCCATGGATCGACTGGAAGTCGGAAAAATTATGTGCTACTAGCTTTTTCGCCTGATAGAACTTTGGCGGGTCAGGAACCTACCGTCACCGGGAAACAGGGGCACTTTTGCCAGGCTCAAAGTTGCGACAGATTCCGTGCAGACATGAGACTTTTCAAAACTGATGACAATGGTATTCCTAGGCAGCGAGCTAAGCTTGGAAAACAGAGGTGATAATGAGCTGCAGTCTGATGATGAGACCGGACAGAGTGCGTGTAGGTCGCGGGTTTCTAGAGTTTATTTCAGATAGAGCCGACTATACTTTGTTGTCACACGAGTGTATCTTTGGCAATATGGTAAGGAGCAGCTGTGAGCTGTCGTATCTTGTGCCAGGGTCAATAAAGAGTGTGAGAGAGCGAGCTCTGGTGCCAGATGCTGTGGAGATGAAAGTCTACTGTAAGTCGCGAGTAAAGAGGCTTGGACCTGGTGATCAGAATGATTGTTCACTCTTGTCGCGATTCAACAGGACTATCGTGCGTAGAAGAAAAGCTCCAACGGTGAGTGATGAGAAAGATCATCATCCGTGGATCGAGTACCCTGAATAGTCATTTTTCTATCTCCTCTCACTGCTCCTAGTATGCCGGAGGAATAGCTAAGAATCATCCACCACTGGGTGATAAGTGCTGAGTGCGAGGAGTGGGATTGTTTTTCTAAAGGGACAATAAAAAATGCCCCAACTTTTGCCATATATAAAAAAATATCCCAACTTTTCAAAAAATAAAAAAATACCCCAGCACGTAAATTATCACCGGGGAGACGTAATATTACACAACAGAGGATGTAGGAATGAATTAGCATAATTTAAAAGAATACCCCG
>NW_020187567.1:2603737-2604268 GCF_900000015.1 Plasmopara halstedii | reverse complement strand
GCGCTTAGCTACGGCAGCCCCGCTGCACTTGGTAGCACTTGTAGTCAATCTACACCTGGATCGTTTAAACTAATTCTCTGTGAGGAAGAAGGAATTTTACTCTTAGCCCCAGGGCATGCTGGACGGGCTTAACAAGATGATGTCCTTGCTCCCTGAGGGCGTGCAACACCTTGTAGCACAAGGCCCCGAGGCAATTGGTGCACATCTAGAGGCTTTTCGAGTTACGAAAACGCGCTGCTAGAGCATCTGCAGCAGAAGTGTCTGCATCGTTTGTGTCTATGACGCCACCGTCGGTGACGGAAGACTTCCCCGACCTAAGCCACTCATGGTGAGCGTTAAGATCTTCGAGGGGGAGGATGGAGAGAATATCCTGCTCTGGGTGAGAGAGGTCGAGATGGTCATCGCATCCGCCATGCTCTAACCGAGCAACAGCGCGTGGCGCTAGCCATCTCCAAGATCGATGGTCAAGCGCGAGAATGGGCACTGACGTGCGGCACTTCGGTCGGAGCTGCATTTCCCTCCGAGGACAGG
>NW_020187567.1:2603510-2603592 GCF_900000015.1 Plasmopara halstedii | reverse complement strand
TCAGTTTTGCTGTTGCACGTGTGGAAGCGTCAATATTGATATGATTACGTTACGAGCAATTGATGCAATAATCATTGCTACT
>NW_020187567.1:2603206-2603500 GCF_900000015.1 Plasmopara halstedii | reverse complement strand
TTGTCGGACGATGTGCTTGTGGGGCGTGCCGTCAGCTACATGAAGTATCTCATAAGTAGTCTCTCGCGTTTCGAGCTTAAGAGAACTATTTTAACGGACGAAACCGCTGTTTATTTTGAGGATCCACGAGATAAAACCGTCGACACCACCGGAGCACGCCATGTTGTACTCCGTTCGACAGGGTTTGCATCCATGCGGATCACGTTAGTGCTAGCTGAGACTGCAAGTGGCCGGAAGGTTCCACCGCTCGTGATTTTGGAAGGAGAAGAAAGGAAATCGCGCTATATCCACTGC
>NW_020187567.1:2602742-2603196 GCF_900000015.1 Plasmopara halstedii | reverse complement strand
GAGTCTCAGCCGTTGAGGCGAAGCATAAGGAACTGAAAGAGAAAAAGAAAGAAAAGGGGATCTTCATCTATCTGATTTGCAACGCATTCAAGAAATAAGATCGTTTGGCTGCTCGAACTCCGTTCCGAAGGGCCATCACGACTCCTTGCATGCTGCTGCCTCAGAATCAACGGCGGCAAAACGGTCAGTGTTCCTGCCCAAAAAGGAAACCGCTTTGATTCCGGAGCCGTTGATCGTACCCTCATCCAGTGGATCATCGACAACTACCAGGCCCTCTCGGTTGTTGAATGCGCCTCGTTTAGGCGTTTCTGTCAGAAGTTGAATGATAAGAACCATCTTCCGTGCAGAACGACCGTTCGCTCCCGAATTCTGACATTGCTGAAAGAAACGCAAGCATCGATGAAAAAAGCTGCTCGACGCTGAGATGCTGCTAGTAACATTTTTTGCTCTGACC
>NW_020187567.1:2602055-2602732 GCF_900000015.1 Plasmopara halstedii | reverse complement strand
ACCTGCAGAAACAATATGCAGATGAAAAAGGAAGAGGCAAAGTGGAAAGCTTTAAGGTTGGCTGGTTTTAATAAGTTCGAAAAAACCTACCTACACATGCAGCCTCTGCTATCTTCAGGACGAAGCTTCGTCCACGATTTATCGGATTGTTTAAGGTTGTGGCCAAACAGGGCCTGGCGTACACGCTGAACCTTCCGAAACGGATGCGCACCTACCTGGTGTTTTACGTGGCGCAAGTGAACGCGGAAGCGTTGGCGCCGGAGCGGATCCCACGGGCCCGCGGCCACCCAGAAGTTGAATCAGCAACTGGTTCTGAGCATGGAGTGCAACAACCTCCATTTTAAATGGAGCCAAGCGCTCCATCGTTGCCTGCAGCGATGCATTCGCCTGCTTCACGGCTAGGAGTCACTCCGACAGAAGGCGGTAGTCCTCAAGGCGAGGCAGCCGGCACACGACGTGCTTTAAATCGTCAAGAGCGTCCGCACAGCGATATGCTACTTCAGCATGACGCTCAGCAGAGCTCCGATCACGAAAGACCTCGTCCGCAAGTGCTCGATGAGCATCACGAGTCACCGGACGGCGGCCGATCCGGTCGTCACCGCCCGCCACCGACTTTTCTTGATGAGAACGGAGACGTCCACTATCACGTGGAACGACTTGTTGGACGAGGGCCAAAC
>NW_020187567.1:2601639-2602045 GCF_900000015.1 Plasmopara halstedii | reverse complement strand
GCACCTTGACAAACTGCGCAAGTTTGTGAACTTCATCCGCATCAGCAGTAAGCAGAAGCAAAACCTCAATGCCGCTACAAAGGATCTCGTGAAAGCCTCGAACGATCAGCATGTCGAAATTGCCCTGAAAGACATACAGCTGACAGCTGATGTTCCACCAGATGGACCAGCTCGTATTCGATGATGCAGTCGCTGCTCCAACTGGGGCTGGCTATTGGTGTCTACCAGCTGCACCGGAAGTCGGAAACGAGAGAGCACCTACTGAGCCCTGAGGACTTCGAAGTGGCAAGAACCCTGGTTCCGTTTTTCAAGACGTTCGATGTCATCACTAGTGAGCTCAGCGGTTCGTCTTATCCGAACATGAGATGGTCTACCAGTTTTTTGTATACATGAAGAGCACGGTGGT
>NW_020187567.1:2601390-2601629 GCF_900000015.1 Plasmopara halstedii | reverse complement strand
ACAACTTCCTATTGGCGTTTCGTCACGTAGCCCATCCGCACGGTGCACCGGAAGTAGCAGCTGAAGAGATGGCCACCGACTTCGGATCCAAAACTGAATCAGTGGAATGACTAGCGACAATGCGGAAAATTTGGTCAAGGGATGTGCTCAGATGATTGCGAACAGCAGTGCGGACATTAAGCCGGTGGACATGCGCTGTGCTGCACATGTAGTTTATCTCATCGTTCAGGCAGGCCTCG
>NW_020187567.1:2601292-2601380 GCF_900000015.1 Plasmopara halstedii | reverse complement strand
TGGACTTCTCGGCGGTGACTTTACAAAATTTACCAAAACTCTAACCAAAGTTAAACAAATAAATTTATAGAATCAGCTAAATTTCTTT
>NW_020187567.1:2601150-2601282 GCF_900000015.1 Plasmopara halstedii | reverse complement strand
GATCGGACGTGATTCAATGGCTTGAGGAAGCGTTTGAAGAAGTCGATAACAATCTGGCATCATTGCTTCGGATTTCTAAATCATTCAGTGCCTACGGTCAGGATCACCGTTCATCGAATCAAACTGCAAACA
>NW_020187567.1:2600115-2601140 GCF_900000015.1 Plasmopara halstedii | reverse complement strand
CCTTTGAGCGCGGGAGTGCTTCGCGATTCCACGATCACTCCACTCTGCACAACCGTGTGACGATGACACGTCACTACCATGGGTTTAAGATGGAGATTGGTATTTGCATAGCGGTAGCTCTGGACGCGTTCGACGTATTAGTCGTGAGATTGTAAACGACGGGAGAGCCAGTAGATGGGTCAAACCAGCTGGTGATACTTCTGAGCAGTCTGCCGTCGAATACGAGCTAATTTCTTCTACCGCGGAAAATGCCAAGACAATCACGCCAGTTGATATCAAGGAGTAACTGAGGGAAAATTTGGTGACGTTACAGTACGAGACAGTCACTATAAAGCGTTTTGAAGGGCGATGGACCTCATACATGCTGAAAATGAAGAAAGTTACCTCTTAGCTATCGAAAACAACGCGGCACCCATCAATATCACATTTGTACTTTGTATGCCCACTTTCTGGTTGAAATTTACGCAGGGTTAGATTCCGACGGAGTATCACTCGACAAGTATTTATTTGAAATGTCGAGTTCCATTAGGCGCAGTGTGGCCTACTAGAAAACATATTTTTACAGGGCGCCCGTAAAGCGCCCACTTTCGGTACCCTGCCCGACCCTCGCGTCGCGGTAGTTGCGCATTGCATTGCACGCGACATCTATCGCTTCTTTTAGTAAGGTCGGATCAACGCGTAAGGTCTCGATGTGAGCCAAAACTGTCCGAGTGCCCTCCATAAAGACGGTAGCTGTCACCGCCTTCGGTTGGAATTCTACCACTATCACGAAGATGAGATTCCACAGCTCTTGAGCATTGGCCACTAATTGTGTCTCCTTTAAAGAGCAGACAGATGTTAAGTACACACGATACGCCTGCGTTAGAGGTGCGAACACCCACGACATCCGATACTTCAATACTTTCCATATTTGGAATGCATCTTGTAAATATACACCGCGAATAAGTTCCGCCTAGCGTGAAAATCGCTTGCGCGATGAGCTCATGCTTCATCGTAAAAAGGTTTATGGCCATCTCAGTTTCCCT
>NW_020187567.1:2600025-2600105 GCF_900000015.1 Plasmopara halstedii | reverse complement strand
TATCGTTTAGCTCAAGAAGAGCATCTACTGCAGGCATAGCCTCGAGGCAGACGTCGCTGTCTTCCTCCCCCGGCATATCT
>NW_020187567.1:2599616-2600015 GCF_900000015.1 Plasmopara halstedii | reverse complement strand
GCCCCCCAGCGCCATCTCTTCCGCGTTCACGTGCGCCGGATCCCGATACAGCTTGAGCAAGCCCACATAAAACACCGTGTGGGTGCGCATCCTTCTCGGAAGGTTCAGCGTATACACAAGGCCTCGCTTGGCCACGACCTTAGAAGGTCCAATAATCCGTGGTCGGAGCTTCGTCTTAACGACAGCAGAGACTGCATGTGTAAAAAGGTTTTATTGCATTTAATAAAACCAGGTCTTCGACCTCAATATTTTTAGCAAATTTTCTTTCTTCCCGTCTGCATATTCCTTCTGCATATTTGGATGTCAGTCGTTGCATCGCGAACTTGTCGTCAGACACTCCATCTGGTAGACAGGAAGTCTCTGACTCCTTTACGCACGGTGGGGAGGCTAACTTCAGCA
>NW_020187567.1:2599355-2599606 GCF_900000015.1 Plasmopara halstedii | reverse complement strand
TCTTCCGTAAAAGGGCCATAAGTTTACCGACAGCAGCCTTGCTGTGGAAGCTGATTGTCCCTTTTGTCCTTTAAGAATTCTTATGCCAATATATGAGCTCTGTAGGTGCCGTTAGAGCTGCTTTGTCTATACATCAATTGTACAAGAAAACAGAAATAGCGCGATTTTTCAGATTTTAAATTGCGCCAAAGATGCACTTGTCTGCATTGACGTACAGGTTGTTAGTGCACATGCACTCGAGCACCGCTCTT
>NW_020187567.1:2598773-2599345 GCF_900000015.1 Plasmopara halstedii | reverse complement strand
AACGATCGAGTTACCGCGTTCTTCGCTTCCACAGCGGGATCCGCTGGGCGGAAGCCATATTTCACACGAGGGCCAATGACCGGCCGTGGATGGGCGCGCATCAAAGCCGCCTTACGGGCAGCTTCCAGCTGCCGCCTCTGTGCCCCGTCGAGGTCATTAGTGATTAAACCCCGTCCCTCAGGTGACGAGAAGTCAAGAAACGGACATGGGGTCCGCAAGGCGTGAGCATAGCTCGTATCACGCCGCTGGCGCAGGTCACCTTCCTCGTCATTCTATACGAGAAAAGGAGTGTCAAACTCGTAGTCAACCACCTCCGCATCCTCAACGAGGTCACTCGTCACTGCTAGCGTGCGCGGAGCGCGACGATCGTGCTCATCGAGCCTAGGATGTACATCCCTCGGTGCCGCGGACGCACTGTCCGACATTGCACCGCGTGCGGGAGACGAGGTTGGGCTCTGCCCGTGTTCGCTGTCAGAACCAGCGACACTTGGTGACTTCGGTGTCGTTGACACAGGGCTCGTTGAGTGCGGAAGTCGTTTTCTTCCAACGAACCAAGTTGCAGTTTCTAGCGT
>NW_020187567.1:2597586-2598763 GCF_900000015.1 Plasmopara halstedii | reverse complement strand
TCACCCGCGTATGCGGCGCGGATCAACTCCGTCACTGACGACGTCACCGTCGTGACATGAGCAATCTCGTAATCCGGTCCGCGTCACAGCGCATTAGCCAAATCACTCTGCT
The DNA here is from genome assembly GCF_900000015.1 of Plasmopara halstedii. Lineage (NCBI taxonomy): Eukaryota > Oomycota > Peronosporomycetes > Peronosporales > Peronosporaceae > Plasmopara > Plasmopara halstedii. Next base: position 2,598,651 of record NW_020187567.1, on the reverse strand, counting down.
TTCCTAGCTTATACTTCACCTCGAGTTTATATTCTGCGAAGAATTAGAGCCACCTGGCCATCTTCTGCGAGAGGTGAGGCGACTGAGTTGCAGTGCATGATCTGTGTAGATCACAAACGGCTTTAAGTCAAGACGGCGCATCTGACCTTGACAAGTGCATACACTTCATCGCAAGTAATTTCTTGTCATGGACTGGGCAGTTTCTCTCTGAAGCCTTAAGCTAGCGAGATTCGAACGTGATCACCGATCTCACCCCTCGGCGTATCCTTGCAGCAGTGCACAGCCGATGGCGAAGTCCGAAGCGTCAAAGAAGATACTGAAAGGACGTTCGGGGTATGGCAACGCCAGTATTGGTGCATGAAGGAGGCTGTGTTTGACCCAGTCAAAAGCATCCCGATGCTCGATGATCCGACACCATTCCGTATCTTTTTAAAGAGCATCGACAATGGACGTGTCATTTCCGCATAATTTGCGCTGGACTTGTGCAAGTAGTTGACGAGGCCTAGCCAGTTGCGCAAGTCGTTTGTTTTTTTTGAGCCAGCCAGTTCACAATGGCTTTGACCTTAGCGGGATGTGCTCGAAGGCCACGCTTTCCGATAAAAGACCCATAAAAGAAGATTTCTTCGGCGCCAAAAATGCATTTAGTGGCATTAGCATACCGTTATTCGTGCGTGGGCATCACCAGCCACTCCCAGAGCATCCCGCTCAGAGTACTCACCGCTTTCAGCGAAAGATTACTCGCTCTCATAAGCAATTGGTAATAACCACCAACCAAGTCCAGTGCGCTGTACTTTGTACAGCCAATCGTATTGTCCTGAAGAACCATCTATCTAGAAATTGGCGTTTTTGCTGGAATGGTGGCAGCGATTAGGTTATTATAGGCGTGACCGATATGCTACTTGTGGTTTGACTTCCGGACATTAAACGTGGGTGTCGAATGGGGAGACTTACTCTCACGCATTATTCCTGCGTCGTGCTTCACACGGAAAAAGGCGTCAATGACGTCGCACTGCTCCTTGGGCAGAGGCCGTGGGCGTATTACGCAGTATTTGGTTCCCGGAAAGC
>NW_020187567.1:2591142-2597576 GCF_900000015.1 Plasmopara halstedii | reverse complement strand
AGTGATGGGATTTATCCAAATTGTGATCTTTTTGAGAAGCAATCTTTTTGTTAACTACAGTACACAAATAGTGTCTGTCACATGTCTCAATTATGACTTTTAGCGTCTTCGGTGACCAAGGTCTCAGGTGCTGTCTTTAAAACTGCCCGAGATCTGGCTGATGACAACATGATCGAAAACACTTTTGAAAATGCGTCGATTCGTCGAAAGCGATTTATGCAACAAGGCCATGTGGGAGCTACAAGACTGAGACCGTCGCGCCATTACAACAAGATTTGATGTGATCTTACCAAAAGACTTTTAACGAAGGTAATTGCTAATGAGAAAATATATACAAGGAGTTGAATTGTCTACGACAGTATGGGCACTCCAGACTTCATGCTGACGAATTGACACCTCGATTCTGTGACGCTGGTATCGCTTCTTTAAGAAAACACTTGCTACAATGTTTCCCGCGATCTTGACCAAGATGGCCAAGACTGTGTGGCTCTTGATCGTATTGGCTTCGTCTAAATTAGCTGCCCAGAACAATGTGATCATAGGATACGTGATGCTTCAGAAGATTCATATTTCATGGAAGACTCTGATATTCCTTCAACTGTGCCAGTGAATTACAAGTTCTCACGGAAAAGAAGTTAAAGTCGTAACTGAAGACCACGATGCAGTTCTAGCAGCTCGATGTGTCACGAAAACGAAATATGCTGGAGGGGTGTTAAGACTTCGGCAGCAATAAGTTTTACAATTTACTCGGGCATGATCGCTAGTTTACAGCATGATTTTGGCAGAACCCATTGAGGAATACTTTTTTCGGAACGGTAGTTGACATTTGGAAATTCACTCGAACGGCATTTAGGAGGCGTATACCGGCAGGACTGCGAGATTCGAGACTGCGCAATCTGCATTATTTTCCATATGGTAGATCCATACTCTAAAAGGCAGAACTTCCGGTGAAGCTAAATTGCATTGGCACAGCAGTTTGAGTTTTGGCCTCAAGCATTGAGAAAGCGACTGACTAGAGTGCTGCGGAATTGCTCGTGATTGCAAGTTCAGCAGAGCCCGTAAAAGCGGCTAGTGAACATTCATTGGTCCATGATAGCCTTACCTAAGGAGTCCAACGAGCTGCGGTGGGATCAATCCATCGGGTCTCTCTTTTAAAAATTGAGCCGAGAAAGAGATCAATTTAGACAGCATTGCAGCAGAGTTGTCCATCTACTACCAGCAGTAAGGCGTGACTAGCGTCTTCATTACGATAAGTATTCACACCAAAGATTACGGAATCGTAGGAGAACTGCACGTCATGAATTCGACAAATATCGGCGAACCCTTGCTGATCAGTGAAAATTAAAAATAGCGCGATGCATGAAATGCCTTCGATCAGGCAAAGATTAGCTTGCCGTGACAATCTAATATTTGGATTGCTCCTGCAGAATGTGAGAGGCGTTGGCGCTGCTAATGCTTCGCACACGGAGTGGACGGAAAAGTACTGGGAAGAATACAACTCATTGCAGAACAAATGTTGCGCTAATTAAAAAATGTTCGTATCAAGTAGGTAAACAAACTGATGAGGAATATGCTCAGTTGCTGGGGGCTTCGAGTTGGTACGAGGTGCCCCCAATAGTCATCAAGTGGCATCGGCATATTTAAAATTCGCACAGCGAATTTGTCGGGCACTCCACTCCGATATCATTTGTAGTCATCTTTTTGGCGAAAAACAAATTGCTCTTGTAATACATGCACCAGATGACCGACGATGTACTTCCATCGCTGCTATAGTTGGTGCCTTCAGCTAGGTACTGACGTTACTTTCCAAGTTTTCAACTGCAAACTTCTCGTCCATTAGGGTCTCAGGTCAAGTAGGTCGGCGCACTCTCGAAAAAGCTGCAAGAAAGTGATTAAGTATGTGCTGTTACTTCTCCGCATGTTGACAGGATGGATGTGAACACGCAATTTTATTGGCGCTGGTGTGTAAAGATTCAAACCACGAGCTCTCAATCATCTTTTTATAAAAAAGCCGACAATTTGCCGGATTTCGATACATTCGATCTTGTTGAGTGCAGTTGGTCCTAAGCACATTCGAGTTGCTTAATTTTAATGTCGCGCATCCCGGGCCGGAAGGCAAAGAAACCCTATCCAGTCCGTGAGGACGCATGTCGCTTCACAGATCGATGTGTAAGAGTTGCAAAGATTATATCAAACTCGAATGAGTGATTACGAAGAATATTGAATGCCGGAGAGCTCGTCAATAGTAATCTTATTAGGAACCCAGGTTGTGCTGCTTGCGACGATGCGCAATGATTTGGTTCCAGCATTGTTTGGTAGAGAAGATGAGGTCTGCTATGTTTATCCTGGCGCTTAAACTGGGCCTCATTCGTGTGGGTACTTTGATCGAATTACTATAGTGCAGCCATAGCATCGAACGCGACTGCGGTTAAACGAGTTCTTTTGTCGGATGTCTGGTGCATTGAGATCATTGCGGTACTCCATATAGTGTGGAGATGGAGTGGCGGATATTCAGATCCAGAGTCACTGACTATTGCAATCAGAGTTAAGCTGCTTGGCTCTACCAGTAAAAATAATTGTCGAGCCATCATACTACGAGCAGGTGAACGTATCCCGATGATATTTTATCGTCAACTTTCTATAGAGACGTCCAAATTCAGAAGCACTAGATTCATGTTCCCTTTTTAGACGGTAGACTCAGAGGAATTTCGGGGCTGGATGCAGTGACTCGATTTTGCTCGTTGCAGAATCCACTATGGCCGCATCATTACGGATCTCGATTATGGCTTACGGTGCATGCACCATCACCAATATAGTCATTGCGCGTACATGACATTAAGCACGCTCGAAAACATGATCTCAGCCGTCTTCACGTGGTAAGACAGTCATGACAAATAGGCAATCTCCCTAAATGAGTCATAACTTAGAGTTGTATTAATACTAGCAGATCAGTACAGTGTTGTGATCTCGTCACCTCTTGTAACTGCAAATACTCTCGCAATACCATACACACCTGCTAAAGTCGACAAGATGTTGCAATGTTGCACGGGCATTAAGCGCCTCAATGTCGACAGTGCACTGTGAGTGGAACTCCTTGTCGTACTACTTTGACTAAATAGCTCGCTTACCACGTTACATATTTAAAATATTAAACATTGACTTAGCATACATATGCTGAAAGATGCGTTGAAATGTAAGGAAGTGTCGGCAAAGACTATTCATTCAACATCTTTTAAATCTTAATGAAAAACTTGTGCAAACGAATGTGAAGCGATTTAGTGGGGCGCGTTCATTTCAAACGCTAACAAGTCTAACTACGCTTAACTCGAAATGGCTAGAGTGATTTAATCATGCTCATATTATCGGTTGCGCCTCTTTCTAACATCAACTAGCTTTCATACTCATAGACAAGCGTACACATCGAGTCGTAACGAGTCGTTAGGACAGAATGTAAATTAAAACTATTTTGCCGTGCATGCAACCACTATACCACTATAGCTTTAATAACCAATCTCCTGGTCAGGAGAATCTACAATGCGAAATAAAGTTGCCGACATACTCAGAGACTTGAAGCGATTCGAGCGGGTGATGGCCTTGTGTATCTGAGTATTACTATAATGTAAATAAGGCGATAGATCAACATCCACAGCGTTTTTGTTTATTCATTGTCTCATTGTGTCATTACGTCTAGTGCCTGCTGTTGTTGCGTCGCGTAGGCATGTGGCTGAACTCTCAGTGAAAACCAAATTCTTTAAATGATAAAATATTGCGGTTCATCTACATGTTCAGCTGCTGTACAATCTATAAAATTTGCTCAACGCAAACGAGACCAAAGTTCGGTGTTCCGACATTTAAATGTAAATGTTTTAGTTCTCATTAGTGTGCATCTGTGGAAATCGATCTCGAAGCCACTCGCATAGGTAGTCAAATATTTCTTCACTCTCAGGATCTTCAAAGACACTGTGGAAAACACCATCAAACACCCTGAATTTTTTGTCCGGGTTAGCAATTTTATCGTAAAACCTTCTTGTCACGCCTTGGTCCGCAACGTGGTCTTCGGATCCGACGAGAAATAGTACGCTTAAATTACAAAAGCTACTCCCAGCGTGCAAAATGCTTTTGTCTTTCATTATGCGGTGCATAGCATGAAGTGTTTGCTGCATCGTTCTTGCGGTTATGTCATCTTTCGTTGCCAACGGGTCGGTCTTGAAGTCTGCTAAGGTGCCGGGATCACGCCACAGCAGCTCGTAGTCAACACTCGGTACGAGGCGCATCCGAGGCAAAAATAGAGCCAAAGGCTGAATAACTGCCGCCTGAACCTTCCAAATTGTTTTCATTTCCATCCCGACCGTCGGCGATGCCCAAAACGCGGCGTAGAATTTGTGCTGACAAGAGAGCACGACGTGAAGCCCCACAAGTGATCCGAAAGAGGAGCCGGCGATTAGCAATGGTGGAGCCAGATAATTAGTTTGGGGAAAGATGACATTTTTAGCAAACGTGATGTAGGCATTTGTGTCCTCCACGAGTTGCCGAAAACTACGCACGTGACCACGCGTCTTATGGCTGTCACAGCCACTGGCACCGTGATTCACGAAGTCATAGGTGATGACGCCAAAACCTTCTTCGCACAAGCGCTCGTAGAGAGAGATGACACGGCGGCAGTGATCACCCACGCCGTGCAGATACAGCACGACGCCGCGCAATTCACATTTAGACGGTGGGTACAGCGAAAAGTAAAATAACGATTGACCGCGCAGGTTCTCAAACTTACCTTCAAAGTGGCGCACACCTGACGGCACCTGGAATCTAAACGAACAGCTGAGTGACCCGGAGGATACCGATGAAGGTGATGGCCACAAAGCAGTCGACATGATCAAAACTTTAGCTTTGTACTGTTGATAGCACACTGTCCTCTAGATTGTAGCTGCAATAGTGATACTTTACCTACAAGACGAAGTGGTGAATGCCAAGATCGATTCAAATTACATCTACTTCAATGTTTTCCTTCGGCGCGTTTTTATTGGAGACTTAAAAAATCTGAATGCGCCGACAGGCAAATCTGCAATAGACGCACGATGGTCGTTCCCAATGAGTCGCTTCTGTGATTGTCCGCAATCTTCACTCTATACTGTTGTGCCATCGTTTCAGTTAACCTTTGAAAATGCACTTTTAATCGATGTTAGCTTAATCTAGTACCTTTTCTTTTCAACGGTTAAGCACGTCATGGCAGTTCTTTCTGTGCCTTGAAAAGTTACGAAACTGTACTTAAACTGAGGATGCTTAACTTCACCATTCGATCGTTACTGATACTTACGAACGATTCGAACAAAAGCTCCTTTAGACCAGCAGCTAATCATATTTTTATAATATTTCGTAATTATTCTCTCACAAGCCGTCGTGGACAAATGGCCACGAACCAGCGTAAAGGTTGTCGGACGATATTCGCCACACTGGCCCATTTTACTGTAGATAAGATCAATCAATACTTGAGAGCGAAACCGAGTCAATGATGCTGAGATTACCTTATCAAGTCCCAATCTCATCGACTCAGTGTGCGATCTGAAAGAAATTTTTGGGATATGCCTATCATCATTTATGGGACCGGTTGCAATTGTCGTATCTTGCAGATTATTAATTCCGACGATGTCAACCTTTCTGTGCTCAAAATTGGTGTATGATTTGCTGAGACCTTGAATTTTGAGGATAAGATTTTGAAATGAGCAGAAAACATATGAAGATGTAAAGTGTATTGAGAGGAAACTTACGTATCCGACAAAATTTCGCGTACACAATGAGCTGCATGAAGCAGAATCGTTAAGGAGTTGAATTCTATCAGGCAGTTTGCAACAGGTCAACTTGGCAACTTCCAGACAGAATTCAGTGAAATCTGATAAACGTGCAGGGATAAGTTCTAAAGTGATGCACGGTTGACGTAACCAAGATCCCTCAAGTTTAGGAGTGGTATACTCAAAATCAGATATCACTTGCTAAAAAAGAAAATTCAGTATACGTTTCTCACTATACACATAAGGACCCTGTCTTTTGCATCAGCGTATACAGTACTCCTATAGAGAAACCATGACTCTGATTTCGCACTAGTACTTGCCAATCATATGTGGAACTCTTATGTGCATTAAGAGAGAGCTCTACGCGTGCCCATTCGCCAGGAGTTGATCTGTCCGCCTGATTCTTTCGGACGTCAGCTCTACATGGCGAGGATTTTTTATATACGATTTTCCTTGAAGCTGGCCAACGAGCCACTTTAAGTGATGCAGCCCCTGCGGCCAACGTCGTGCAAGGATTGTTCGATGAGACAGCCGAGATGCTGCAATTGTTGCGCACTCAATGAAACTTTATGGTTAAGCGGCTCCATGGCCATGTGTGTTTATTTATATTTACTCTGCTTCACCATTGCATGAGGTACACACCCTAAG
>NW_020187567.1:2587997-2591132 GCF_900000015.1 Plasmopara halstedii | reverse complement strand
TCGCTGTCCAGCTTACAGCCGAGCCACAAGGAGGTGGACGTGCGCGGGAAACGCCATCATAGGTCCGAGTTTGCCAAACTCAAGGCGCAACGCCGACTTCCTTCGTATTGTTACTCTGCAACGTATAGATTTCATATCACGCTCCTGCGAGCTCTGTGGTCTCTTACACATTGAATCTGCAATCACAGCAGCTCAGAGCAATAGCTTGAGCTCGGCTCATGGCCCTCCGGCTTTCCTGGCTACTGCTGAGAAGGGCGGGACGTACGACAACGCGGAACGTCATGACCCCTCTCATCATAAGTGTCCATGACGTCTGGGTAGTCTTGCCGAAGTGGCACTCCAAACTCCCACGAGTTCTCGAAATTTGGGTACCTCCGCCACTTTACAAGATACTTGTTTTGACCCTGTCAACGACTTTGACCTACAAGTCGTTCCACGTGGTAGTGGACGCCATCTTTCTCGTCGAGAAGAGTCGGTGGCGGACGATGATAACCTGGTCGATCGCCTTCTAGTTACTCGTGATGCTCTTCAAGTGTTGGCGGACAAGGTCTGCTGTGATCAAGACACCGCTAAGCATTATGCTGGGGTCGCATACCACTGTGCGGAATGTCTGTAGAGCTTGAAGCACTTTTTGCACCGACTACATCATGTTGATGACTATCACGCTCTGTCGGAGTGGCACCTAACCTTCGAGTTGACGAATGCATCGCTTTGTGCAACGTTGGAGCGTCTGGCGCCTTTGCAGATGGGGATCGTTTCACTCCGTACTCAAAACCAGTTGCTGTTTCAGCTTCTAAGTGGACGAGCGCTTGTGGGCGCCGCTCCGACGCCAACTCTTTCGCGTTCACTTGCGCCGGATTCCGATTCGGATTGAGTAAGCCCACATAAAACAATGGGTGGGTGCGGATCTATTTAAAAAGATTTGACATATACGCAAGGCGTTGCTTGGCCACAACCTCAAAATATCCAATAAACCGTGGATAGGGCATCGTCTCAAAGACAGCAGAAATTGCGTGTATAGGAAGGTATTTAGCATTTAATATAACCAGGTTTCCGACCTCAATCTTTTCGACAAGTCTTCTGCTTTTTGCGTCTGCATATTCTTTCTGCATGTCTTGGCTGTCAGTCATCGCATCGCGAACGTGTCGTAAGGCACTCAGTCTGGTGGACAAGAAGTCATCGACATTTTTACGGACTGCGAGGAGGCTGACATCAGCTAGCCGTTCGGCTATTCCGCCTCCACCAAGCCCTGAGCCATGGGATGGTAGTGTTTACGGTGCGCGAGGATTAACGAGTCCATTCATTTATAACGACGTGTAGCCGATAGATATATACACAGCATTGTTCAGAGCAAACTCTACAAGTGGCAACATGGCGGTCCAGCGCTTCGGCATCCCAGCGCAGACGCTGCAAAGAACGTATTTATCTACTCAATTCATGCGCTCAGATTGACCATCGATCTGCGGATGGTCCGCTGTTGACATAGTCAACTTGGTGCCCATCATATTGAAGATTGTCGACCAAAACGTTCTAGTGAAGCGCGGTCCTTATCAGAGACAATTGATTTCGGGAGTCCAGCTATCGTAAGACACGATCTAAAAACAGCGTTGTTGTACCAACTCCGTCGGTGGTGTCCGGCACCAAAGCAAGATGAGTCATCTTGTTCAAACGATCCACAAAGACCACAACACCCGTGTTGCCTGCCGAGGCTTTCGGCAGGCCACATACGAAGTCCATACTCATGGACTGCCAACACCCTGTGGGTACCGGTAAGCTAACGAGCGACGCCGCCGCATTCGGAGTGGGCTCCACCTTCTGACACGTCTCATACGTGCGCAAATATTCGCTCATCCATTTGTTCAGTTGGGCCATCAGAAGTGGTAGCTCACAGAGCTGTACTTCTTCTCATGATCGAGATGACCATGTCGTGGGCCTCATGGAGAATACAATATATCAAATCCTTATCGAGTGGAACCACAATTCGTGGCGTATCCATCGAAGCGATGCTATAAAAAGCAGCCCATTATTCAGCGAATATCGATGTATCCATGCACGCATCCGCACCGACACTTATTTGTCCAAGTCTCCAAACTTCTTCTCCCGGGAGCCTGTAGCAGCGCAGCACACATACTGTCACCCGCATACGCAGTGCGGATCAAATCCGCGACTGACGACGCCACTGTCGCGACATGAGCAAACCCATTATCTGGTCTGTGTGAAAACGCATCGGCCAAAGCATTCTGCTTTCCTGGCTTATACTTCAGCTCGAAGATATATTTTGCGAAGTAAGAGAGGCACCTGGCTATCCCCTGCAAGAGATGAGACAACTGAATCGCAGAGCGTGATGACGCAAGACCAGTGAAGATCGCAAATAGCTTTGAACCAAGCAGATGCACCATGAACTTGACAAGTGCATACTTCATCGCAAGGAAAAACTTGTCGTGGACAGGGTAGTTTCTCTCCGAAGCCTTAAGCTGGCAGGTTTCGAACGCGATCACCAAATCTCGCCCCTCGGCATCTGCTTGTAGCAATGCTCAGCCGATGGCAAAGTCCAAAGCGTCAGACGACGATCGGCGTTTGGCAACGCCAGTATTGGTGCATGAACGAGGCTGTCTTTGACCCTGTCAAAAGCCTACCGATGCTCGGTGTCCCAACACCAATCTGTACCCTTTCTAAGGAGGTTAGACAACGGCCGTGCCATTTCCGCATAATTTGCGATATACTTGTGCAAGTAGTTGGCGAGGCCAAGCCACTTGCGCTAGTCCTTTTGCTTCTTTAACACCGACCAGTCCACAATGGCCTTGTCCTAACCGGGATCCGATCGAAGGCCACGCTTCCCAATGAATCGCCCTGAACAGGGATTTGTTGGCGTCGAAAATGCACCTTTCGGCATTAGCTTACAGCTTATTCGTCTGCATGCACTCGATGTGGTTTCCCTCATCCGTCCTCTTCTGCCCCGCATGACTGTGGCTGAAGATATCGTCAAAGCATGTCAGTGCATACGTCTGGCGGAACCTGCACAATTGCGTTAAAAAACGATTAAATGTTGCTGGTGCATTTGACAGTCCTTCGGGCATCACCAGCCACTCCCAGAGTATGCCGCTCGGAGCGCTCACCACTGTTAGCGGAATATCT
>NW_020187567.1:2587769-2587987 GCF_900000015.1 Plasmopara halstedii | reverse complement strand
GGAAGCGTTGGCGCCGGAGCGGATCCCACGGGCCCTCAGCCACCCAGAAGCTGAACCAGCAAATGGTTCTGAGCACGTAGTGCAACACCTCCATTTCTAATGGCACCAAACGCTCCACCGTCGCATGCAGCGACGCATTCGCCTGCCCCACGGCTAGGAGTCGCTGCGACAGAGTGCGGTAGTCCTCAAGGTGAGGCAGCTGGCGCACGACGTGCTTC
>NW_020187567.1:2587362-2587759 GCF_900000015.1 Plasmopara halstedii | reverse complement strand
GGCTGACAGCCGTGTCCAAGAAAGCTCGTAAACAATCGGCTAGCCACCGCGTCGCTGCACACCCCGAGAATGTCGAGATAGAACGCGTCCGAGAGCGGGTTTAACGACACAAACGTTAAAGACCTCCCCATAAATTGGCAGCGTTGACCCGCAAGCTTAATCTTGGCGACTTCCGTTCTCAAGTACAAGAGAAGTGAGTTGCGAGGCTGGCGGTGGACATGGATGATATCCCCGTCTGTTACTACCTGGCGGACAACGCTGTTGTCTGTCACAGCTTCCAGGCCCATTACAAGAGCCGGTCGGGAAACGCCAAACAGGCCTGAAGAGACACGAGCGGTGATGCTAAAGAGGGTGTCAGGATTTGCCTCTGGCTGAGCTTGTTTCGCAGCCGCGAGAG
>NW_020187567.1:2587159-2587352 GCF_900000015.1 Plasmopara halstedii | reverse complement strand
TTATCGGACCGTTTAAGGTTGTGGTCAAACGGGGCCTGGCGTACACGCTGAACCTTCCTAAACGGATGCGCACCCACCCGGTGTTTTACGTGGGCTTGCTCAAGCCGTAACGGGATCCCGCGGCCACCCACAAGTTGGACCAGCAACTAATTCTGAGGACGGAGTGCAACAACCTCCATTTCCAAAGGAGCTC
>NW_020187567.1:2586841-2587149 GCF_900000015.1 Plasmopara halstedii | reverse complement strand
GCTTTGGCAAGTTTAACAAAACGTCGACTAGGATCACTCCGACTCGTAAATAGATATCTCTCGGAGATGTATCGCAAACGCCGAATCATATCGTTAGGTAGAGTAAAGTGCGGGGTAAAGTGCCACAAAATCGAGAGAGCCATCGCATATAGAATGAGAAGACGTCCGCGAAAGGTGCGTGCACGCTTCCTCCAAGAGCAAGTCGGGTACACACCTTAGACTCCAGAGAAGCGCACACCAACTCGGAACAAACTTCAGGACCAATAGGGACGCCGAGGTAAACCACTGACCCGGACGTTCCGATTTCA
>NW_020187567.1:2586646-2586762 GCF_900000015.1 Plasmopara halstedii | reverse complement strand
AGTTGTAACATGAGCAAGCTCATAGTCTGGTCTGCGTGATAACGCGTCAGCCAAAGCAATCTGCTTACCCGGCTTATACATCTCGAAGTTATACTCCGCAAATAAGGATAGTCATC
>NW_020187567.1:2586554-2586636 GCF_900000015.1 Plasmopara halstedii | reverse complement strand
ACGAGTCATCTCGTTCCAGTCCAGGCAGCTCAAAGCGGCCGAGAGGAACTATCCGGTCTATGACAAGGAGCTCCTTGCCATA
>NW_020187567.1:2585375-2586544 GCF_900000015.1 Plasmopara halstedii | reverse complement strand
ACACCAGGAGAGTACCGGTATACTGGCGGGCGCCGCCGCATTCGGAGAAGGTTTCACACTCGGACACGTCTCACACGTGCGCATATTTGTGTCGTCTATTTGTACAGCTTGGGCCACCAATAGTGCCAACTCACAGAGCTGTACGTCTTCGCACGACCAATATGACCATTGAGTGAGCCTGTCGCAGGGCTACACACATATTATCACCAGCGTTTACGGCGCCGATCAAATTCGTCACTGACGTCGTCACCGTCATGACATGAGCAAGCTATAATCTGGTCTGTGTGACAACGCGTCAGCCAAAGCATTCTGCTTTTCTGGCTTACACTTCACCTCGAATTTATATTCTGCGACGGAAAGCCACTTGGCCGTCCTCTGCGAGATGAGAAGCTACTGAGTCGCAGTGCAGAGTGACGCATGATCTGTGTAGATCACAAACTGATTTGATCCAAGCAGGTGCACTTTGAACTTGACAAGTGCATATTACGTCGCAGGTAGATCCTTTTCGTGGATTGGGTGGTTCTTCTCAGCAGCCTTAAGCTAGTGAGATTCGAACGCGATCACCCGTTATCGCTCCTCGGCGTCTGCCTGCAGCAGTTTGCAGCCGATGGCAAAGTCTGAAGCGTCGCCGTTCTATTTCCGCAATACTTGTGCAAGAAGTTTGCGAAGCCAAGCCACTTATGCAAGTCCTTCTAGTTCGTTGGAACCGGTAGGTCCACAATGGTCTTGACCTTAGCGGGATCCGCTCAAAGGCCACGCTCCCAAAGAAGTACCCTGAAAAGCGATTTTTTTCGCGCCGAAGGTACACCAATCTTAATTATCATACAGCTTATTCGAGCGCAATAAACTCGAACACCGCTCTCAAATGGACGATGTGGATTTCCTCATCAGTCCTTTCGTGCCCCACACGCAGAGGCCATTGGCGTGTTACGCAGTATTTGGTTCCGACGGTATCACTCATCCGCGCTTTTAGCGCCTCAGCATACGGCTGACACTCTTCGATCGTGGAGCGGCGTGCATAATATCTCGACGCCCGGAATCGATAAAGATCTTCCATGGCTTCTCAATGCTCTTCACGGTTACTTTTACGACTAGCAACCCCGGCTTACATACACGTTGCGTGTTCAAGAGCACAGAGCTCTTCAATGCTAAGCCTTGCTGTCCTCTAC
>NW_020187567.1:2584968-2585365 GCF_900000015.1 Plasmopara halstedii | reverse complement strand
TCACATTTGTTTGTGGTGCTTCCAGACGTGCTACAGCGTTGTTGATTGAACCAGACGCTTCCGTTTGACGTGGCAGCAACAGGTAACGCACCTCAACGCTCGTCACACTGTCAACAGCTGAGATATCATGTCACATTCGTTTGTGGTGCTTCCAGACGTTCTACAGCATTGCTGATTGAACCAGATGCATCCGATTGACGAGGCAGCAACTGTTAACGAACTCTGTCAGCAGCTGAGATATCATGTCAGATATGTTTGTGGTGCTTCCAGACGTGCTAAAGCGTTTCAGACGCATCCGTTTGACGTGGCAGCTACAGGCAACGCACTCAAATGTTCGTCACGCTGTCAACAGCTGAGATATCATGTCACATTTGTTTGTGGTGCTTCCAGACGTGCA
>NW_020187567.1:2582668-2584958 GCF_900000015.1 Plasmopara halstedii | reverse complement strand
CTTCGGTTGAAGCAACGTTCCTTCTGGAACGTTGCTTCAACCGAAGCATCGCACGTTAGTACCCATTGTCACGCTCGGCCCCCGAGCTTAGAGTTGGCTAGCGCCACGCGCTGTTGCTCGTTCTGGAGCATGGCGGATGCCATAGCCACCTCGGCCTCTCTTAGAGTAGGAGATTCTCTCCATCATTATCCTCGAAAGTCTTCACGCTTACCATGAGCGGCCTGGGTCGTGAAGAGGCATCCGTCGACGGTGGCGTTATGGACGCTGTCGACGCTGACAGCTTCTACAGTAGGTGCTTCGACAGAGCATTTTTAAACGCCTCTTGGCGCGCAATTATCGCCTCAGGATCTTGCGGAAAAAGGTGATCCACGCCCTCATGACCACTCAGGGATATCAGCTTATCAAGCTTGTTTTGCATGCCCTAGGCAAATAGGAAAGTTACTTCAGATAAGTCGTAACGACTCAGGCGTAGATTGACTACGAGTGCTACCAAGTGCAGCGGGGCTGACGTAGCTCTTTGGAGGTCGCCGACCGTACGTTCTCTACCAGAACCTGTACGAGTGTAGCGGATCGCAGTCCGCTACCTCCAAGAGTACTTGAAATCTTTAACCAAGGCAAAGTTGCTCTTCCGTTCAAAATTGAAACTGTATTTGATTGTTATATTTGCGGCAGAGCCGCCTTTACCTAGAAGTTCATGTATTCCTGATTAAAAAATCAAATCTTATTGATGTGCATAACAACTGGCAGTCCGCCACATATTCTTGTTACGGTGTAGCCACACCGACTTGTGTAATCCACACCTTTGTACGGTCACACCATCTTGTGCGACCCCCCTTTTCATACAAGGGTACCTGTTACCCCGTTACACTCTGGGTACGTGTAACCTCGTAACATCTACCAAAGCATATATGGTAAGTGGAGTTAAATTCTGTGGAGGAACGCAAACTCAATGGGTAATGGCAACTAGGTTAAATACCGAGGTCTCTTCGCCCGAGTGCTCCGAAGATTATCTGTAACGAAGTTACACATACCCTGGTAACAGGGTATGTATCACACCAGATGGGCATGGTGTGACCACACCCAAACAAGAATACGGTATAGGGCTGGATAGCCAGTAGTTTTACATGTATTTAGATTATACTATGCATATTAGAAAAATCTATGCATTTGAAATTAGGCGGCTTTGACGCAGATAAAAATAAATAAAGTCAATTTTGGATTTAAACGGAAGATTTAGCTAGCCTTGGGTTAGAGCTGTCATTAATCTTGGAGTAAGTGGATTGCGATCCGCTAAATTCGTATTTTTTCTAAGTATAGAACAAAAGGACGGTGACCTATCCTACGCTTTATTTAAGCACGAAGCTACAGCCGCCCGCTGCACTTGGTAGAACCAGTAGTCAATCTACACCTGAGTCGTTTAGACTGATCCTCCGTGAGGATGTTACAATTTTTCTCTTCTCCCCAGGGCATGCAGGGCGGGCTTGAAAAGCTGATGTCCTTGCTTGGCCCTGAGGGCGTGCAACACCTTGCTGCGCAAGGACCCGAGACAATCGATGCGCGTTTAGAGGCGTTCTCAAATTACGAACACGCGCTGCTGGAGCACCTGCAGCAGAAAATGTCTATATCATTTGCGTCTATGACGCCAGCGTCAGTGACGGATGATTTTCCCCGCCCTAAGCCGCTCATGGTGAGCTACAACGTCTTTGATGGGCACGATGGCGAGAATCTCCTGCTCTGGGCGCGAGAGGTCGCGATGGCCATCGCATTCACCATGCTCCAGACCAAGCAACAGCGCGTGGCGCTAGCAATCTCAAAGCTCGGTGGTCGACGCGAGAATGGGCACTGACATGCGGCACTTCGGTTGAAGCAACGTTTCCCTCCTGGGAGGAGCTGAAATTGCAGCTCTCACGAGTGTTCTTGCCGCCTAACCAGGCATATTGCGTGCGAGCGCATTTCCTTGCCACCCGACAGTGCAACAAGAACTTTATCCAAGAGATGCGTACTCTCATTGACGGGATGGCAGCAGATCCCATTCCAGAGGCGGTCACAGTGACCGTGTATACGGAAGGCCTCTGCACTGGTGTGGCCAGAATGGAAGTCTTCGGTGTGCATTCTTTTCATTTGAAGAGGCGGTGAATGTGGCATTGAATACCGAATTCAATTCCGAGTCGGCACGAGTTGGTTGGAATGCACACTCCAACAGCTCGTCGAGCAGGCTTGTGACCATGGATCTCAGCTATGCTGAAGGCGAGGGAGCAGAGCTCCGAGCTACACACACACACGACGGTGT
>NW_020187567.1:2582542-2582658 GCF_900000015.1 Plasmopara halstedii | reverse complement strand
ATCCTGGGCTCAGCTGTGTCAACAGCTTCGAGCCGCATTTCTTCCGGCGAACTACGAGGGTAGCCAGCGCTCACGCTTCTTGTCGTGCAAACAAGGGAAGCGTGAGCTACACGAGC
>NW_020187567.1:2575011-2582532 GCF_900000015.1 Plasmopara halstedii | reverse complement strand
ATTTTTTGAAAAGTTGGGATATTTTTTTTTATATATGGCAAAAGTTGGGCATTTTTTTTATTCTCCCTAAAATAAAATTAGAACTCATTCTCAGCATCACAAAGTGCCACATCGCGATTCATCTGCGGGTATTATGCATGCTTCCATCCCGAATTGAACAAGCTTCAAAGGCAAGAAATCAAGCATTCTTCTAGATTTGTGCGAGCTAGGCATTACAAGGTAAAATTGCTGCCCTAGGGATCTACTTCGCTACGTGTTCGTCATAATTGCGCTTCAAGCTTACAGGTGTATTATCGTCAAATATTTACCATTCACTGTCACTAATCTCAATGTCATCGTACACTTCTTGCGGCGACAAATCGTTGATGGAAAGTTCAGCCCGACCTGGATGCTGCTGAGTTAGGCTCCTACCCTCTCGATCCATTATTGTCAGGAAGGGTTCTACTTCGAAGACAAATATGTCACCCGTGCATGCATAGTCAAGACCATTTACACCTCGTGTGGTAACGAACATCTCCTCACGACGCGACACAATACGCTGCTTGGCTAAAAAAGCTCGCGGTCGCGTGATTGATCGAAATGCCTTTGGTGCAGGAATCTCGTTGGTAATCGCAACTGTTCGCGTTAAAATTGCTCGGGCAACATCGTGCGAGCGTATTGAGACCTAAAATGCGTTAAAATTCACCTTTAGTAAGAACTGTGCAATGGAAGCAATGTGATTATCAGCGTACCACAGAGCTGCTAACGCATTTGTAGGATTCAGCAATTATTGATTCACACAGACTCATCAGCTCCATAGCATCAGATAAACCATCAATTTGCGAGAAAAATGCTATGCTGTTTTCATGAACAAGTCCAAGAATTCGATCGAGGGTCATCGTAGACGCATCAAAAATTTGATCGTAGCCTCTGTCATTCGCATCACTATTCAATAAAGTAGGTTCTTCAAAATTGTTTTCAATAGTTTTTCCGTAAAGCAATTTTCCAATCACGTGAAATTCAGAGAGAAATAGATCACGAGCGCCAGACCTTATCACTGATGATGACTTGGAATTCACAGACAACTTCTTAACTGATTTAATTGGGGACGTCGGCATAGATTCGTGCTTTGTCACGTTTGCAGGTTGCAATAACTGCAACATGTTTAATGCATGTCGCATATCACCGTTGCATTTGCCGATAATACTATCGAAATCTGCTGAGTGGAACCGACACTTCTCTTGTGCAGCCACATACTTTAAATGTTTCTTCAGCTGCGGAGACGTCACAGCGTTCACATGAATAATTGTCGTCTGCGGCGAATTTATCACCGCGGTAGAAAAAATTCGGCTCAAATGATCCAGATCAATCTTGCCTTCGCGAACGTCGCTGTAGATACAAACAACAGGATAATGGCAAATCCTTGTGGGGTCTGTGATGGCTTGATAAATTTTCCGTAGCTTTTCATCGCACAAAGAATTTTCGTTAGACCATGATTGTGGCCAGGTCTCGACTATGACGATATGTCTTGTGCTACCCGGTAACTCTCCCTGTTGACTGCAAGACGACCGGCGCTCGTGCCTAATAGTCGATGCGTGTCGAGAAGTAGCGACAGGGAGTGCTGTAAAGGCTGTTGAGCGATAGATAAAATCAGAAAAATCGTCTAAGCTAGATGTATGCGGAATCCAGGAATCCTCTCGAAACTTGCGCTTATAGTCAAGCGAACCTGCGGCTGAGTTGTCTTTCCACTCTTTAATTTGCAAACCAAGCTGTCGGGCAATGCAGCGCACTGCCGTTGATTTGCCAGATCCCGGCGGACCACACAAGAAAAGCAGCCGCTTTTGTAGCCTTCCAGGAATCGGCGATGCATTACACTCCAGCCATTTAGCAATTTCATGCACCTTCTTCCTGTTCACACATAAATCTTCCACCGTCTTCGGAGTATATAAATCTGCCCATAGACCCTTTTGAGTCTGAGCGGCAATCTTATTGACGCCAATATCGTTACATCGGAAATGTGCAGCTCGACCGTCACGTAGTGGCACAGAAGTGAATTCAACAACGTCATTATTTTCTCCACTCGTGTTTCTGTTTGCTCCTTCTACACGTTTAAATCGAGAATCTGATGGCTGCTCATTAGTAGTGATCTCGATCGCTTTTTTGTTTCCTGGTAGCGATAGCCATTGAGAGAGCTTCTGCACTTTTCGTGGAGAACTTGAACGATAGCTTTCACACAGTTTGCATTGAGAGTTGGTGACATCTACGTTGATGAATGTACACATGGAACACTTCCAGGAGCTTTCTTTCTCAAATGCCTTAACTTTCTGTGCTGGTGATCGTGCCTCCTCGCTGCTAAGAATAAGCAGCACATCCGGGTCGTCACTACTGTCCGCCAGTACTTTATCTCGGTTCAATCTGCAAGAATGGATGTACAGTTGTTTAGTATAATTAATGAGGCGATAAGATTTCTGCATACCGCTGTCTCCTACTCCGGCGCATAATCTACGTTTTGTTTAAAATGTTTCATACGTTATCAGGTAATATCTGAGGACAGGCGAGAATTGAGAAATTATTTCTTGAATACTGGAGTATCATGTAATAAAAGACTAATTAAACGAGTTATTTGATGATAACTAGTTTTTAGATGAAAAGGGAAACGGTTGTGAGCTACTTGGAATCCATCAAAAGTCGCGAGGGCAGAGGTGAGGGCAATGTCCTACCGCACCTTTCATTTTTAGTTTGTTGAATAATGGTCTTGACAGCATGAACTAAGTGAGGAACGGTCATAACATAAGTATTAAAAGCTCGTCAGACTTGCCAGTTAGGATGTTCGACTTCAAACTGGCGCAGCTGTAAGTAGGAGCTCAATACGATTGCGAACCATGACATGCAGCTTATTTTTCGTGAAGGCAAATGTTTCAGAGGCAAATTTGCGCATTTCATTTTTAGGACTTGATGTGAGCGAGCGGTAAACTGGTAGATGAAACTTTTGTTTGCCCTGCATCTCCAGAAAGCGTCGCACGACGGGCAACTTGCTGGTGATGTTGTTTTTGATAAGAATTAGCGACCACCGATACAGAATCTCCGAGTTGTTTGAGTCCCATAATGAAAGGTGGTCACCCAACGAACATACAGCACCCGCATTCAAAAACTCAGCCTCTTGGCAGCAATCCAAGAAATAGAGCAATGCATGGGCCTCCCACTGTTTGGCTTCTTCCGACAGATATAGAATGGTTGATTGTACCGGGTAGGCAGCTGACCGCCAGTGAGATGCTAGAACTTCGCAATTTTGCATAATAACTTGGGCATCAGAGAAGTCTGGAGTAAAGCGCGGATGACCCGGTTCATTCAGCCATGTGTCGAATGATATACCACTCTTGAGGTCCGTCCCGGCAGCGTTCGCAAATTCTGGAAAATTAGCCAGAAAAAAATTGATCATTGTCTCTGCTGGAATCGATTGAAAGCAATATTCAGCACAATATCGTTTAAGGAAATTGTCAAAGACCTAATAATTGCACCGAAAGACCAAAACGATTTCTGTAAGTGTACAAAATGATAATGTGAAATGTCGTTCGTACTGCATCCGACCCCACAAGACTTCGCAGGTAGCACACAAATGCGTAGCCCTTCTCGTACGCGCACTGATTGTAGCAGTCACCTGGGTCGATTCCTTCGTCGATCGGAACTCGAAGACGTGTCAGAGGCGACAGCTCTCCAAGCGAATAGATTTCCTCACGAAGCTGAGCTTCTCCTAGTTTGGCATGTAAACAACTTAATGGTCTACGTTCAAAGACAGAACACATTTACAAGTTGACTACGAGGATTTGCATATGGCGAATATGGATTCATCTTACCTGCCACGCGAAACTTCGATGATGCGTCGCTCCGCGTACATCGTAAAACCTTCATTGAGAAAGAAATCGCTCCATGTAGCGTTTGTGACCAAATTTCCAAACCATGAGTGAGAAAGCTCGTGCGCCACAACTTCAGAAATCGAAGAAGTTGTTACTGCAACAGTAAAAATCCTTCATGCAAAATTATGACAACGTACTCGATACAAGTGATTTGTCACCAGCAATTACACAGGGTGACACGAAAGTAAGGCGAGGGTTCTCCATCCCACCGTATGGAAAAGAAGGAGGCATCACTAGCATATCATAGCGCTCCCACTGATAATCTCCAAAAAGCTGCTCACCGATCGCTAGGTATTCCTCAAGAACCCCATCAAATTCTCTTGTAGCGGCTTCTAACATGCACGGCTCCGCCCAGATGCTCGACCGTCGACTCAATTTTGCTTCAACTAAGTTTCCCACCGCCATCGCCACTAGATAAGTCGGAATCGACTGCTTCATCTCGAATCTGAACTTTCTCTTTTGAGCGATTGCATTGCTCTCTTCATCCGTATCACCAACTTTATAATCTTCTACACTGCATAGCCTGGCACCCATCACACAAACAAGCTCCTTGGGTACGATCACAGCAGCGGAGTACGTGATACGAATGGACGGCGAGTCCTGGCAAGGAAAGAGACTGCGATTAAGGACTTCTTGCCCCTGAGTATACATAAATGGCAGCTTTTTGTCCATCGTCTGCTCTTTCTCAAGCCAGCAGATGGCCGGACTCTTTGGGTCCGTATCGTAGTGGACCATGACTCTAAAGGCACGTGCAAGCGCCAGCTCTTCCGGTAGATCAACTTCCAGCATATCACCAAATGAGGTAAAGGGCTTAACACTCCAGTGAGCTGCACTTTTGTCCTCCTTCTCAGGAAGCGCAACGTATACTGAGTGGATGATCAAGTGACATACGTCTAGAGAAAAAGTAGTCACGGCGTCGCTGAGTTTTTTTACTAACAATGTTGATACACCTGACACACGCTTCAGATCCATTTGTATATCTAGCTCCAGATCAACATGGACCATTTGGAATTGGTCTAGAGTCGCGCACGTCGCAGGATCCCGCATTTTGATCTTTAACGAAGTTGCCTATCAGAATCAGAATTGAATCAGAATCGCCATCGGACTCCCTCATTTGACGATTTTTTAATGAATTCAAAGCACGCGGCATTGTGGGACGAGGTTCAGGGCCCCTGTGAGACGCCTATGCTGCAGGCTGCCCTAGGCGCTGACGTGGACCCAACTGCACTGCTAGACGGCTGGACACCTATTCATTTTTTATGCGAAAACTGCTTAGTGAAGCCAGCAGCTCGCACTGAGGGGCTACGGCTACTTCTACTCGCAAATTTTGATGCAAACGTCGTTGACGAGGTGAATGAAGTGCAAAACTGACCACTTATCGTTTATAACAGCTGATATCCTTTGGTGCTGTCAGAGGGGATGGAGTGCCTTGCACCTTCTGTGTACGAATAAAAGCGGAAGCGAAGAGGACCTGGTGCCAAGTATCCACCAACTTCTTTCAGCTGGGGCTAATGTTGATCTTCAGACTTCTGTGCGTGTCAGTTAATGAAAAATTTTTTGGTCGGAATTTAACTCTAGGTGCATTAAATGCATGGCAGGACAACAAAAAATCGGCGCTGCATTTTCTTTGCGGGAACGAGGCGTTGTCCATTGACACCCTGGAGGCTGTGTTGCAGGCCAAGCCCGATTTGAACTTAGTGGATTCGGTACATGAATGAAAATGTTGTGGAAGTTATCGCAATTCTATTTTACTATTTGTTGAGTAGCACGGCAACGTCGCATTGCACTATTTAGCTGAGAATTGCTTTGTCTCGAATCGCATGTTCAGCTTGATGCTGGAGGCGGGAGCAAACCTTAACCATCAGAACCATGTACGTGTGAATCTTAAATGCTCTGGAGATATGCTGACATGGATACATCTTCTCGTAATTCTAAATTCTAGTTTCAATCAACCCCAACACATTATATCTGTCAGAATAGTCGCGTGACTGGGATCGTCATCCGAGAGCTTTTGAAGCACAAAGCCAATTTTAACATCAAAAACAATGTACGTTTCATACAGCAATTTAACGTTCTTTCACTGGTTATGACGTGTCGTGGCTACAGATTGGCTATACCCCCATCCACTACTTATGTGAGAACAATGTATTGACTGTTGATATGCTAAAAGAGATTTTGCGCGATAAACACGTGAACATCACGATCACCAATTCGGTTAGTCAAAACAATAAGAACCGTCAAAACCTAAGGCATTCTATTTTAATGCATAAACCTGATTTGAGCAATGCCAGCTAGGGAAACTTGCAAGCGACTGCATTCCGTTCCAAAATCACGACTGTCGTGCGTACCTTCAAAAATTCGTCGCGCCTAATTTGAACCGAGCGAGTGGGAACATAACTGCATCCTCTCCAATTGGTGGCGAGGACCCTAACGAATTGCCAGAGCCTTTAAAAAAGACACTGACGGCTTGGAATGCGTCGCTGCCGCCGTTTGATGAGGCTTTTTACAACGCAATTTCCTGCGAAGCTGCTTTCGAATCCATATATGTTGAGGTACAGGAGATCTCAAGGCGTGCGTGTGATACTCCTGGTGATATTGCGGCCTTCACCTCGTGGAAAAAAAGCTTAGGCAAGTGGCGAAACTGTATTTTGTTAGCGTATGCGGCGCTAATTCCCCCTGACATTTGGCATCGATACGCTGAGCTGTTCCAGCGTCCTGTACCATCAGATATGTTGAAGTTGCGAGGGGAAATTGAGAAAGCATGGATGCAATATCCAGATCAAATCCAGCGTCGTGGCCGCTTTGAAGCGCTTAGTGGTGTGTTTAACAATTAGAAATTTAGCTTCGTCGTCGTTCATCACATGTATTGTTGTTATACGCTCAATTCGCACTAAACGTTATTCGCATATACTGAATAGCACTGTTTCAAATCTCAACATTAGACTACTCAGTATGATTGTTGATAAATTGCTAAAATTGAATGAAGGAAGTAGTATACACCGTTGTTATAGCATACCGCGTTATTTGAGGGCTGGCATTGTGGTGCGGTCCTGGTTGCCCTGTCAATATTCAGCAACCTTGCTGGCTTCGGGCAACGCATTCGCTGTTTGTAAGACGGAAGATAATTACATCTCCAAAGTAGCACAAATTTGGATATAGCTGGGATCACTTAACTTTTATCCCAAAGAATCTGAGCTAAATTCTATAAAAATCCTGTAATAAATTTAAGTAGTTCGTATTTTAGTGAGAAAAAGGTAAAAAATTGCTTGGGCACATACTGCGCGGCTACCCAAAACACTACGGAGCCTTAAAGTCAAACTTTTTTTGCGCGTTCACGACAATAGCGTTGCACTAGGCAGCATGCATTAGCGTTTCGATGACTGAAGCTGAATAAAACAGTATCGTTTGGAGGATGAAACATGATATGTATATGTATCTTCAGCGGGGCTGCCGTAGCTCTTTACTGAAGCTAAGGTCACCGACCTTACGTTCTTTCCAAGAACCACTTCGAGTGTAGCGGAATGCAATCCCCTACTTTCAAGTACTAAAGCCTTAACCAAGACAAACGAACACTTCTATTCAAAACCGAAACTGCAGCGGGGCTGCCATAGCTTTGCGTTTTGAGGAC
>NW_020187567.1:2574918-2575001 GCF_900000015.1 Plasmopara halstedii | reverse complement strand
TTGCCCAGACGCCGTGGACGCTTTTGATCAGAAAGATCAGGACGCCCCGCGCTTCCCGACAATAGCCAGGGAAGTAGAAGGGT
>NW_020187567.1:2574453-2574908 GCF_900000015.1 Plasmopara halstedii | reverse complement strand
CCTCTGAAATGCTTACATCTGAAGTCTCCTCGAGCGGATTGTCACCTTCCGGTGGTGAGGGCTCAGTAATATCAATGGATTGATCTACCGTCGGCGGCAATTCTGCAGTCGGTAATGATGGACATGGAGTTCTGACGTCGTCTACTGAGGTCTCATCACTTGCAGGGGAGCTCGGAGCAGGAGTCACATCCTCTGAAATGCTTACATCTGAAGTCTCCTCGAGCGGATTGTCACCTTCCGGTGGTGAAGGCTCAAAAATATCAATTGATTGATCTACCGTCGGCGGCAATTCAGCAGTCGGTAATGATGGACAAGGAGTCCTAACGTCATCTACTGAGGTCTCATCACTTGCAGGGGAGCTCGGAGCGGGAGTCACGTCCTCTGAAATGCTTACATCTGAGGTCTCCTCGAGCGGATTGTCACCAGCTGGTGGTAAAGGCTCAGTAAAATCAATA
>NW_020187567.1:2572059-2574376 GCF_900000015.1 Plasmopara halstedii | reverse complement strand
AGCATTTTGCTTTTCTGTCTTAAACCTTACCTCGAAGGTATATTACGCAACGAATTAGAGCCACCTGGACATCCTTTGCAAGAGGTGAAGCGACTGAGTCGCGATGCGTGGTGACGCATGATCTGTGAAGATCACAAAAGGCTTTGAACAGAGCAGGTTGTCCCTGATCTTGACAATTGCATTCCTGGTCAAAAGTAATCCTTCGTCGTGGACTGGGAGTTCTTCTCCGCAGCCTTAATATGGCGAGATTCGAACGCGATCACCCGATCTTGCCCCTCGGCGTCTGCTTGCAGCAGTGCACAGAGGGACAAAGCACCGTCGGGTGGATAAACGCTGCTTGGCAGCTCTAAGCTCTCTCTCCCCTTTATCAGCATAGCTAAGATTCGTTGGCTCAGGCCCGCTCGACGACCTGTTAGATTGTGCATCCCAACCAAGTCGTGTCGACTCAAGGTGGAATTCGGCATTCAAAGCCACATTCTCCGCTTGGTAAAAAAACTCGAATGCATACAGAAAACTCCCATTCAGGCCATGCCGGTGTGGAGACCTTCCATAAATACGGTCACTATGAACGCTTTTGGGGAAGGATCAGCTATCCCGGCAATAAGAGGTCCCAACGCTTGGACAAAGTCCAATTAATTTCTTGTTGCCCTGTCGGGTCGCAAGGAAACGTGATCACACGCAATACGCCTGGTTAGGCGGCGAGTATACTCGCAAAATTTATAGCTTCAGCCCCTCCCAGAAGGGAAACGCCGCTTCAACCGAAGTACCGCACGTTAGTGCCCATTCTTGCACTCGGCCCCCGAGCTTGGAGACAGCTAGCGCCGAGCGCTGTTGCTCGTTCTGGATCATGGCGGATGCCATAGCCATCTCGGCCACTTTCACCCAGAGCAAGAGATTCTCTCTATCCTTACCCTCGAAAATCTCAATGCTTCCCATGAGCGGCCGGGTCAGGAGGACTAGTCCGTCGTCGACGGTGGCGTCGTGGACGCTGTCGACGCTGACAGCTTCTACTGTTGATGCTCTAACAGAGCATTTTTAGCCCTTGCGAAGCAAGGGGTTGCACGCCCTCAGGACCAAGTAGGGATATTAGCTTATTATGACCATCCTGCATGACTGGGGCAGAGAGGAGTATTGCTGCATTCTCACAAAGGATCAGTCGAAACGACTCCGGCTTCGATTGACTTCCAGTGCTACCAAGTGTAGTGGGGCTACCGTAGTTCTTTGCTGAGAAGTAGGTTACTAATGCCATCGACCTTACGTTCTGTAGTAGAACCAGTAGAGAATAGGGAATCGCTACCTCAAATCTTTAATCAAGACAAATACACTCTTATAACTACCTCCACGTGTACTCAAAACCTTAACCAAGGTAATCATACTCTTCCGTTCAAAAGTGAAACTGTATTTATTTGTTTGATTCAACAGCTAATAGAAGTTTGTCTATTTTTCAGCGTCATCGCTTCTGGCGCGCACGTAGAACTTTCGTTCCAGCACACAATTCTGCGCTCATGGGACAGAAAATGTGCTTCGCATTATATGCGACGCCAAGCACTTCCACGGGTGGACTTGAAGCTCTCGATGCAAGCCGCACCCGTCCGCAGATCCTCCATGAGATGCAGCTAATAATACCTTCTTCGAGAGAGGGTCAAACGCGGTTGTGGCAATTATATTTTCCAAGTTCGGCAATTTTTGCGTCCCTTCATGGGTAGACAAGATGTATCAGCCCACTCTATTTGCTTACTAGGCGGCTCAAACACCCGCGGCATATGTCGCTCTAAATATATCTACACCGGGAACGCATCTCTTATTAAATTTACACGTAAGTTCCCATTCTCGTACGCAACCTCCAAACCTGGAGATCACAACGTGATGCACTTTTGCTTCTATTGGAGGAGGCTAAATTCGTTACCATCTTAACTTCTTTCATCGTCCCGGTGCTTCAAGCCAGAATGTTCAGCATTAGAGGGGACCATGTGTTCTTTCACCGGCGCCCGGTATTGCGCTCCCTTTCGTGCCTCACTAACGCATTCTGAAAGCTGACTAGCGCCTTCAAGCAAATGATTACACTTTTGCCGCCGATGCCCCAATCGTATCATGTTTTGACGCAGACAAAATTTCGTTAACCTGGTGGGAAAAGCTTTCAAACATTTCATGTGCCAATCTCGCAGAGGATTCTGCCCAATCACAACTCAATCACGGGCTTGACTACATGTGCTACCAAGTACAACGAGGCCGCCGTCTGAAAAATCTTAAACATGTTAATAAACACTGAGAGGATGGATTGATTTTGTGCGTTCCATTGAAACGTGGAAACAAGAGC
>NW_020187567.1:2556808-2572049 GCF_900000015.1 Plasmopara halstedii | reverse complement strand
CAAGAGATGCGCACTCTCATTGCCGGGATGGCAGCAGATCCCCTTCCGGAGGCGGTCAGAGTGACCGTCTTTATGGAAGGCCTCCGCTCTGGCGTGATCAGAATGGAAGTCTTCCGTGTGCATCCGTCATTATTTGAAGAAGCGGTGAATGTTGCATTGAATACCAAATTTAATTTCAAGTCGGCACGACTTGGTTGGAATGCACACTCCATCAGCTCGTCGAGCGGGTCTGTGCCCATGGATCTCAGCTTTGCTGAGGACGAGGGAGCAGAGCTCCATGCTTCCGAGCAGCACATAAATATACGATGGTGTTTTGTCTGCGGAGACACTCGTTGCAGCGTGGCTACCGTAGCTTTGCGGCGTGATGGTATAACTGAGTCTGCAATACCCAGAATCTGTATGCTTTACTAATATGTGACAGAGAAATGTATCTTCTTGTGGAATGAGTGGCTGAGGTACTCCAATAAGGCAGTAGTCCCCACTCAATATTTTCGTAAATGCTTATATATAACGCTCGCGTAATTATTTTATGCAGGAAACTGCAAGACGGCGAGATCACCGAATGGACGTCAGAGGTGTTTTTCCGCGCGAAACACAAAGAGCTTTTGGTCAGAACAAAGTCTACCGGCTCCATGTCGACTTACTGCGCCCGATGGGCTAAGGCAAGTGATAAAGGAAACATGCTTATAATAAGCTAATGTAGCCACCATTCCAGCACATATTTGATCTTCAGAAAGGATTTGCACAGGAGCAGCATTACAAGATGTAATTCATCCAGTATTTTGAGCTGTATGATGGGTAATATTAAGTGCTCATGTGGTTAAGTGACATCGATATTGAGATTTATGCTTAACAACTGAATGATGTGTTCAGGTTGTTTGCAAATGTAGACGATTGTGGCTTTGATTCTGATAAAGTAAAATCTTAAGGAATTTCACCAGGAAGCATAGTCAAAGACCAATTTATCGACGGTATTACGATTTTTCTGTCGTTTCAAGTTGGCAACATCAAAAATACAATGGCGTGGTTGGTTATAACCAAAAGCGCACATCATGACAGTAAAATTCGGCATCACATATGATGTAGAATGGCTGATTGGATTCTTTATGGGTCAAAATCGGGCATTTATAAGTCTTACTTTGACGGCCTCGACCGCTTGTTCTTCCCCATACCTTATCTATTTACGAAGATTGGTGTAGGCCGGTGCCAAGTCGGCATAGTTTTATTATGCCGACTTGATCTTTTTCTTAAAAATAGCAGAAATTGCTTACGGTCAACGCACTCAAATGTTCACCGCAGCTGTTGATAGCGTGGTGATCTGCATTGGGATCGACCTTGGGAGTCGTCGAAGTACAAGACGACTCCGAGAACGCCCGCTTGATTTTGCGCCAAGCATTTAGTCGAACCCGGGGCATCTCGTTGGCAACGAGCCTCGTTACCCACACAAAGACCCCATTCGTCTTGCGCTGTACGTTGAGTTGACATTGTTACAGGTCCATTCTCGCGGGCTAAACAACTTGAAAAGAAAGTTTACACGCTCGAATTAATAATTTCAATTTGACGTGGCGGCAACGGCAATTGTGGCAGTGAATGCCGAATTCAATTTTAAGGTTGGAAATAATATTGCAAAACTGCAGTTTGATAGCTTGCCAGACATACACACTTTTGTACGTTCCTCTGGGACAGTAGTGTTGGTCAAAGAACATACTTGTTATAAAATATACTCTTATCGAGTTGAAAGTTTACCTGCTCAGACAATTGCAAAATGTGGTCCTTACAGGTACGGCGACGTCGTCATCACACCTTTTGCGGAGAATGGCAATATGACAATTTTCGACGCCAACTACTTTATTTCAATTAAGTCTAAAGATTATCAGAATTGAATTTTGATATATATGAAGGTTGCTGACCAACAGGAGAAGAAGGCCTCAGGATGGGATTGCAAATGGGTCAGCCTTTCTGGTTTTACGCCGTATTCCAACCGATGTCGTGGTTACGCCGTCGAAATCGTACTGCGATTTTTATGTAACGATTTTGTCGTAACCATGAGCGATAAAATCTTTAGCAGGATTGGAAACGTTGGTTCTGGCTTTAAGATCTATGCTGAAGCCTTATCGCTGCGCGAAGTTGAACTGTGCTCGATGCGGGTTCGAGCCACTGAACAACAGCACGGAGCCATTACAGTGTATCTTCTGGGTTTATTGCGCTTAAAATTCCAGACGACTAAATGCTGATTTTCATGCATCTAAAAGAGAACATGCAGTTGCAATAACATTATAAGGTGGTGACAAGTTCAATTTTATGTCGCCTGATTATGATTTTTCAGACATTACATAGGTGACATTGCACATTGACGATACGATCAAAATACACAATGCGTTGCGCAAAATAGGATGCGTAAGCTTGCTTACAGCACCATTTCTTGATATTAAGTTTGCTATATCACGGCACGAGACCGCTTGACAAAGCGTGTAATGGAGCGACATTGAAAACAGAAGTGTGTTGAGGTACACGATAGGTCAACTGGGTAGAGAAAGGACGTACAACTTAGTTTGCACGGTATACTTAACCAGTAAGCAATGTTGCGCGCACGTGCAGCCGTGTCAACAAGCTGAAATCTCGCTGCATATGTCGCGTCATTGGTCAGTCTACCGAAAACGATAGAATCTTGACACTCCATTCGCAGGAATTTGAGTTGAGGGCTCCCGAAAGACACGTCGGTAATTTCAGCGCTGTAGTTAAATTGCTAAGAAAAATGACTCATTTCGCTTCTGTCAGCGGGGCATTTATCAGCCACTCTATTTTTTAACAAAGTTATTTCAACTTGGCTTTCCTGCTCGAATCGAGATCCAAATGTTACAGCGAATATTTGGCAAACACTAGTCAAGGTGAACTCATGTCCTTATGGACGATGAGTTACAACTTGTCAAATGCTGGACAGAGATCATCTTTTAAATCACTTGCGTTAAGCGGCATGCTCCCGCTCATAGTGCACTGTTAAATTAGGTCGTTCACGTCTCTGCAGGCTTCATAACGTAATTTATGAAAGGTCTAGCTCATACACAAAGTGGTTTCGGTTTTGGCTTTAATACTCATTGACTTCCTGATATCGTTCCGGCTACACTTCGTAGCAGAATCGGCGTTTTTGTCATACTTTTAAGCGCTATGCGCAAAGTGTGCGGGGCTATGGCCAATATCCAGGATATTAAGACAGAAGCAACATTGTTTCTAGATATCAAAGGTACATAGATGAAACATATGCATATTGGAAATGGGCGATAAATCTAATCTATATCTGAGGTTCTTAACAACAAAACTCACCCTCGCAACATTAATCATTTTGTCGTAGCCAAAACAAGATACGCTACGCCTGAAATATCCATGGGAGGACGAAAACGTGTTTTTTATCGGCTTACTCAAGCTATATCATGACCTTACTCTTTAAATTCCGCTTAGACGCATGGCGTATTGTTTAAGAATGAAACATACTCTCCAATATACCTCTTTAGCTAAGGAATGTTCTACTCAAAGCAGCAATTTGAAATAAGTTGATTGGGGTACCTCAATGCCGATCGGATTGGTTTTGCAGCGCGTCTTGGAGATGATCCCCATTTGCATCGGACGCACGGCATACTCTCGAAAAGAGTCGTTGTGCCAATAATCGCGTCAGATCATAATGCTAGCAATTTGACGGTCGCTCGTCACCGGTTTCTTTTGTTAAGTAAGGCAAGAGCTTCTTTCATTTGAATTGACTGAACAAAATTAGCCACAATGAATGTGTCATAAAGCGCGGTGATGTGCGACCAGCGACTAGCCATGAACAAGGTTGGCTGACATAATCCAACGCAGGCATTGGAGACGAATGTCACCCAGCGGATGCTGATTTATAGCATTGTCATAGATCACACGGCTCAGTGAACAAGAATTTGCAGTGCGCGGGTCAAGAAAACTAAGAGAGTGATCAATTGGATTAAAGGGTGTGTACTGACTTCCTTGGGTCAATTACACCTGTATTTATGTCTGGGTTTAAACACGTGGCGACACTTATAATAATGAAGAGCCGCTGTGTGTTATTGTGACATCTTACGCGCAATTATGAGATTTATCAGGACACTACGATAATTACCGATAAACATGCCAAGGTGATAGTGGTGAGGAGTACCGCATTGAGGATTTGGAGCTTCTGCACGAGCAAAGGTTATCAAAAAAGAGCTCGTGACCCAGAGCAGAACGAGATGGCTGGGCAAATGATTCGGATACTACTATGAACGGGTGTGTTGTCAAGGAAATTGGACAAGACATGGCTCACTGGCGCGAAAGTTTGATGGAGATAGCCAACGCCCGAGATCTCGACTGATAATTCCATGAGACCGTTCGAAAAGGCCTTACAGTGAAGGCAAAATATCGAGCGCATATGGGTGCAGGGAATTGAGCGCTACGCTCACGTTAGTTATCATAAGTGCAGAAATACATATTATCACAGAGCTAAGTGCTTCCTGCTAGGATGCGTCTAGCAATAGCAAGGTATATCGATTTCTCAACCCAAGTAATGGATATATAGTCATTTCAAGAATTGTGACATTGGCGATTGTCCATGGCGGCCTAACGGCCGTTATGTGAAGTGGTGCTCACAATTAATACTAGCCTGGGTCTTATTGAAGTCCCAAGATGTATCGACACCAGATTAAGGCTTGCAAAGCAACCGATACATCCGTACCTTTCTATGTCAGACGTACACCATGGACCAAATATTTTAAGTACCAGGCGCGGATAGGTACACCTGTGAGCGATGGCTAAGAAGAATGGATGGTACGACCTGTACGCGCGTTCTGAGCGACGATGACAAATTTCCAGAACAGCGATCCACAATTATCTTCATGATATCTAAACGGATTTTTGATTAGATAACATGAAGATAATCATGGATCGCTGTTCTGCTCGATTGCAAATGGCGGCGACGACGAGCGCGCTTTCCATTCTCATGATATATTTAAGACCAAGTACAGCGAAAATGGTTGTTCGCGATGAAGGTCAAAAAGGAATCCTTATGCCTTCAAAACACGTACATGATCGGTGTCATTCCCTTGAAAAAAAGCAGTCGACTGCAATCAACGCGACCTAAATTGTAAAATCGTCTAGTCCAAGGCTTGCCGTCCGAAATTTGACCACTTGGAGACCTTTGCGTCCGATTAGCGTGAGTATACTAACACATTTTAGCAATCCCTGTTGTGGGAGATTTGTCACTCAAGAAGTAATTTAGTTAAGGCGTCTTCTTGAAGACAGTAATATGTCAACTACCAAAAACAATCAAGGCTGCATCGTTTTGGCGAGGATCCCGTTTATCGCTTGTGAATAAAGCACATCGACAAGCGCAAAGCAATCGATTTTTACTAAAAGTCAACGAGCGAGATGAAAGAAGATGGCCTAGTCAGGAGACAGGCATGGCAAGCTCATTGGTGGACTGTACATGAATGCGTAGAGGGCTACACAGGCGTGCATAACAAAGAAGAGTGTTAGAGATGATTTTGCATCTGTTTGTCCACCTTGCATGCAAAACTGAAACGCAGCTTAACCGAGAGGATATAGTAAATTGGTTATCCGCTCGTGTTTGATGGTCACAACAGACACGGTCAAAAGTCCACTCGCAAGTTCTTAAACAGAACGCACGATCTCTTCGTTGTCTATCAGGTTATTGTACTTGATTACGGCAGAGTAACTACAGAATAATTTTATAGAGCATACGACGGTGTAATTACAGTATTGTTAGAGCGACAGTATAGAATTGTAGTTGTCTCACTTTTACTTTTGTAATACTAATTTAAACCATCCTCTTTCGTCTTCTTCCATACTTCAACGCCCTTCTCAAATTTAAAAACTCTATTAGCATTCGGTGGGAGGCTATCGTTCTACCATGTACTCCAAATTTGCGAGGTTTGCACAAATGGAAGAGGCATGACGTCGTACTACTCCTTTGGTCAGACCAATGTCATTTGCATATTTTATTTTAAGAGCTAAATAAATGATATGCCGCGGACCTTCATCCGGGTCAACACCCGTGGAGGGTCTCTTACCACCACACGGTAAAATTGGCAAACGATACAAACATCTCTTTGACCCAAAACTGATTTCCAAATTGCCGGGTCAGTGGTCGTCGATCAAAATCGAGTTGCTGTTATCAGTCCTGCTACACTTTATGGAATAATCATCTTTTTTCCTCAATGAGTTTGGAACTACCCAAGGGAAAACATGCCTCCTTTTGTACTCAATGTCGCGTATTCATTACGCGTCCCTACGTTTAAGCAAAATCACCGCGTGCGCCTCTGGCAATCAGTCTGCTTGAAGTGATTGTGTCGCGACGTGTGAGTGTATGTTTCAGAATTTGCATATTACTTCTGTGAATTGCAACATTGAGCAAATGCCGCAGATTGGCTCAGTGGAATGGCGTCTGAAATATAATATGAATACGAAAGATCAACTTCGTCAATCTTATGGTATACGCTATTTAATTATGTCGACCGAGGATATTGCGTTAAGTGCTGTGATGCTTGGGTCCTGACGTGATCAAAGTGGCCAAATGCGACAGGACCAGGGATGCTGTACTCTTTTCTCGCTCCATTTATCATTTCGCGTCTACTTCCATCGCCTTGCCAAAGTCATCCGACTCATTGTCATCTGCGGCCTCATCTTCGCTACCAATTCCCCCCCTGGCATTCTTTGGTGCTGTATACTCTACCACGATCTCCATGACTGTCTACTCCAAAACGGCTCGAGCGTTCGAATTGGCATATACTCCATCAAGTCTGATTTGAGGTTCCCCGCTTTCACTCCACTACCTCTCTCCTCTCATCAGGCAGATCCTCTCCCACCGATACCTGTGCGTTTTCTTCACGAGAGAGACGACGCCCACCTCCTGGCTTGGCGGGTCTAAAGATCGGGCTTCAAGTTTTTCTGCGGTTATCGAGTCGACGTGGCAAGATGCAAATCGAGGCTAAGAACCAGACACAAATCCCGTTACCACATCTTTTTTTGGGTTTTCATCGATAAATTTGCCTTGTATGGATTGAACCTACAACCTTTAACACGAGAATAATTCCAATCCAACTGATCTATGTATAATGACTTTCCCATTCGCCGGCTACTACGTAAGTCACGTATTTCGAAGAACCTTTCCTTCCCCAGCCCGTTGGTCCTGCTCTTGCTCCCCATTTTGCTCATGAAGATGATAAATCCAGCTGCTTTCGCCTACCCATCCCCACCGACCAACCCCTTGCGCTGTGATTGGCTCGGCTTCTGCACTCAGTATCCGTCGAGGTACGGTCGACCCATCATGCTCGGATCCCAACGCCAGCTTTAAATCTCCAGCTGGGTCTTCGCCAGCCACTCACTCGAATTCTCCATTTCCCTGTGGCCTCCAACGTCTGCGTTTTGCGCTCTGCCGACCGTTGTACCTGCTGAAGCGGTCGACCACGACGACGAGCTAATAGACGTGACCCCAACTGCAGTCAGCTCGCCCCCGGTTGCTGCTGCTGATTTGGACAACGAGTCGATGGATTCCACACAGCCTTCCATCAATGCTGCCTCTCCTCCAAACGTCGACACGAGTCCGACGATTGCGGGCTTGTTGCGACAGCAAGATACGATTGGACGCGATAACGCGGAAGTCAAAGCTGCGCGTCGTCGTGTAAAGACCCCGAAGCTCCGAAGCTCCTCTCTCGCGACATCGAAGCGATCGAGCGCCAGTACGCTGCTGACGGTGACTGGTCGTTCATCTCGACGCATGGGGCAGGCCCTACTGTATGAGTTCTCGAGCGCCAAATACGACATGGTGATCGACACCAGTCGGACAATTACCAAAGATCCGCTTCAAATGATCACTGCTTCGCTGGTAGGCAAGAACCGAGTTAACAAAACTACAAAGCAGCTGTACGACGAGTCCACGATCGGGCAAGTATCGAAGCACCCCGGTGGCAATCAGCGCATGAATGTGAAGGCTAAGAAGCCTGTTTGAAGCTAGAGCGCACGATGGTCAACATCATTGGTAGTTTGAAGTACCTGGTAGCATGTACTTCGTCAATATCGCAAATGTCGAATAGGACATCGACACGGACGTGATCCTCCACCGTTTGTTCTTTTTGGACGCAAGCCGGTGTACGAAAGATTCCGCAATATAAATTTTGTGACGAATTACGCCTGCGGCCTGGCGCATATACATCCTCACCAGCGCATGCCCAAACTCTTAGGTGGTGAATGGATCGGTGTGCGATCAGATCCTGTTTGAAAACGAGCTGCATCAGGCGCATGGCAAGAATACTTTATTCCAGCTGGATCGTCTGCCACTCGGCTACCACTTGCACCACGGCATCGACAATGGGACGACCGACGACAAGTTACTTAACCAGTGTGTCCCAGTGAATCTGCTTCCTAGCTGCAGCATCAACAAACGTCTTCACATTCGTACACGCGAAAGGCGAGAGCTCTGCCTATGCAAACCTCGGTCCAGAAGGCTGCCCAGATAATCAAGAAACGGGATGGTCAGCTCCAGAGCAGAGTGCAGCATAGTCAGCAATCTGCTGCGAACCAACTCGCAACCCTCGAAGCAACCGGGACGAAGCACTTTCAATATCGACCATCAACGGCTCGAGCGGAATTGTTGCTCTTGACGGGCGGACTCATCACCGTCACGAACAAGAAAAGAAAACGAGGTTGTAGCTAAATTGATTCCACTGCTCTTCTGGTAGAGCAGAAACCGATGCTACTTCATGTTATCGCGACCGAGAACTAACTACATGCGCTTCAGTCGATAAGGGTCTCGTTCGAATCGAAGTACGTGACAGCCCACACAAAGTAAAGCGTGCGTCACCGAAACATCCCTGTGAATATGAAGCGTCCTGACACTGTGAAGGCCAAGAAGGTATCAAAGGCAGTTCCAGTCATGGAAATGACCGAGTCAATGCTCGACGATAAAAAACGGCGCCCTTTAACTCCCTTCCTGATCGTCTCGCATAACAGTCGAAAGGATGTGCAAGCTGCTTGAGGACGCCACAAACACTGACCACATCACGAAGAAGGCGATCGAGTGTCCGCTCGTTTTCAACAGCGCGCTGTCGCTAAATATAGCGGGCAACGGGGCCAAAATTGCTGATCTCGCGCAGTTGCACACATTCAATTGTGTGTTATCAGCGACACGGCTGGTGAAGACTTCACTTTTGCCACCCACTGGAAAAAGATGATGGCTCCATCTAGGCGCCTTATCATCTTTAAGCCGATGCGAGAGCTGACCCGAGTGACCAAGGCTTCAGGGATGTTCGAGCTGGCATTTATGTTCAATGCGCCAACGATCTTTGTCAATGATCATTGGCTCCAGTATCTTACAAATCAGCCAGTCGAGTGGAGTTTCACGCACATCATGCGATTGCTGCACCTCAACACGCTCTTTCTTCTTTAACGGTCGGGCCTCAGTATGCGCTGCATGCAGCAGGTGTAGCGGCAGGGTCACTTGCTCGAAGAACTCGAAGCCCTGTGCAAGCTCATGGTCAATATCATGATGACTCGCAGGTGGTCCAGCTCCAAGATGTAGATGACGGCGTGGCGATGATTGCGGGTAGCTTAGCAACTCGTTGACAAACCATCCGCATTGCCCTTCATGTTGTTGAGCAACGTAAGTTTCCTCACAGTGAACAATAATGTCTTTTTAATGAGCGTTCACCTATTTATTGAGCGTCGGCACACATGTGCAAGTCGCGCAAATTGTTTGAGGAGATCGAGACCTCACATAAGGTATCAAACGCAAAAAATGATGCTGATTTAAAAGTTATCGGCGACGGAACAAAGTTTGGACTTGACGTTCGTATTTTAACACTTGTCTGTCAAAAGCGCCGCACGTGTAAGATTCGAACACGAATCTGTTCACACTCGCAGCGGCAACGGCGCGTGTATTGAGAAAATTTCCTGTAGCAACTAGTCGGAAGCAAGGAGTCTCAACATTGACGGAGGTAGCAAGTGCCACGTTGGGGAGACCGCATCAGGTTGTGGTATCGGGGACTGGGACAGGCATCAATCACCACGCTGAATGACATGATCACGAATCGAGGAATCAATTGTACACCAGTTAAAAGTGGTGCTGTGTGTACTATACGTGCAACAGCCAATCAAGAGTGAAAAGCATTTCATCAAGCAAGGATAAGATGGAAGCCAGGGAGAGCAGACGCACGGGTAGCATGGTGTTTCAGATGTACTTGGACCGATCACACCAGCATCAACGTCTGGATACAAGTATATCTTGGCTGTTACCATGATAAATAGTCGTTTCGTGACGAAGTTATCGCTGCAAAAGAAGAACAAAGATTAGGACGCGGTTAAACATTACCTCAAGGAAGCAAGATAATTGCTGGGGTGTAGATCAAGGTGTTGTGAAGTGATAACGGTGGTAAATATATGCAATACGGCAATGGGTGCATCTTGTGATGCCAAGTTGATCAAGCAAGAATCTACTGTACCGTACGATTCCCAAAAGAATGGCAGACATGGCGGAGCAGATGAATCGGACCCTAACTGAACGATACGTAGCATATTCAAGGAAAGAAATTTTAGACAAGACCTAATGGTGTGGGGCGATTGTGACAGCAGCTGGCATCCGTAATGTGTCACCAATATTTCCGATCCGCACACAAGTCCAGTCGAAGAAGTGCTTAAGAGGAAGTCGCATTTGGACCGCATGCAAGTTTTTGGAAGTGAGTGCTACGCAGATAAAACCAAGGAAAGCGCAAGAAGTTAGATGATATGGGCGAAATGTGAATCTTTTTTTTGATATGAAAAGTAGTTCAATGGATACGAACTAATTAATGCTCCTAATAGTTCAATCGTTAGCCCAAAAAGTGTAACCTTAGCCCTCCGTCGAGGAAGGTTTCAAAAGATAAAAGAGACGGTGCGATTGCTACTGTCGAAGATAAAGATGTCTAGAATACCGCAGATGATACTGGTGTCAATGAAGGCTGCCGTGCACAGACAATGAAATCGCTTGATGAACAAAAGCATAGCGGACCAGCTCACACAGTACCGATTGGTGGATAAAGTATATCTGGCAGGAATGGAAAAAAACGGAAAATATGGTATAGATGGGTCCAATAACAAGAGTATTGTTCGGGGTTTTTTGGCGAGTAGATTTCACCTAGATGGTTTTGAAGATGTCTACAATTCGCATTATCGCGACGATGGCGAGCGCGCTGTGTTCACGATAAAGTCATGTACATTCAAGTACAAGAATGAATGGCCTCACGCAATGAAAATGAAATCACTCAGAGGCCACGAGACGTGGATGTTTGCGAAGATTTCGAAGACTAAGAAAGTTGGCGCGTCGACACCATCAAAGTTTCACGTGGGCTGCGTGAGGGGTTTGAGAATCGCAATCCAAACAAAAATACCATGAAGCTCCATGCCCGACCGGTAGCAAAGTTTTTTACACAGCGTCACGGTATTGACTACACAGAGACTTTTGCCCAGTTGCGCGGAGGCAGTCCGTCAATACCATGCTGGCAATTACCACAGAAGAAGATATGGAAGCTGAGAATGTGGTTGTGGATACGACATTCATCTATGGTAATGTGGAAGCAAATTGTTATATGGATCGGCTTGATGGCTTTGAGAAAATGCATACCCGGAGATAAATTTCTTACTACAGCAGATTCTCTCTGCAGCTCAAAACAGGCAGCATGCCAACGGAATAAAAGCTAAGTAGGCATATCATATCAATGCAGATCCGTGCGTCCACGTTCACCAGTCAAGAAGGCGACCTCATGATATTCACCAAAACAAAGACAAAGATTGCATATAGAAGAGCGCGTGAAT
Source organism: Plasmopara halstedii (assembly GCF_900000015.1). NCBI lineage: Eukaryota > Oomycota > Peronosporomycetes > Peronosporales > Peronosporaceae > Plasmopara > Plasmopara halstedii. The sequence continues at coordinate 2,560,205 of NW_020187567.1, read as the reverse complement.
GAATGCTTTTAGCATCAAGGAGCTCAATGGGAATTACCTTAGCATTGAGATCCATCGTAGTTGTTATGACGAGGTAATTCTGAAAAACCAGCGGGCGTACATAACATGGATGCTTTGCATAAAAAACTTGAAGAGAAAAACAGTGGAGTTTAGCAAGGAATGTCTCAATTAGGGTGTACAATGATGAGATACTTGACTGGCTCAATCTGCAAATTTGCAATTTGCCTCGTTGTGTACAATCGATCCGTCGAAATGAGTCTGACACGTTGAAGTGTGATGTGCCAAAATTTTTGAATGTATGTTCTGAATTTTTGCATATCATGACTTGTGATTTGTAATGCTGAGCTAGATCGCAGATTGGACTTGTCGTTTTATGGGGGGGTTCATTGATTGGGCGTGGACTCGTTAAGTTAGTTGCAAGATTTTTTGTGAACTGATGTTAAGAGTTCATTAAGTCTTGTATTTCCGTTGTAATAGTCCCCTCCACGCAATCGTCTTTTTATATTGCTTTTTATTCGATGCAGACTAACCAAATATTATATTGTGTAATGACTGTAAACATGGGGACGAAGGAACAATAACTTACTACTCATTTCTTTGCTAGTTTAACTCACTCATTATTTTACTACTTCGATAGCGACACAATTCACTTAACTCCTGGTTATGAACCCAAGGAACGAAACCAGGTTCAAAATCAAGTCTTTCGACGTCTCCAACTACTTTCGGTGGGGTTACAAGATGAAGATGCACCGGGTGTCAAAGGGACTGTGGGATGCAGTCAAGGGTGAGAACTGAGTGTCAAAGGTGAAGGAGCAGCAAGCGAACACGTCAATTGTGCTCAACCTCAGCGATTCACAGCTGATGCGCGTAGTGACGGCACCGAGCTCGAGAGAGGCTTGGGATACGTTTAAGGCATCCCAAAGGACGCGCGATACGGCAAATCGCTTGTCGCTCAAGGAAGCGCTATCAACATACAAATTCCTAGCAGATTCCTTCAGCGAGCACGTGACAGAGTTGGTGAAGCTCGTGATGATATAGAACGCGGGTTAAGAGCCGAGTGAAGAAGACATCTATGTAACAATGCTACGTTTCTTGCCAGTAAGCTATGAGAGCCTGGTGCAAGCGTTGTGCATGTCCGCACAGGAGTTCAAGCCTGCAGACCTCGTAAGCAAGGTGATTGCAAAGGATGTTCTGCAGAAAGATTTTACGCACATTCAAGAAACGACTGCGCTACTTGTCAGCAAGAACAAGAAAAAGCAACCGAAGAAGAAGCAACGCAGAGGCGCAAGAAACGACCTTCCGGGTTGTGTCTGAATTGTGTCACTACGCAAGGCAAGATTAAATGAAATTTTTAAATCTGTCAAACGTGGCATTCAACTTCACCGATGATTTTGCGAGCGAGCGCTAAGTCATGGATAGTGAGGCTTCATGTTGGGCGACTTCAACACTTCTCTTGACCTCAACTCGACACTTTGCATCCTGATTTGAGGCATGACCCGAGTCGATCTAGCTGTCTCGGTGGCTAGCAAAGCTGGGTGTCGTCGATGCATGGCGAATACACCTCGACAAGAACAGAGTGTTCACCGGTCCTCTGCCTCGGATCAAATTAACTGGACTACATCCTGCTATTCGAGACTCTACAACGACTGAAGTACTTCCTACTGGAGCACCACCTTGCTCGCTGTGTAAGCTTCCGGTCGGACAGACAGCTACACGGTTGAGGCTAGTGAAAGCCCCCTCAGTATTTTTTCGACTACCCGAACGTTATATCTGCGATGAGAAGAAAGCTGAGATGGTTAGCAATCAACTGCGTGCCGCGGAGAATCTCGTCAAGGTATGAAAGAAGTAGAGGATGAGCATCAAGGCACAGCTGCAAGGTATACAGAAGAAGCTTTAAATGCAAGACACGCAAGTTGTTGAGGACGTTCGCCTCTCACTCGACTAAGCTGCTGCTCGATACAGGTCAGCAGGTAACAGTTCGAGTCGCGAACACTTCAATGAAGGAAAGTGAAATTACAAGGAAACAGTCACGCGGGTGAGTCAGCACAACCAAGACACGCGGTCGACTTCCAAACGACCAACACCGAAAAGGCCACTAAAAGACTTCAATTGTCCGCTGGACACGAGTCTGCGTCAAGTTCCGGTCGAGGTAGTCGTGACACCAAGTCAAAGTGTCTCGACAAATGCTCACGATATCTCGCTTTACTTTCTGAACCACCAGGGGTCTGAAACGGGAAATCCCAATAGTCCAACGGAAGAGGCTCCTTCACCTGACGAAGCCATGCAGCGTAAGCTTCTCGACTCCACCGCTCGCGTTGTCTTGGAAGTTGTTTTTACGATGCTTGACGCATCAATCACAGCTGCCGACCTTTCAAATGCGCTCCGGCACCTAAAAGCGACATCTTCGGTTTCGACTAGGCCGCTTCGGATGTGTTCGGCGAGCGTTTAGCATCGTGTTTAACGACCAATTTTGCATGGGGTTCTGCTCCCGTCTCAGCGCAAGTCTGCCGTGGTCCCTCTGCACAAGGAAAAATCGAGGGCTGAGCAGACTACTACCGACCGATGGATTTTTTCAGGTCGATGTGAATGTGTTGACGAAGACACTGACAAATCGTCTGCAGCATGTCATCGCAGACTAATTTACGCGGACCAGAATGGATTCATCAAAGGACTGTTGATTCAACACCGCCTATGGCTCCTCGCTGATGTGCATGACCTCGTGACAGCTCGCGACGAAGAGGCGTACGCGATGTTCCTGGACTTCTAGAGGGCGTTTAATGGAGTCAACTGGCACTAAGTGATCCGGCTGCCCGAGTGAATGGCGGTCGACACACATTATTTGATGGATAAAGCTGATGTACACGAACCCACAAGCACATCCACATATCAACCGGAACTCTCTGCATGTACTGCATCCCAGGCGATGCGTGAAGCAAGACAATTCGATGTCTGCGCTTCCCTTGGTCCTGACGATCGAGCCTCTCGGCAACCTGCTGAGATCCCACGAGGAGTACGGGGTGTGGCTAAATGCAGACCACACCGCCAGAAGAGTTTTCTTTGCCGATCACTCAACTGTGCTTGCGAGCTCGGTCGCGAACCTGCAGGCGCACCTTGAGGTCGTGGAAGACCACTGCAGGGTCTCCAGCGCAACGTTTAAGTTGTCTAAGCCAGTACTCCTGGCGCTTCATCGGAACCACGACTGTCCCATGCTTTCTGGCTATCGAAAATTCGAAAGCACGCAGACAGTCAAGTATCTCGGCATTCCATTCAGACAGGCTTTGGTCGACGACGCGATCATCGAGTTTCTCGACCAACGCTTCTACGATGGCTTCAAGGCGTGGTATCAGCGTGCACACACGCTTCGTGGCCGTCCTCTGGTAGCACAGACGATGGTTTT
>NW_020187567.1:2556064-2556798 GCF_900000015.1 Plasmopara halstedii | reverse complement strand
ACGCTCGGGGGGGGGTATCCCCGACACTTCACCAGATATTGGGTCTGACCCTGGTGACGACGTCGTCTCACTAAACGTTCCGCGTGGTAGTGGACGTCACCGTTCCCATCGAGAAGAGTCATGGGCGGGCGGTGACGACCGGGTCGACCGCCGTCCGGTGACTCACGATTCTCTTCGAGCCCTTGAGGATGAGATTCTTCGTGATCGGAGCTCCGCTGAACGTCATGCTGAAGTAGCATATCGCTGTGCGGACACTCTTGATATTTTGAAGCGCGTCGTGCACCGGCTGTCTCGCCTTATGGGCTATCGCGCGCTGTCGGAGCGACTCCTAGCCGTGGAGCAGGCGAATGCATCGCTGCAGGCAACGGTAGAGCGCTTGGCTTCATTGGAAATGGAGGTTGTTGCACTCCGTGCTCAGAACCAGTTGCTGGTACAACTTCTGGGTGGCCGAGAGCCCGTGGGATCCACCCCGGCGCCAACGCTTCCGCGTTCACATTGCCCCGGATCCCGATTCGGCTTGAGTTAACCCACGTGAAACACCGGGTGGGTGCGCATCCGTTTGGGAAGATTTAGCGTATACGATAGGCCCATTTTGGCCACAACTTTAAACGGTCCGATAAACCGTGGACGAAGCTTCATCCGGAAGATAGCAGAGGCTGTATGTGTAGACAGGATTTTAAGAGTTTAATTAAAACCAGGTCTCCGACCTTAAAGCATTACACTTTGCCTCTTCC
>NW_020187567.1:2551973-2556054 GCF_900000015.1 Plasmopara halstedii | reverse complement strand
TATGTCGCCTTCATATGCCGGGTCGCACAAGCGAGGTCCGCTCTTGTCAGCTCAGCGTCAAGCATCTTGTGGTCGGAGTCTGTGACAAAACGCAAGACCGAGTTAAGAAGCTGGCGCTGTTTGCCGTCATTGGGTGAAGGCGCCATTCCAGTCGGTAAATATTGGCATCCCGCGTCTCGGAGCCCCAATGCTCAAAGAATCGCAGTGAGATTTCTTGAGGGTTCGTCGAGACATCTCCACTCGGTGTCATGGCTTCCTCGATGGAGGCACGCCGTAAACTTGTGTCCAATGGACAAAAAAGCGCTTGGTGGAACGTTCGGAGTTTGATGCTTGGAAGTCGAATGCATTGTCCTGGCTGTACTGGCTTGATCTTAGCACCGTCTCCTTGTAATTACGCATCGCTTCGTCGAAGAGCTCACTGATCTCCCCGTCTGACGATACGCGATACCGCTCGGCAGCTTGATCCAGCGCGTCTCGGGCGGCTTCAACATTTTGCAAATCTTGCCGTCGCAGCACCGTCTGCACGCCTTGCAGCTGCGCCTTGATGCTCACCTTCCACGTCTCCCAAATTTTACCGGGGTTTTGAGCAGCACGTAACTGATTCCAGACGAGCTCGGCTTTCTTTTCGATCGCAGAGACAACCTTCGGATAGTCAAGCAGGTGGCAGAAAAACTTCGAGTACCCTCGACCGTGGAGCTGCGTGCGCGAGCGGAGCGAGACGCTGTGTGCAAGGTGATCACCAGCGTGTTTAAACAGGAAGTATCCGGACTTATCATAGTAACGGTCGCAGAATTTATCTGACATTAAGATGTAGTCAAGCCGATTCTTTGGCGGGAGTGGACCGAAGAACACGCGTTTGGTGTCGACGAATCGACGACACAGAGTTTCGCGAGCCACTCGGGTCGTAGCTTAGATCGGGCTTCGAACCGTCCAATCTTGGGTCGAGTGGTGTGTTCAAGTCACCAAGCACAAAGTGCGTCGGGTCGTGCTCGAACTCGTCGGTTGGCAAATCTGCGAAGAACTTCTGCTTCTCTTGTCGATCGACGGGCGCATACACGTTGTGAATATAGACGGGAGCGAGTTCGACCATCAGTTTCACGACGAGGTAGCGTCCCGGCACAGATTGTCGCGATAGCTGAACAGCCGTATCAAAGCCGGGAAGATCGAAGCGCAGAAGCGTCAGGACGCCGCTGCTTCGACCATTCGTGGGTCGATTCAACAGCGCGCTTGAGTCGTTGACGAAAAGTTTGTGTTTGAAGCTTGAGTTGAGATGAAAGCTGAAGGTCGAAAGATGCGATGCGCTGCCAAACTATTTCTTTGAACGCACGATATCGAGTGCTTCGAGCGAAGGTTGTTGATAAACAGGTGTCCGTTCTTCTTAATACCATTCGTATTCACGGTCATCAAAGACACGGCGTTCCAGGCGTGGTGTACTGCCGAGACAACTTTAGCAGCAAGCGGATAAGCCGCCCGACGCTGGATCCACCAGACCATCGGTGTCCACGTGAAGCTTTAGCATCGATGCTTCGACCGGGTAACATCGATCGAGCTTGCGCAGCGCTTCCAAGTCACCAAGCAAATGACCTCGCCATTGCACTTCTCGTCACTGCTGCATACAGAGCAAGCCAATGTCCGACTGAAGCAAAAGCAGTAGTGTGTTCGGGTGCAGGAAACGTGAGTGATGAGCTGAGATCCATTCGACCGGTTGACCAGTGAGGTACTAAATTCAGTGATCAGTTTTGAGCAGTATTGGCGCGATCGACATGAGCGCGAGCTCAAATATGCCGAGCGCCTTCGACGCACCTGACAGCTCCGTGACTTCGTCCATATGGGTCCACCACCTGACACACACCTTGAAAACGTCATGGCGATTCGACTGGACAGCCATTCCCATGATACGCTTTCACTTTGTCAAGAACGTCGTGTCTTCGTTGTCATCGCAAGCGACAACGCACTGTAAAATGCGAGCGAACAAGCAGCAGCCGACCTCACAATATGATCCGGGTTTGCTGCATCTTCAATCAGTCTAATCATGCTAGGCAACGTTTCATCTGCCTCAGCAAACTTGTTAGGCAGCGTGTCAAGTTGTGCCGTATTCTCGCCGTTAATCATAGACTCAGTTATCTCGAGAATCGGCGTTGCCTTTGCCACCTTCTTTATCATGGTGTGGTGCTTTTCAATGAAGAGAGCCGACTCAGATGAGGTATTTAATGCGTCGAGTCGCTTCACATTCACAGTACAATCTGCTTGCTGCGCTTCTTCTTGTTCTGGACCATCGAGAAACCGTCCGAGCTATTACCATTCGTCAAAAGCAATAGCGGCGCCTTTATCTTACCCATTGGACTGTCGGATGGTGAGATCTTACCATTTGAGCTATCAAACATCGAGATTGAAAGCGCATCGTCTCGGTCACTCAAAATTTGGGTGATCTGGTTGGCACCAGTAGGTAAGCCATGCGGAGCTACGTGGGGGAGCTTCCTATTGTGCTTCTTAGTCTCTTCGACTGCCATTTGCAGCAAGGTCAACGGCTTGCCGCTCGTCGTCATTTGTGCGTGCATCTTTGACTGATTTCCCGGCGTTTTCGTCGTCTGCGACGGCGACGGCTCAGTTGGAGGATCCGGACGCGGGAAGGTGTCATCGCTTGTGATCAGATCAATACCGTGCAGTGAGTGGTAGCCATATGGCAAACGCTCGGACTGGTACGGCGCGTTCTTTCCTTGAGCTGGGTGTAGTTTGTTGTCAAACAGTATTTGGTCATAGACTGAGCCGTTCACTACAAGTGGCGGAGGACAAGTATTCGAGAGGAAGTACACTCTTCACGTCACCAAGGTCATGCCAGCTGTCAAATTAACCTCGCGAAACGTGTCATAGATCGGCTTGCACCCGATGGTGAAAAGCCGATGCAGGATCGTATCCGTTTTCGTGTCTGAGTTGACGTTCGAGATGTCCAAGAAGTACTTGCCCGCGAGAATGTCATCCTTGTTGAACATGAATATGCCGCCGTGATATTCACCTTCGTGCGTTAAAGCTGTAAGCAAGAATCTTTGGCCTTCACCTTGAGGCGAAGACTACCACCGGGGAGTTTCGACACTTGACCAATCGCGTGTTCGCCATGCAGTTTCTCAAGCGCGTCGTTGCCGTGGTGTGAACCAGTCAGCGACGCCATGATCTTCTGCAGTGCTGGCTTTGCGAAGGTGCGTCCCGTGTCAATCACCATGTCATAGCGTGCGCGGGGCAGCTCATAAGGTCGCGCTTGATCTATGCGTGAGGAGACAAACGACCAGTCACGCCGGGCAGCGTACTGGCGCTCGATCGAATCGATGTCACACGCGAGTGGCTTAGGTGTCTTGATGCAATTGCGTAAGGCGTCGATCACGGCTTTATCGCACCAAATAATCTCTTGACTTTACAACAGCTTAGCGATCGTCGGACGCGTGTCGACAGGTGTGGGTGACGCAGTATCAACGGGAGGTAGCCCCATCAGCTCGTCGTCCATAGCAGTAGCAGCAGTAGCGACGACTACTGCTAAGCGTCGGAAGGCGCGTTCGTCTCCTCGCCGTTCGAGGATCCTGATTCAGCAGACACAGATGCAGATGGCACGGGAAGTTCAAAAAAAGGAGGCGCCTAGGAGAGCAAGAATGGCATGGGGATAGATGGGTTGAGCGAGAGTTGGGCTTGCGCAAGTCGGATTGAGCGGCTGATGAAGCACTTATAGATGGACTGGCTCTCTCCAAATTTCCAGATGAAGATAGGCCGCCCTGGCGAAAATACGTGAGACTGGGTGCGGATCCAACGTCGACACCTGGTGTGACAGCTGGAGGCACGACAGGCGTCGACTAATGAACAACCGGAAAAGAAGTGTAATTAGCAGCCAATGAAACCTTGGGTAAAGAAACAGCGGCAGCAGATGCAGAGAAGGAGGGATAAGGTTCTTCTTATGATGTGACGTGTGGGGTTGCCGGCAAATTGAGAAGTAATTTGTCTACAATTGTACTGCATCGTATCTTTATGTAAAGACTATAGACAAGCGTAACCTATGCTCTACGTTGCTCTGAGGAAGCAAATACGATAATGAATTAAG
>NW_020187567.1:2547647-2551963 GCF_900000015.1 Plasmopara halstedii | reverse complement strand
CTCCGCGTGGGCCACCCTGCCCAACGGACACTTCAACCGCCGTCCGGATATGGTTTCCAACAGTCAGCTCATCAGTCTTGTTACTCATCGATCGCGGTTCAAGATAACTACTATGAAAATGCAAAGTCACTTTGTTAGACACGGCAGCTTGAGAGCAGCAAGATAAAACACGCTAAGCAGTCAAATGCAACTCCAACCAAAATAGGAGCACCTCTGAGATTCACAATCAACAATTATCAAGTTGTACTCTTCGCCATGAAATATTCTCAGGAAATTGAAGGCGAAAATTGAGACTGGTAGACCCCTGCGTGGTTATGCATCAAAACCATTACGTAGGATCTCTTTGCTTTTGCGGTCGTTTGAACTTTGAAAATCAGCTTGGAATTTGTAAGCAAGTACATTAATCTACAGTACTTTCTCCGCGACAGCTGACTTAAGCGTGTCGAATTTCACAAAAATAGCGTTATGGTAACGTTTGAGCGTACGGAAGCGCGCCGAAGCTCTTAAATGATATTCGTTCTTGAAACAATTGGCAATATTACTTGACGTTTGTGATAAGGAATGCAAACGACAACAATACATCGGTCACTAGCGGTTTGTGTTTCCTAGCCGCTTTCAACTAGCGAGATTGATAGCTGATATCACGCTTACATACCCGCATCGATTTGCATTTGAGCTGTCAGTCGGAAAATCCTTGAAAATACAATTAGTATGGAAGGGCTCCGAGACAATTGGCACTGCAACCTCCTTTCATTTTACCGGCAAAGGCACAGAAAAGTCCAGTCACAGCTATGATCAAGCGTATCGTTGAAAGTACGATTGGGCTTCGCGTTATACCAATGTCAGATACAGTCGTTCTGGAGACTGCGTATTACTGCTGCTTACGCCATACAAAATTTCTCAAGACAATCTGCATTATTTTACGTGTTAGTTCGGATACTCTTATGTCATGTGCCGAAGCTATCGATGTTTCATATCCGCGTCAACGCGCTTCTCCTCCATATCAAAAGTGAACTAATGACTCGTCAGAGACTGTGCGCGGCACAGTCTAATTTGTTAATTTTCAGTCGATCTATGCCTCATAGCGCTCAACTCACGTGATACCTAGGATAAGATACGTGTCCGGTATGACACAACTTTACATGGTGTCAAAGCTCTTCGACACAAAGAATTTGTTAAAAGTAACATGGAACGTACCTCTGTCGCATGATACACGGTAAGTGTATACAAAATTGGGATCTGAATGCTTTGGTGTATTCTCAGATGTTTCTAACAATAGTGTGTCATACATAGCAGCGTAATCTTGTTTTTTTAGGTTTAACGTTTGGTGTGGAAAATTAGCAAGCTTGGGCTGCGTGCATCACCTCTTCTTCACCAATCGCTCCTTGAGCGTATAAGGCTTATTGATCACAATCTCTGCGAGGCACAGGAGAGCCTTGCGGCCATTCTTCGTCTATTGAAACTCGGCTCTTCCACGTAAGATGCTTGTCGAACGACTCTTCGGATTTCTCTGCTAATAGCAATGGAGCACCTTATGCGCAGATGTTTGATACAAACACTTGCAAGTACCAGGATGCTACTCGTATCTGCTTTCGCATAGCTAATATTCATCGCCATTAGCATAGTTTGCAATTCTTATCTCTTGACGGGTAAACAAGACATTTTGAACACACGGTACGTTTGCTAAGGCGTTGCGAGCAATGACATGTTGTTTAGCTCATACTCAGGTCAGGAAAACTTTTCAAAGTGTCTGCAGATTAGTGCCCGTCCTCGCACGCAGTTTATCGACTGGAGACTATTAGGGAACGCGCTGTGTATCCGTCTGGAGCAAGCCGGTTCCATCGCATTCTGTTACCCAGAGAGCGAGGAATATTTTAGTCTCAAATTCCAGTAAATAGATGCCTAGTATTAGCGGCCCTACGGTGGGCGTCTTTTTGTGCTACCACCGATCATTGCTTGGATCATTACGAAAGATGCCTCAACAGTGTATATTCATAGCTGATGAGTGCCCTCATTCGAGCGATCACCCCTTCACGTCCGTTTGACCGCCTAATAACTTATCACTTCGGAGCCATCCATGGATTTGAGAGTACTAAGCATTTCAAGTTGTACAAGGAAAAATTATCGTCCAGTTTTTATTTTATCCCAAAAAAGTAGATCTTTAGTTTTCGGTCGTCGAATTGACGACATGTGTTGTAAGTGTAATGGTTCTGCTGTGCGATTTGCGCGGATGAAATTCTCAAACAAAGAACAAACGAACGCTCAAAGTTGCGTCGAAGGCCTCTGAAGTTGATAAATCTCTCCCTGCTATTTTTTGATAGTCAAAATGGCACAGGTTATAATTTAGTCTAATGAGAGGTACCACTAGGTATGTTTGATGCTCTGTATTTAGGCGTAAACAAAATAAATTGGATGACGTGAGGCAAGCAACTAAGCCACCCGATTGTAATCCTCTTCTACTCTCTTTCTCCTAGATACCGCAATTTTGTTTTCTAGCTTAGTCAAGCGCAGACTGATCAATGTATAACAAGCACAGCAAGCCGCAATCACACCAACACAAAAAGTTAACCTTTGAATCGGAGCTACGCTTTGTAATTAGCATCACAAACGACCCGGCCAATACGCTCATGGATCTTCTTCTCAGCGTAAAACCCTATATAAACCGAGTAGTGATAACGTGGGTACATTTATCAAATCGGTTTGCGTCGCTCTGCACCGCACGAACCAAATATACATCCTGTGGCGTCGATCAATTCGCATCTCAAAATAATGATGCTTTGCAAAATGTGATTGGATACAGTAATATCACCAAGTAAGGAACTAGTCCACAGCGAGGTGGACAAACGCAAGTCGTCAGGTGGTGGCAGTTACTGTTCTCACTGGAGCTTACAATGGATTTATGATGTAGCTGCTTTGTGTGAAATCCACTTGCTAAATTATCTGATCAGTGTTGATCGCATTGTGAGACTTGAAGCTTTCATATAATTTATTTATATTTTTTTCACGAGTTAAATTTTTGTCAGAATGGTGATTGATTTCAAGAAGAACCAAATTAATTATTTGAAAATCATGATAATGAGTAGGTTTACATAAAATTATCGAAGTTTTTAGGGGATACAGCGTCGGGTGAAACAATGTCGAATTAGATTGTTATCATGACAAGAGGGGTTGTGTGGCCAACCTGCGCTCATCGCATTAAGCGTAAAATTCCAAAACGTTGACAAAAGTGTATTTCGTCCAAGATAACAAATATTCTGCAAAGATTCATTTTGAAGCTAAAAGTACCTTAATATATTTCTTCCAGCCGTTGTTAATTGAGTGCTTCCAGTATTTAGTAACATACAGAAGTTCTAGCCGAGGATTTCGAGCAGAAAATTATTACCGGAGTAAATGTGATAACAGATTCCCTTCTCGACCTTATGTTGACAAAATTCCTTGAATATCGAATTTTGAATCTTAGCAATTTATTAAGAAATCTGATTTAGCGTCACGACTTGTTTCACAGTAGCATTAGACCAAGCCAGTTGATTTTGTGCTCGCCATTTCTGCGGCGTTCGTATGGCCACATCGGGTCAGTGAGCTGTGGCGTCCTGTAATTAATTATATCAGTCTTGTACCGTGTACGTTCCTTGATATGGCGAAACATACATCATACTGTTTCCTCGCTTAATGCAAAATTCAAAAGAATTATGGTGATCTGTTCGATAAAATATCATGAATAACTTCTGCACGCGTGAGAGTGATCGCTCGTCAGAAAGAATTATCGATTACATGTGGGATAAAGCCTCACTCAATAAGTTATATAAATTTTTTATCATCACAGGTATGAAATAGATACATACAAGTATCGTATATTGCTCCAATTCTTAATACATATATCCATGTTTCAAGCAACAAAGTACTCAACATTTGATAGAAACTCGTTTCTGCATCATTGGGAAATCAGTTCTACCCATCTTTTATACGAGCTCTGATAATTGAAATTTATCTCGTGCTAAATTTGGAACCACTTGTCGTCAGCACGATATACGAGTTTTAGTCGGTAGGTTTTAAAATGACATGTTTCGCTCCTTAGAATAATAATACAAACTTTGGCTGGACTTGGTCCCGGAGGTTCCTGAAGGACACGGGCCTGAGAGCGATGATTGTTCAACGAGAAGCGCTCACTGGCTCTATAAAATGCGTTGATATGACCGCTCCGGATACTTTTAAGCTCAATCGACTAAAAATGACTAACGGTTTTTACGAATAGTGATCGGTCTTTTATTTATTAGTAGCCCCAAGAATTCGATCACTTTTGACAGGAGGTCTACAAT
>NW_020187567.1:2546880-2547637 GCF_900000015.1 Plasmopara halstedii | reverse complement strand
GAAACGGACATGGGGTCCGCAAGGCGCGAGCAGGGCTCGTCTCACGCCGCTGGCGCGGTGTTGCGCCGCAGCCTGATGCGATCTAAAACCGTTTTGCGGAGGCGTCCGTCATCGGCCTTGTGTGTCATTTGTTATTTGTTTCCCTCGCTTTCCTCAACATTTCACCCGGGAAAAGAAGTGTCAGACTCGTAGTCGACCTCCTCCACCTCCCCAACGAGGACATTCGTCACTGATAGCGTGCGCGGAGCGCGACGTTCGGGCTCATTGAGCCGAGGATTCATAACCCCCGATACCGCGGAGACCCGCCCGATATGGCACCGCGGAAGACGAAATTGGGCTCTGCCTGTGAGCGTTGTCGGAACCAGCGAGACTTGGAGACTTTGGTGTCATTGGCACAGGGCTCATTCGAGCACGGAAGTCGTTTCAATTCGACGCAGTGCCTAGCGGACACGCAAGCCAAGTGTTGAGGCAATAATTGATTGAAACTGTAAATGCTATCAATCTTAATGGGAAAGAGTGTAACGGGGTTACACTTACCCTGGTAACAGGGGTGTGTGTCACACCAAATGGGCATGGTGTGACCACACCCAAACAAGGATACGGTACGGGGCTGGATAGCCGGTAGTTATACATGTATTTCGATTTTACTCTACACATTTGGGAAAATCTAAACATTTAAAATTAGGCGGCTTTGCCGCTGATAAAGATAAATAAAGTCAATTTTGGACATAAACGGAAGAGTTAATTAGCCTTGTGC
>NW_020187567.1:2546263-2546870 GCF_900000015.1 Plasmopara halstedii | reverse complement strand
CTGCATGCCATTGCTGGCGTGGTCGGACAGAGTCCGAGGCATCTTGGGCACGGCCCTTCGGATGCGCGTGGAGTGGCACGTTTTCCACTGGACGAAGACTGCGGGGTTAGCAGCTCTTTGTCGGATGTTGTAGATAACATTAGAGCTTCAAAGGAGCGGACAGTGAGGGTGGCACCGGACGACGCGAAGTGCGTGTTCACTTACTGAGACATAGAACCTCTGTACAGAGGCGACGGAGACGCCGTATGATGGATGCAAGAAGCCGGGCGTCGACCCTGATCGGTGTGTCTACCGTAGACGATGGCGCACAATTATACACCCTCGTCAATGGTATGACGGGGGAGGAAGATGACGACGTCCGCCTCGAGACTATGCCTGCAGTAGATGCTCTTCTTGAGCTGGGCGAGATGTCCCTTGAAGAGTCCGGCAGTGCCTTGATGGCAGGCGATTTGGCCGAAGTTGGTCATTGTACGACCGGACGAGTAGACAAACTCGTCATCGAAATGGACGAAGCTGTCTTGGAGGACAACAAGAGAGTGCTAAACGCACGGAGTGGATCGTTGATCCTACGGAATCCCTTGGATCCGTACCATCCTTTGGTAAAGGG
>NW_020187567.1:2545246-2546054 GCF_900000015.1 Plasmopara halstedii | reverse complement strand
CCTCCGGACCGAGGTGTGCGTCATGATATCGACCTGGTTCCGGGAACCAAATACTGCGGAACACACCAATGGCCCCTGTCCAAGGAGAAGTGTGACGTCATTGACGCCTTTTTCCGTGCGAAGCACGACGCAGGGATGTTACGTGAGAGCAAGTCTCCCCATTCGACACCCACGTTTTTTGTTCGGAAGCCAGACGGCAAGTGGCGTATCGTTCATGCTTACAACCAGCTCAACAATGCCACCACCCCGGCATAGACACCGATTTATAGAAAGGATGTTGTTCAGAAACACATGTACGAAGTATAGTGCACTCGACTTGGGAGATGGGTATTACCAATTGCTCGTGAGAGCGAGTGATATTCCGCGGACAGCGCTGAATAATTCGCAGCATGCTCTGGGAGTGACTTTTGATGCGTCAAGGGCTGTCAAATGCACCAGCAATATTTAATCGTCTTGTGGCGCAGTTGTTCAGGCCCCACAGGGCGTATGCACAGACATACTTTGACAAAATTTTCGCTCACTGTCGTGCGGAGCACGGGAGGACGGATTAGAAGAACCACATTGTCCATCTTAGAGCGGTGCTCGAGTGCACGCGCACGAAAACACTGTACGCCAATACAAACAAGTGCATCTTTGGCGCAGAAGAGATTCCCTTTTTAGGGTACTTCATTGGGAAGCGTGACCTTCGAGCAAATCCCGCTAAGGTCAAGGCCATTGTGGATTGGCCGCTCTTAAAGAACCAGAAGGACTTGCGAAAGTGGCTTGGTCTCGCCAACTACTTGCACAAATTCAGCGCAAATAAGCAGAG
>NW_020187567.1:2544091-2545236 GCF_900000015.1 Plasmopara halstedii | reverse complement strand
CAGGAGCAGCAATTGGAGGCTGCTCACAGGGCGGCTCTCCTGCGCTCGTATCCACGTTTGGTCTTAGGCCCTCGTGAGGAATGCGGCTTCCGCTCGGCGGATCCCGCTACTGAAGCGAAAGACGCGATCACTCGATCATTAGGCATCTACGTAGTCGGGCCTCTGGCCACTACACAAGCGGAGCTTGATCAGCGAAAAGCTATGCGAGCTCGCATTTTGGTACCCCAAGATATCCCAATGGATCGGCACCGCGCTCGACTTCGAGTTCAAGAAAGAGATGCTCCTGTTCTCGCAATGCGGACCATCCCTGTAGTGCTCACCTCTGGCGAAATTGCTGCCGATGACGATGAGCTATTTAAGCAATGGTTGCAGCGGCACCGAAAACTGTCTTCGCCGTCTACCATACAGCGAGGCCACAAGGTAGTGGACGTGCGCGTTGAGCTCATCTTAGATTTGAAATTGCCATACTTAAGGCGCAACGTTGACTTCCTGCGAAGTGCCGCCCTGCGACATTAGAAACCATCCATAACGATCCTGTGAGATCTGTGGTTTCTCACACGGGTGATTCTGCGACCACTGCAGCTCAGGACCATAGCTTGAGCTCAGCTCATGGCCCTCCAACCTCCAAGGCTACTGCTGAGAAGCGCGGTGCGCAAGACGACGCGAAGCGTCAAAATCCTTTGATCATAAGCGTCTATGACGTCTGGACATTCTAGCTGAAGTGGCACCTCAAACTCCCACGAGTTCTCGGAGTTTGTGTATCCCCGCCACTATACAAAATACTGAATTAACCTCCCGTCGACGATGTCGACCCACAAGGCATTACACGTGGTAGTGGACGTCACCATTCCCATCGAGAAGAGTCGGCGGCGGTCGATGACGACTTGTTCGATCGCCGTCTGGTGACTCGTGATGCTCTTCGATCGTTGGAGGACAAAGTCCATCGTCATCGGCACTCTGTCGAGCATCTCTCCGAGGTCGCCTACCGCTGTGTGGAAGACATCGAGAGTCTGGAGCACTTTGTGCACCGACTGTCTCGCGTTGAGGATTACTGTACTCTGTCAGAGCGGCCTCCAGCCGTCGAGCAGGCGAATACGTTGGAAACGGAAGTTGTTGCACTCCGCACTCAAGTCCAGTTGTGAAGA
>NW_020187567.1:2541243-2544081 GCF_900000015.1 Plasmopara halstedii | reverse complement strand
TGCATGAAACTTACAGATGATACAATTGCGTCGTACTTCATGTCGCTCATCGATACGAACTTGTCAATCTTGGTAATACCGAGCCAGTGCAAGGCATCAGGCATCAACGCCTGGAAGCGCACATCCTGGATACCTGCCACCGTCTGAGTACAATTGAAATACTCTTCAGCGCTGTCACCACCTTCTTGGCGCTTCCGTAAGTTGTACACCAAGTACTTGGTTACTTCGCCCAGCGCACGACCTTCCTTGCGAAAGTATACAATAATACCGGTGCTAATAATGCAATACAGTGGATACAATTAGTTTCTTCTGGACTAATATTCTATGAAAATGCGGCTTACCCTCCTTCTTGCGCAGTTTGTACGCAAACTTCAATACCGTGGGATAGATACGGTCGACATGTGCATATATCCGACCCAAACACGTCCGAGCCATTACATTCGTCGTGAACACGCACTGCCAATTTTTTTGAAGGATCCGAAATGGCCTCAACAGATCCAAATATGTAAATTGTCAAGCTGTATCAACAGCCAGCCACCATTCGTTAGTCTGCCTTTAAATTACCCTAAGACATTGCGGTCTTACCCTCCGATCGGTGGCAAAAATATCTTTAAATCGTTTCTAGTCACGAGCTCTGGGTACATACCATTTGTTTCTTGAAAAATCTGTTGACGCAAATTGGCTTCGGTCGTATTAAAGCGCTTGGCCACGCCTGGAAGGTACCATACTGGGTCAATGGCAGCTTTCGTAATGACGAGTTGCGACGACTTAGTCAAGACCTTGCCGTCGGGCTTTAGGCGACCAAGACGCACAGCTTCGTGAATCTCCGGAAAGTCCATGTGCGCCTTGGTGACGGCAATTGTGGGACGGATGTCGTAACCGTTCTGGTAGTATTCAGGAAAGGCTTCCACCACGCATGCACCAAATGGATCAATTGTAACTATCTTTTCAGGATCCGCCCACGATGGATGAGGGCCTATCTTGGCAGCAGGTGTGGTCTCGGACAGGTCGGGTTTGGCATTTTTAACGATCGCGCCTGAAGCAACTGCAAGACCTCGATAAATGCAATACGAGCCGCCGTGTGCGCCGATGGCATTACGATACTTGTGGTGGCGGTTGGTACCTATAATTGGGCCGCGCACGTCAGGTTCCTTATGCCCCCACTGAATCAAAGCAAACAGTAGAAAATTTTAAAACGTAAGCTTTGCCGCATTAACGCATAAATGGGTAAACGCGACATTTACCCGGACGCGAATGGGCTCAACACCAAATTGCTCGGCGTGCGATGTAAGCGAGACATAAAATTGGTTGGGGTCAAACTCATCCTTCTTGTCAATTTTCTTCACATTGTCGGCTGATGATTGCATCCACATATGCTTTGGTAAGTTTCGCAAAAGTTACTTATTCAGACGTCAAACGAACATACCATCAATGGATTTCTTGCGCTTCCCAAGCGTCGACACTTTTTTCATGGGAGCGGTCCTAATATTCGTGGTGCTCATCGCGGCGTTAAGCGTGAGGGGGAGAAATAATCAGTCAATTGAAAATCTTTTGACTACTTGAACGCAAATTACGTTATGAGTCGAGATGGAAGTCGAGCGGAAAGTGCCTACCTTACCAGTTTGAAAAGAAACCGACGACCCCCCCCCTTGCGTGCTCAGATGGTTGAAGGCGCTATTTGGCCTTTTTTTGGCCTTAGTGGCAACTCTCATTGGTTCTAAAAACAGTCTTCAACTTTGGATTCAGTGCTGCAGTATTATTATCACTGATACACACCATATTGCGACGTTGAAAATTGAGTAGAATTGTATGACATAAACAGAATCTGATACCTTCGACCCATGATGCTTCGTTATGAGTATCCGATTACACCATTATTTATGTGTTCGTGAGAATTTCGTTCCGATTAAGCGATTCTTCTACAGACATCTTTAAGGTTTTCAATGGTACAGCTGATGTCAATACCAAAAAAACGTAATATTAACCCGATATCATCACTACAGTTACAACTGTTCGATTTGTCGGATGTCACTTTTTGTCAGACAGTAGATTCTTCTCAGTCGATGTGGATATAAGCCAAATCGCTCAAATCAACCATGATGACTATAACTGAGACGAAGATGGCGTGCCATCAATTGTCATTAAAGAGAACGATTCATTACCACACACCAGTGCATCGATTCGACCTCTAACGGTAAATGTTCTCTGCCTATCGTATCAACTATGTTTCGTTTACAGAGGCCTCAAAGCAGCATTACCAGAAGTATTACAAATAATAGCTACGATGGCAGACTGTGATAATATCATATCACGCTTGAGATGCAATGGAACTGCCGTCCACCTCGCACATAGTGCTCGTGTTAATAACTTCACAAAGCGCGGCCTCGTACGCTTCACTCAGGAGCTAGACCGGTAGCCTCTCAAGTATCTCGATTGTAACGAGACAAGCAATGTGATCTTGTGTACTTTTCCTACAACATTTGGTGCAATTGTATTGCATCGAAGTGTCAGAATTTATCAAGATGATGGAATTGATGACAGAAAATTAGACATTTTATTAGCATGGATAAGTAGAAGATATATATTTGGTGTAAATTTAATGAGCTTTAAAATCTAATCTCTGTGCATTTGTTACTTTGAACTCTTAGAATTAAAGATTTCTCTGTGCAAATGCACAGCATTTTTATTGCACTTGCTAGCAATTGTAGCCAAGTCATCTATTTTCGGCAAGATGAAACATAAAGTCCGAGTACCTGTCCCCAAGACAGCACGACCAGCTTGATAAGCTTATGTCTATCGTTGGTATAATGGAATCGGAAACTGGTGGCCAAAAAAACC
>NW_020187567.1:2529586-2541233 GCF_900000015.1 Plasmopara halstedii | reverse complement strand
TGATTCAGGCATCGGTGACCATATGTGGCTTCGCATGATCAAGTTCATCCGAAAGGTAAAAGTTATGAAAGAGATTTACCTGTGATGAGTGAACCTTCCTCTGTACACCTGGAACCGCTGTGTCGTACGTCTTAAAGTATAATGTAACTGTGAGACAAGACAGAAGGTATCCCCCAATTGGCCTTAGCGTATCCGCGGTGGATCTTTTTCACCCTTTACAAGGTCATTCATTACCTATATCGGCCATTTTACATTATAGAGTAGAAATCAAAATTTTATACGTTATGTATCGGGGATCGAACCCACAACCTGTCGCTTGATAAATGTGTGCTGTACCATCCAAGCCGACACAGTTCTAAGAAGAAATTGGATCAACCCATCCTCAGACCATTGTCCGAGAGCGAATGCAGCATAAGCGCAACAACCAAGCCTTAGATGAAATGCATTTTTATATAGTGTGTATAGTAGTATTTATATAGTCATTACCCGGTAAATTGAATGTCATTTAATCTATTGCCAAGTAATAGAATTGAGCCAGTCACCATAACTCATGAGTTAATGCAAGCATTGACTACAGCAGCATACTTAACATGTAGCTCTGGTGGCAGGTGCTCGAGCTAGTCTCCCCGTTCTTCGATGAGCGTTCGACGTGCTCGACATTTCTGTTGTAGAGTTGTGTTGTTTCATAAGTGGTGAAAAAAGAGTGAGTGATATTTGTAATTTATCAGCAGCGGTGATATGCCTTTGTTCCTTTTTCAGTCAGAGTAGAGTCGGAGCGTTTAGCGCGTAATGAAATAAAGGCGCTTTAGACTTAATTGAATGTGCTTTTATCGAAATGGTGAATCAAAGATCTAAATTTCAGAGTTGTGGCTATAAGCTGTCATTTCTTCGTATCTACGTTCACAGTCATTACGTAATGTAGAAATCTACTTGTCAACAGTATGTTATCAAATGTAAATCAAAAAGGTGATTGCGTTGTTGGGGACGTTACTTCGGAGGAAAATTTCCTGGTGAGGCCCAAGAAACAGTCACAATATTCCGTAACTATGGTGGAGAACGAACCCACGTTCAGTCGATTATTAAGCTACGAAGCGGTTTATCTCGGTGCAGTGGTCAAGTATCAAGAAGACTCGCATGTCACGGCTGGAACACTTCAAACTATACGAACGAAACTCTGGATATAAGGAAGGTAACAACTTGGGCTCCTGCGTCAGTAAAACCTTTTAAAGAAAAGTATTAATCACATTTCAACAATTGAATTTGTGGAGAGTTTGGTGTTGACGTGTGCAGGAACGTGCATACTCCAGCTGGCAGCAACTCGAGATTAGTAAAGCCATCGGAAGTTGAAGCGTTTGTGGCAGCACCTCGAGATTAGTAAAGCCATCGAAAGTCGAAGCGTACTCGTATCGAGAGCTTTCCATTTGATGCGCTCCCATCAACGTTAAATTTAATCGGTTCTTCCATAACCCAGTCATGCGTCCCCAGATAGTCATAGAGCAATTATCTTGGAAAATCACGCTCTTTCTTCAGCATATTTCTTCGTTAACATGAATACGTGTTGAAAGAAAAAAATCAGCTTAAAAGCGAATGTCGGCCTTGATGGGACTCGAACCCACAACCCCCTGATTAGAAGTCAGATGCGCTATCCATTGCGCCACAAGGTCATTTGAGAGGGAACGTACTTAGGTATAGATGTTTTACAAAAAGCTAAAATACGCAGTCATTAGAAATTTAAAATATAACCTTGGGAAAACATTTCTTGTTGTATTGGTTTAGTCTAGTATAAATTACCTACTTCGATATTTAAATGCTTGACCTTACACTCCAGGTAAGATTTCTTAACTGATCTAGAAGTATTATCGAATACAAACGTAAAAAAACATAGTAGATTCATATTGGCTGCCATACGAGAGTCCGTCGAAAAATTTTACTCAATCTTGCTCAAATCAAACCTGATATATGGAAAATAAAATACATGCTGCTCCTTCATATATACCTTGTTCACTTGCAATACCAAAGTTCTGATCAGCATTAGCAGCACATGGACAACTATTTTTATTGTCGTAACTCTGATTTCGTACCTGTAAATAGTTTTTCTCTTCTCAGATTCTCAGAGAAGAGAAGAGAAGAGAATTACTACATTACTTGATCACAGAACTCATTCGTGAAAATGTCGAGAGCCAAGATGGGCGGGGCGGTGCACCAAAAAAATCAAGCTCTATTGTATTCCGTGAAGGTTGAGATTAAAAAGACGTAAGAGGAGCAGCTCAGCGAGAGTCAAGGTCAGGAGTGCTGGTCCTTACCATGTAAAGTAAGAAAATAGATAACACAAAATACTGTTTATCTTATTCCTTGATTCGAAATATGATCTCAATTTAGGTATGCTTATATTTGGATGGAGTTCCGAATCGATTGGAAGCAAAAGACATCAGAGGCAACGCACTTTTTTTTTGTACAGCTTTATGAGTCATAAACTTACCTCTTCTAGAAAGTCAAGGCGCATTGGGCGAGAGAACAGATTGACGATAGCTGTTGTATAGGATATAGGTTTGCCTATATTCCAAAACGACTTTACAAATGTTTCCGTTTCCCAAACATTTGTAAAGTCATTTTTGGCTTACAAATGTTTCTGCTTCCCAGCTACGTGAGCTACGATCACCGGTCGAGACTGGAATTAGCGACTAATATCTCGGTCTTCGGGTTCTACAGTTGCTGAATCAGATATTATCAGATGAGAGCTGGGGTCCGCAACACTGAATTGGTCGAAAGGAAAGAGCGAGTCCTGCATTGCGATCGTCAGGGCTTACCCCGTTGAGACATGCAGCGGGGCTGCCGTAGCTTTCTGCTTGGAGGAAGCTATGCTAAGGTCACCGATCTAACGTTCTTTACATGAAACAGTATGAGTGCAGCGGGTCACAATCCGCTGCCTCCGAGAATACTTAAGACCTTAATTAAAGCAAATAAACATTTTTCTTCAAAATTAAAACTGTATTTAATTGTTTTAGTTGCGGCAGAGCTGCCAATATCTAAAACCCTAGGTTTTCCCATGATTTAGTAATGCGTAATTAATTTACTAGAACCTAATTAATATGCATTGTGGCTTCTTGTTACGGTGTAGCCACATCACTGTGTTATTACACCAACTGTTAAATACACACCTATGTACGGTCGCACAATCTTGTGCGACCCGCGCTTCCTCACTGTTTGAAATGCTGAAGAATTATGCCGTTGGTCGGATACTGACGGACTTGACTTGTTATCCACCGAGCTGCACTAAAGTGTTAGCCCACCGAACTTCAACCAAGTTGACCTCTTTTAATGGGTAGCGGGACAAGCACAATGGCATTAAACCGCAGACCTAGTCTCAGAGTTGGTTGTGTGATGTTCAAAACAAGTTCAACAAGCACGGGCACTTTTAGGCTGCTACCAGGATAAAGTTGCGAGTGCGGCGACAGGAAGAGGAAATTGACGTGAGTAGTTTGGGTAAATTAAGAAGTAAATTTATTTTTGTTTAAGGTCCTTAGTTAGCGAGCGTTACCTCTAAGCCTTCGAGTCACAACAGATTTTTTCAACTCGCCAATCGTATATCGTATATCGAGCAGTGTACATATTGCCCGCAATCATGTGTATGTAGTGGCATCCAATATACTAAAAAATGAGAATAATTAATCGTGAGTGACGTTCTCCACCCTAATTGAGAGAACGATGCACCACCACTCCTTTCAACACTCACAAGGGCACGGGTAAACCCGTTACACTCTACTTCATTAAAGATTGTGAATACTCTCAATTCATATTTAACGGTCGCCTCATTCGAGGCTCCGTGCCTTCACGTTCATAGGAACAGCTTTAAGCCTTTTTCGCTTTATGAGCACAGTGTGTACGACTCAAAAAACACCCAGCCTAGTTGGTAGCGAGGACACCCGCGGGCAAAGCCCTTCTTCTTCTTCTTCTGCACAGGGTGCATTCCCGGACAGTACGTCCGCGGCTTCACAGGAAGCACATCCCAAGGTCCGTTCATCGACCTCTCGGTTCCCGGGGAAGTGGTTTTATTACCAATCGCCCGGACGAGGCACAGGAGCAGCAATTGGAGGCTGCTCACAGGGCGGCTCTCCTGCGCTCGTATCCACGTCTGATCATGAATCCTCGTTTAGAATACGGCTTTCGCTGGCGGATCCCGCTACTGAAGCGAAAGACGCGATCACCCGATCTTCCGGCATCTACAATGTCGGGCCTTCGGCCACTACACTTGCTGAGCTTGATCAGCGGAGAGCTCTGCGAGCTCGTTTTTTGGTACCACACGAGATCGTAATGGATCAGTACCGCGCTAGACCACGAGCTCAGAAAGGAGGTACTCCTGTTCCCGCAATGCGGACCATCCCTGTGGTGCTCGCCTCTGGTGAAATTGCTGCAGATGACGATGAGCTCTTTAAGCGATGGGTGCAGCGACATTCGAAACTGTCTTTGCTGTCTTCCTTGCATCGAAGCCACAAGGAAGTGGGCTTGCGCGCTGAGCGCAATCTTAGATTTGAGTTTGCCAAACTCAAGGCACAACGCCGACTTCCTGCGGATTGTAGCCCTTTGACATATGAAATAATTTTTAACGCTCTCGCACGGGTAAGTCTTCGACCACAGTAGTCTAGGGCCATAGCTTGAGCTCAGCTCATGGCCTTCCGGCTTCCCGGACTACCACCGAGAAGCGCGGTGCGCAAGACTGCGCGAAGCGTCATGATTTTTTTGATCATAAGCGTCTTTGACGTCTGGGCAGTCTTGCCGGAGTGGCACTTATAACTCCCACGATTTCTCTGAGCTTGGATATCCCCACCACTTCACTAGATATAAGGTTAAACTCTTTCTACGACATCAACCCACAAGGCGTTCCACGTGGTAGTGGGCGCCGCCATTCTCATCAAGCAGAGTTGGCGGCGGACGATGGCGACTTGGTCGATCGCCATCTGGTGACTCGAGATGCTCTTCGAGCGTTGAAGGACAAAGTCAGCCGTCATCTGCACTCTGCTGAGCATTTCTGTGAGGCCGCCTACCGCTGTACGGAAGACCTCGAGAGTCTGGAGCACTTTGTGCACCGACAGCCTAGCGTTGAGGACTATCGTACTCTATCGGGCGGCTCATAGCCGTCGAGCAGGTGAATACGCCACTTCGTGCGACGGTGGGGCGCTTTGCGCCGTTGGAAACGGAAATTGTTGTACTTCGTGCTTAGAACGAGTTGTTAATTCAGCTTCTCGATGGCCGAGCGTCTTTATGCGCCGCCCCGGCACCAACGCTTCCACATTCACTTGCGCCGGATACCGGTACTGCTAAAGCAAGGCCTCATCACATTCCGTGTGACTGTTCATCCGTTTCGATAGGTTCAGCGTATACGCTCGGCGTTGTTTGGGCACGACCTATAAAGGTGCAATAAACCATGGATGGAGCTACGTCTTAGAGACAGCAGAAACCGGATGTGTAAGAAGTTTCTTAGTATTTTATAGAACAAGAATTCCGACCTCAATTTTTCAACATTTTTTCCTGCTGCATGTCTTCCTTTCATCCATCGCATCGCGAGCGTGTCGTAAAACACTTAGTCCAGTAGACAGGAAGTCTTCGACTTATTTACGCACAGTGAAAGGGCTATCACCAGCTAGCCGTTCGGATATTCCTCCTCCACTAAGCCCTGAGCATGGCGGCGTCAGCGGGACGCGAGGATTATTAAGCTCGTTAAGGTTCATAACTCACCAAAGCTCCACTAGAGACGTGTGCGTAGCGCCCAAGGTCTTCAATTCATGGCTCATGGTGTTCCAACCCGGCCATATCAAGGATGAGGTCATACCTTGCATTCAAGAATAAGACTAGACCGCGTTCCACGCTATCAAAGTCAAGGAACTTGACATCGAGGTCAACAGGGACCCTCGGCACAATGGCATAAGTCCCCGTCGCTAAGCGAACAGTAACGGTGTCACTTAACCGCGCTTTTAGCGCCTCAGCATACAGCTGTCTACCTTTGATCATGGAGCGTCGAGCATAATCGCCCGGCGAACCAGAATCGATAAGAATTTCCATGGCTTATCAAAGCCTTCCCCGGTCGCTTTAATGACCAGCAAGCGTGGCTTGCACACACGTTCTGTCTTCCAGAGCACGGAGTTTACGGCGCTGGGCCCTGGTGCCCTCTGGTGTTTACACGCTGCTCAGCAGCTCTCCTCCTTCTCAGCATAGCTAAAATCTATGGCTCAGTTCTGCTCGACGAGTTCTGAGGGTGTGCATTCCAACCAAGTCGTGCCGATTTGAAGTTGAGTTCGGCATTCAATGCAATGTTCACCGCGCACGGAAAACTTCCATTCTGGCCACGCCATTGCGGAGGCCCTCCATAAAGACGGTCACTTCGACCGCCTGGAGGAGATGGTCTGCAGCCATCCCGGCAATGAAAATTCTCAACTCCCAAACATAGTCCTCCAACACCATCTTGCCTTGCCGGACAGCAAGGAAACGCAATTTCAAGCGATATGCCTGATTAGGAGGCTCAAACACTCGCAGAAGTTGACGCTTCTGCTCCTTCTAGGAGGAGAACGCAGCTAATACCGAAGCACCCCACGTTAGTGTCAATTCTCGCTCTCGGCCACCAAGCTCGAAGATAGCTAGCGCCACGAGCTGTTGCTCGTTTTGCGCATCAGCTTTTGCGTGTGTCCTCGCCGCCATACCAAATATATCGCGTGCGATCACATTTCCTTGCCGACCGACAGGGGGGAAGAAATTGGTGGACTTTGCCCAAGAGTTGAGAATTCTCATTGCCGGGATGACAACAGATCCTTTTCCCGAGGTGATCGCAGTGACAATGTTTTACAAAGGGCTTCCGCACTGGTGTGGCGACAATGGAAGTCTTCTGTGCGCGGTGAATGTGGCATTGAATGCCGAGTTCATCTTCAAATCGACACGACCTGATTGGAATGCACATCCTCAGATCTCGTCAAGCTGAACTACGCCAATAGATCTCAGCTATGCTTAGAAGGAGGAGGGGGAGCTTCAAGCTGCTTACCAACGTGCAAATACCCTACGGTGTTTTGTTTGTGGAGACACCCGTCACCTTTGGACGGGCTGTCCCTTGCGCAAGGGCGAGTAAAGGTTCGTCGAACCAACGTCTCGCTTCTAACTAGCCTGGTTTTTTACTTGGAAACGAGAGAAGCCAGTAGGCGCGAGGCGCCTTTCTGGAGGAGAACCGATTTCTGTTAATCTTCAAAAAAGTTGAAGGCACTGGGCCCAGCCTCGAAGAGCTGCGTGCTCATGAACGCGGAATGTGTGTGGTCAAGCCGTGCTTGCTGGTCGAAAAAGCAACCGTGAAGGGCTTTGATAAGTCATGGAAAATCTCAACGATTCTGGAGCGTCGAGCATGACTGCCCAACGCTACACGATCGAAGGAAGTCAGCTATATGCTGATGCGTAGAAAGCGTGGTTGAGTGACATCGTCTCTGTGGACTTGTGTCACTGTGTCGTGGTTCCCTGCGGACCTCGGTGTCAAGTTCCTTGACTTTGCTAGCATGGAACGCTGTCTAGTCGTAGACTTATAGGTTTGGTGTGACCTATTCCTTTGGTATAGCACGGTTGGAGCACAGTGAGCCATGGAGTCGAAGACCTTGGGCGCAACGCACACGTCTAAGTAGAGCCTTGGTGAGTCTTGAACCCACCTCTGCTAGGAGGCAGAAGCGATATTGGCGCCGGTACTGGATCGGGACGGTCAATGTGCTGAATATCGAAGTATCCGAGCTGTCAGTCACCAAAGGTTTTGGACAAGAGTCCCGACCGTGGCTCGCGAGCTGAACATGAAGTGGTACGTAACGAACAGAGCGCTACTCAAGTATTGGAGCAGTCGCTGCATGCCAAGAGTGGCATCGTCGGCCAAGGGCCGAGGCACCAAGGGCGAGACCCTTGTAGTGCACGTGGAGAGGCACGTAACCCACTGAGCACTACTCACGTTACGAAGCAGTTGCTGCGTGCCAAGAGTGAGGTCCGAGGCATCGAGGGCAAGGCCCTTCTAATGCGCGTGGAGTGACACGTCATCCACTGGACGAAGACTGCGGAAATAGCAACTCTTCGTCGGATGTTTATAATAACATCAAGGCTCCGAGGAAGCCGGGAATGGGTACACTGGACGACGCCGAGTACTGGTCTCGTAAGACGTATAACCTCTTTAGAGAGAAGACAGCGAAGCCGTATGATATTTGCAAGACGCAGGGCCAGGCTGTGTCTACCGTAGATGATAGCGCACAGCTATATACCCTTGTCGAAGGTGTGACGGGAGATGAAGACGGCAACGTGTTATATCCGCGGTCTTGAGCTGTACGAGATTTCCTTCGAAGAGTTTGGCGGTGCCTTGAGGGCTGAAAATCTAGCCGAGGTAGTGATTATAAGACCGAACGAGAAGATCAACTCGTCTTCGCTTCTGGACGGAATTGTCCTGGAGGACACTAAGAAGGTGCTGACCGCACGAAATGGTTCGTCGCTCCTGAAGGATACTTCAATTCCAAATTATCCTTTGGTAAAGGAGTTCCAAGACGTAGTTTCGAAAGACTCGCTGTCGGTCCTACCTCCGATCCGAGGTGTGAGATTGACCTAGTTCTGAAAACCAAATTCTGCGTACAACGCCGATGCCCTCTCCCCAAAGCGCTGTGTGACGTCATTGATGTCTTTTTACGTGCAAAGCACGATGCAGAAAAGGTGTGTGAGAGTATATCTCCCCATTCGACACCCACGTTCTGTGTCCGGAAGCCAAACGGCAAGTGGTGTATCGTTCACGCTTATCATAAGCTAAACACAGCCACCGTTCCGGCGCAAACGCCTATTTCTTGAAAATATTGTTTCAGAACAATATGGTGGCTGTACAATATAAAGCCCACTCGACTTGGTCGATGGTTATTATCTATTGCTCCTGAGAGCGAGTGAGATTCCGCTTATAGTACTCCGAGCGGGATGCTGTGGGAGTGGCTGGTGATGCGCCAAGGGCTGTTAAACGCACCAGCAACATTTAATTGTCCTGTGACGCAGTTGTTCAGGCTCCATTGGGCGTATGCACATACATACTTTGACGTAATCTTAGTTTACAGTCGTGCGGGGCAAGGAAGGACAGATGAGAAAAATCGTCCGTTCAAAAGTGGTGCTCGAGTGCATACGCACGAATAAGTTGTATGCTAATGCCGATAAGTGCATCTTCGGCGCGGAAGAAATTCTCTTTTTAAGGTGCTATATTGGAAATGTGGCCTTCGAGCAGATCCCGCTAAGGTCAAGGCCATTGTAGAGAAAAAATCAAAAGGATGAGTGGCTTGGCCTCACCAACTACTTGCACAAGCATAGCGCAAATTATGCGGGAATGACACGGATCTACTTTGGATGGATGCAGAATTGTGTTAGGACACCGAGCTTCGGGAGGCTTTTAACAGTGTCAAAGACAGCCTCTTTTATGCACTAATACTGGCGTTGCCAGACCCCGATCATCCTTTTGGTGTCTTCTGTGATGCTTCGGACTTTGTTATCGGCTGTGTACTGCTGCAAGCAGACGCCGACAGGCGAGATCGGGTGATTGCTCTCGAATCTCGCCAGCTTAAGGATGCGGAGATGAACTACCCAGTCCACGACGAGAACTGCGTGCGATGAAATTTGCACTTGTCAAATCCCGGGTGCACCGGCTTGGCTCAAAGCCGTACGTGTGCTACCCAAATCATGCGTCTTTACGCATTGCGACTCAGTCGTCTCATTTCTCGCAGAGGATGGCCGGGTGGCTCTCATTCTTTGCTGTTTATAACTTCGAGGTTAAGTATAAGCCATAGAGCATAATGCTTTGGCAGATGCGTTGTCACACAGACCGGACTATGAGCTTGCTCATATCACGACGGTGACGGCGTCAGTGATGGATTTGATCCGCGCCGCATACGCGGGTGACAGTATCTGTGTAGCGCTGCTACAGGCTCTCGGGAGCAAGGTGTTTGGAATATTGGACATGAAATTGTCGGCGCGTTTGTTAGCACGGTTTAACCGATAGTTGTTGAGTAACGGGTTGCTGTGTTATAGCACCGATTCAACGGATATTGCACGAATTGTGGTCTCTCACGATGAGGATTTAAAATACCGCATCCTCTATGAGGCCCACGACAAGTGGTTATATCGGTCGTGAAAAGACGTTCAGCTCG
The DNA here is from genome assembly GCF_900000015.1 of Plasmopara halstedii. NCBI lineage: Eukaryota > Oomycota > Peronosporomycetes > Peronosporales > Peronosporaceae > Plasmopara > Plasmopara halstedii. Next base: position 2,531,064 of record NW_020187567.1, on the reverse strand, counting down.
GTGAGCTGCCTTTATTGGCGGCCCAAGCTGTACAAGTGGACGAGCTCATATATGCGCACATGTGAGACGTGTCAGAGAATGAATTTCTGTCCGAATGCGGCGGCTCCCCTCATATAACCGCATGTACCAACCACAATGTTTTCAATGCCACTATTCTTTCATTCACACCAAACCACCGTATCTACTTACCACTGGCTCAACCCCATTTTGCCCTATTCGCCGAACTGCCACAGTCTATCACTTCTACCATCCGAAGACAAGAGTACTATAAGACTCCCGTGCGAGCTATGTTAAGGTGGACTTACTGGTCAACGAGTGGCAACATAGCACTCCAGCGCTTCGGTGTCTCACTGCAGACGCTGCGAAGTACGTCTTCGACGACGCGATTCACGCGCCCAGTCTGACCATCGGTCTGCGGATGGTCCCCTGTTGACATAGTCAACCTGGTGCCCAGCACTCTGAAGACTGTAGACCAAAACTTCCCAGTGAAGCGCGGTCTTTATCGAAGAAAATTATCTCCAAGACTTCATGCTGACGAAAGACACGATTGACAAACAGCCTCGCTGTACTCAGGTGTCCGGCACTGCCGCAAGACGAACCATCTTGCTCAAACGGTCCACAAAGACCACCACACTCGTCTAGCCTACCGAGTCCCTCGGCAAGCCAGATACAACGTCCATACTCATGGACTGCCAACACCCGGTGGGTACCGGTAAACTGGCCAGCATGGATGCTCCATGTCGACACCTCATAGCAGCACTCAAGGTTTCAGATCAGTTCTCACGTGCATAATTGCTTTTTGGGGATCCAAAACGTATCTACTTGCTTACGATGAAGCACTCGAAGTGAAGTCATTCGTGACAAAAAGTGAACTGGTAAAGAGTGAGCATCTTCCATCAAATCCATGCAGAAGAAAAGGTCGAACAAAAAAAGGAGCGAATCGAATCACAGCATGCCACACGAGAACTTGACGCGCTAAAAAGTGTTCGTCGAGGCGGCAGCTGTAGTCAAGTGGGACACAACAAGCGTCGATGCACCTGTAAATGCGCAGCATTAAAAATATGTTTTAGTTCGGTATATTTTTGTTTTTATTTTTACTGGATTTTTGTCATTTTATGTTTATTCTATCTAATATGAAAAAGGTCCGTTCTTCAAATCACTAATGTGTATCTCAAATTGCGGTCCATCCATCTAGATCATGCGACGCATCTTCCATTTGGTATCGTAGCGTACGTAAAGGCTCAAAGAGGCAGTCGTGGAAACAAAAACGTGACATTGCGTCGTGCTGTAAATTACAGAAGCAGCATCTCTATAGTTATCTTGTTTTTGGAATACAACTGTACCCCTTTTGATTCCTTTCCAACCAGCGCCATCTTTTTTGTTGAAAATATACCTGTACAAATGAATGTAGCCCACAGGTCCGCAGTTTCTTGCACAAGCTTCATTTGAGACTCCACTCACAAAGCCAGCATCTGTCA
>NW_020187567.1:2527797-2529576 GCF_900000015.1 Plasmopara halstedii | reverse complement strand
TGATAACACAGCTCTTACGTTTGCTATGACTCGAGAAATCCCCGCTACTTAACAAGCGGCTGACGCTTATAATGAAAGGCCAAATAGAGACCACACTCTACACATTATAATGGAGCTGACCACTGCGATCCAGCGCAGCCAGTGGTATGGCCATGCAATCGCAAGGCGCTCCACCTGTTGGTCCTTGATGGTACGTTGACAGGGCGAGATTCGTCATCTTCAGGACCGAGTCAATGCCTTCAAAATCGAGCCAGGTGTTCGAACTATCTAACCTTTCACATTTTAAGAAGCCGAAATATTAGTGCGTGATGTGGCTTTCTAAGCCCACGATCTTCGCGATTGCATCGATCGGCGAGCTCCGGTTTCCCCTCCACAGCCTTGAGAATTCGCTGTCAATCTTCGTGACAAATAGCGATCTTGTACATCGCACCAATAGCTTAATCGCTATGAGCATTCTGCCCTACGTAAATACCAGTACGTATTTATGGGAAGCCGCAGTTCCTAAGCAAGGTATATCCAGCCCCAAAATTTGAAAGGCAAGGCTACACCGTATGCAATACCTCACTATTTTAATTGTCGAATATTTGCGATTGCATGGTGGGCCGGGCTAATCAAATCATATTTCGCATGGCGGCGACATCTATTTTGCATAGAAACCGGTCTCACATCGAAGACATGGACTGCAAACCTCTTTTAGCCTTTCCAGTCTTAACATCGTGACCTTTGTATTCGTGACATGTAATCCCGACATCCCTGGCATCCAACTCGCTTACGTAAATGAAAGTTAATCCCGTAGACTCGTAAAATGATTTGTTGATTGCAAACTCAAACGTCGACAACAGCCCGGCGTCGTTTTGGTGTGCAGTGTACACGATTTACCAGTTTCGTCTGACAATACCTCTATGGATGGTCGACTGTGGACACCAACAGCTTTGTTACCAAAACGCAGCGGTGGATCATGGGTCTTGTAGCAACACTGGCTCGTAATGGTAAAAAGCGTTGTCTGAAAACATCCTGGCTGTAACGGGTTACACAAACCCTAATAACAGGGGTATGTGTCACACGAGATGTGCATGATGTGACCACACACCCAGACAAGAATACGGTACGAGGCTAGGTAGCCAGTAGTTATGCATGTATTTAGGTTTTACTATATATATTTAGTATATTTAGGAAAATCTAAACTTAAAAATCAGGATAAAAAGATAAATAAAAATCAGTTTTAAATTTAAACCGAATAGTCAATTAGCCTTGGGAAGGCAATAATTACTCTTGGAGTAAGCGGATTGCGATCCGCTAAATCATACTTAGTTCTTGTAAAGAACAAAAGGTCGGTGACCTAAGTACGCTTCCTCAAGCGTTTTTGCTACGGCAGCCCCGCTGCACTGGCTGATGGGGAAACTAACAACCTCGGCGTGAAGTGGACTAAAATATACCACCTTTCAGAGTCAGTATACAGATACGGATATTCCCGTAAGCCCCATCTCGTTGGTTGTCAAGCCGAGAAGATAATAACACTCACTGACTCCCTACATTCCGTTTGACGGACAGGCTCTGCCATGAAGCCGAGGCTTGGCTGATACCTTGGGCGCTACGCACACGTCTCCTGGTGGGACTTTGGTGAGTCATGAATCCACCTCTGCTAGAAAGCAGAAGCGCTATTGGCGCGGGCACTGGACCGGGACGGTTAATGTGCTGAATATAGGAGTATCCGAGCTGTCGAACACCAAAGGTGCATTGGACAAGAGTCCCGAGCATGGCTCGCGGGCTGAACGTGGG
>NW_020187567.1:2527597-2527787 GCF_900000015.1 Plasmopara halstedii | reverse complement strand
GACAGGGCAACAAGGAATTGGTGGACTTTGTCCAAGAGATGCGTACTCTCATTGCCGGAATGGCAGCAGATTCCCTTCCGAAGGCGGTCACAGTGACCGTCTTTATGAAAGGCCTCTGCACTAGCGTGGCCAGAATAGAAGTCTTCCGTGTGCATCCGTCTTCTTTGAAAAGGCGGTGAATGTGGCATTG
>NW_020187567.1:2523244-2523543 GCF_900000015.1 Plasmopara halstedii | reverse complement strand
GACGGATGCCTGAGTACATTAGTTCACGACCGATCCCATACCATGGCACGGTGTGAGGTTGGTAAAACCTAAATAGCGCTATCAACTAATAACCCGTTCGCCTGGCCCCGGCGACTAATCGGTATTATGTAGTAGGGACTTGAGTGATAGAGTTGCGTTTAGTGCCGTTAGTTGCAATCCGTATAAACAGTAATTAACTAAAAAGGTTTCCCAATACAAGGGAAGATAAAGTAAGTTGTTTCCCAATAACTAGGGAAGGAGTGTAGACGGTATCCCCTTTACAAGGGGATAGGGTTGTT
>NW_020187567.1:2523024-2523234 GCF_900000015.1 Plasmopara halstedii | reverse complement strand
TTTAGAAGCTAGGATATCAAGTCACATACGTTTGTGACGCTTCCAGACATGCTACAGCGCTACTAATAAAACCAGCCGCATTCATTTGACGCGGAGGCAGCTATAACGCACTCAAACGTTCGTCACGTTGCCAGGTGCTAAGATATCAAGTCACATACGTTTGTGACGCTTCCATACATGCTGCAGCGCTACTGATTAAACCAGACGCAT
>NW_020187567.1:2522940-2523014 GCF_900000015.1 Plasmopara halstedii | reverse complement strand
CTGACGGAACAGAGGTTGCGACCATTCCCATACAGAAGCGAGCAACCTTTGCCAGAAGCGTCCGCCAGACCCAA
>NW_020187567.1:2522467-2522930 GCF_900000015.1 Plasmopara halstedii | reverse complement strand
CAGGGGCGAGCACTACAGATATTGTCCGCATTGCGGGTACACGAGAGCCACCTCGTTGCGCACGTAGACGATTGCGATAAGCGTCCAACGGAAATTCTTGTGGAACCAAGAAATGAACTCGAAGAGCTTTCCGTTCGGCAAGCTCATCTTCCGTAATGGCCAGGGGCCCGATGATGTGGAGGCGTAACGATCGAGCTACCGCGTCCTTCGCTTCCACAGCGGGAGCCGCCTCACGGGCAGCTTCCAGTTGCAGTCTCTGTACCACGTCAAGGTCATTGGTGATTACACCACGTTCCCCAGGTGACGAGAAGTCAGGAAACGGCATGGGACCCGCAAGGCGCGAGCAGGGCTTGTCTCACGCCGCTGGCGCGGTTTGCCTTCTTCGTCATTCCACCACCTCCACATCCTCAACGAGGTCACTCGTAGCTGATAGCGCGCGCAAAGCGCGACGCTCGTGCTCATC
>NW_020187567.1:2520873-2522457 GCF_900000015.1 Plasmopara halstedii | reverse complement strand
CTTGTGAAAGATCGGAGCCACATCTTTTACGTACACGAAGTCACGGTACTGCTCGCCGTCGCCGGTCACTTTTAGTGTGCCATTGATTTTGGCTTGCTCCATGAACCACGAAACAACGCCACTGTATGATGAGTGAGGATCTTGACGTGGGCCATACACATTAAAGAAGCGCAGCGCTGTTGATGGAAGACCGGTTTCCGCATTAAATTGCCGCATCAATTTCTCCATCTGGAACTTAGTTGTAGCGTACGGGCAAATTCCACCAGTCGCAAAGTCTTCGCTTAAAGGCAAGTTCTCGGGAAGTGGTATGCCGTATGTAGCAGCAGAAGATGCAGCAACTACACGCTTAACTCCGTTCTTTACAGACCAGTCAAGAACTTTACGTGATCCTTCCACATTAATGCGCTCGTACTTCTCTGGTAGCCTGGTGCTTTCTTCTACTGAAATTGCGGCAGCAAGATGCACCACGTAATCGATCTGTGCAGTTCACAACGTCAGCGATCCATCTAAGCCCAATTACTTCGCAAAGATATGCAGAATTTGACTGACCTCATGAATAATGTAACTAAAATCGTCCACTATTGTGATGTCTTTGACCAGTACGGCGGCCGCTCCGCGATTAAAGTTTTTCCCGTTGCTCATGTCGTCGTACACCACCACCTATAGCAAATTAAAAATCTTGTCAAATGATGTAACGCAGCCGTGTTTAAATTTTCAACCTCAAAATTATTGGCTAGAAGGTCTTCTACCACGTGGCTGCCGATAAATCCTAAGCCACCCGTAACAAGCACTACAGGTTTGACGGACGCAAAGTTGCGAAAGACTGGTGTCGTGGCGTTGCGGCTACCACTTGTCTTGTAATAAGCTCCGCCAAAAAGTGCGCCCACTGCGAAGATGGCGAAAGCGCCTACATAAACGTACAACTTGGGCAACAAAAGCCAGCTCGTCTCAGGTCGACCATTGCGGCCGAAACGCGTGGGCAACATCGAGCCTTTTAAGATATTTAATGCGACGTATCGCACCCTAATATTTGGCATAAAATTTAGCTCAACGATCTATGAATTTGGACCTCACGACGGACGCATCAAAGTTAAAGTTTGCCGATATTTGGAGATCCCCAAAATCAATGAATTGTCTGCTTGCAGCTGCGATTTACCACAAGGAGCTGCAAAGATGCATCTTTCGTGCTGAACAGCAAAAATTATCTACAATGCTGATCTCAAATTCTTTTTAAGCTGATTCCAAAGTTTAAGTATGTGATGAGGAGGACTTAGTGCTCTCTAACGCATGATGTATATTCACTCAGTCTCACTTCTGACTTACTGACTATTGATCATGGTTTTTCTTAAGGTATTGATCACGCAATGGGTTCGCTTCCGTGTCCATCAGGAACTCAAAGACATAGCAGTATTTGTCGATCAAATATTTGTCATCAATTTCTGAACATTGCATATTTATTTGCTGGCATCATGCTTCTACATACGCAAGTTGTTGTAAAAAAAATTCGCCTTTGCTTGTGATCTCAAGATCATTCTTGAAAAAGCGAACTGGTCGTCGTGTTTTGTTGCTGTTGGACAACGCCTA
>NW_020187567.1:2520728-2520863 GCF_900000015.1 Plasmopara halstedii | reverse complement strand
CGTGTCAATAGCGGTGCTGAGTGCGATTTCGTCATCATAGAGAAACCACGAGAGCCAGACTGTACAGAAGCAGACCCAAATGATGTTTTTTGGTATCCAGTCATAACACCGGTAATAAAAGCTTTTTTGTAATTT
>NW_020187567.1:2501456-2520718 GCF_900000015.1 Plasmopara halstedii | reverse complement strand
AGGTCGGTGACCTAAATTAAGCTTCCTCTAAGCGCAAAGCTACGGCAGCCCCGCTGCAGCGGCCCTGCCGCAACTAAAACAAAAGAAATGCAGTTTGGATTCTAAACGGAAGAGTATATTTGCCTTGTGTTAAGGTTGTGGTTAATCTTGGAGTTAGCGGATTGCGATCCGCTACACTCGTACTGGTTTTAGTATAAGACTTAAGGTCGGTGACCTTAGCTCAGCTTCCTTTAAGCAAGAGCTACAGCAGCCCCGCTGCAGTACATCTCCCGTTACAGAAGCTATAAGCCCATGCGATGCGTTTATTAAGGTTTTATCATCACAGAGAATAAAACGCCTGAATCATAGAGCAATTTCGCTGGCGTTGACTCGACGTATCAGCGTTGTTTCACGGTTGAATCAAATACATATCAATAAACTGCAATTTTGCTGAGCTGAAAGCTACATCTTGTTTCATATAACCATAGACAGTCCCTGCGACAGTAATCGAGATTTTCGCCTTGGAAAAATTACCACTAATGCAGTAATACCTGAAAGTTCGAACTTGTAATTTGCAATTTTGTGTTGTCATCGAGTATACAATCACTCTCTCCGCGTAGAGCGCACATGCGGGGCGGTCCATTCGTTTTTCCGCTGTTTGTGGATGCAGCAGACGCTGCAGCAGCAGATGCTCGCGAGTCTTTGCATCCCGTGACCTCAACGCCTGAGGAAATTGCCGTGCTGTTCAACCCGACTCATTTAGCGTCGCTCATTCGCGTCGCAACCACCAACATCTCTGGGTACGCATATATCTAAGAGGCTCTTAACATCCTTCACATGCCGTTCATTTAATGCTGTTATATCCGGGGTAACAGCTTGGCTGGCGAGACAACAGATATAAAAGCTGATGTTCTTAACTCACTACCTAAATGGGCGCAAGCAGTCGTGCAGACAGGATGCTTCCATAGTTCGTAATGCGAAAAGACTTCCCTTTTGTAATAGTATAAACTGACGGCTGCATCAATGGTTGTTTATAGCTGGTGGAGTATTGTCTTCCCGGACAGAGTTGAAAATAAAATCAGAGCTGCAAATCGAGACAGAATATTGGAAAGCACGTAAACAAAGATCGGCAGGTCGTGTTGATAGTCGCAAAAACTCAACAGATGATACAGCAGATGAGCCTCAAAATAATTCGGGCGAAGTCAATGTTGCGCTAGTCCTAGACTTGGATAGGAAAGACGATGCGGAACTTCCGATGGTTTCAACCCATGCTGAGACCACTGCAGAGAGCGTGAGCAAGTACGCCGAATTACTCAAGAGATTGGTAAAAGAGGCTTCAAAACGGCAGCTTACGGACAATTTCGATCAGGATGACGTGGATTTGTTCAAGGACGACGAAGTAAAAATCTTGTTGCAGACTCTGAAAAGCATGAAAAAAAACTCTTGGATCTATAGTTTGGAGCCGGACCTGCTAATTTCCCTGATACAAGCCTTTGATGTGCAGGTGCGACTGGGCTTGGCAGTGGATGTGATAAGCGCTGAATTGCTGACTAAAGTGAAAGATGAAGAACTGAATGTGCGGGTTCTGAGGCTCTCAGCATCGCTTGATATTGCGATTTGCGAGCTGATCTTGATAAATTCTTTTCAGACTGATCGACGAATTCTCTCGGAGGAGAGTATTGATAGTTGTTTTCAGCTCCTACATCACGCAATTCGGAATTTTCTCCTTCCATGCATCGACACTTCGTTCGTGACGACTGCATCTAAACTGGCGACAAAATATAATGATGGAAAGCAGTTGGTTTGCCGCAAAAGTTTCGGGTCATCTCGACTAAATTTGTGTTTGATGAAGGGAACTCGCAGGGCTGTCGAACGTATTTCTCACGTAGTTTGTGAGTTCATGGATAATCTTGCTACTCTCATCACAAGTATCAAGCTTGCGGACCGATGGATACTAAGACTTTCGTCATCGATGGTGGAGCTTTTTGCTTTGGATCATAGCTCGTATGCTACTTCATTGCAGCAAAGCGCCTTGAGCATACTGCGGGGTATATTCTTGCGATACAAGTCTCATCGAGAGTTGCTGTTCGAAAATATAGTGGACATCATGGTAAAGCTTCCTACTAGCAAGCGTACCTTTAAAACGGTAAAATTGTCTAACTCTAATGACACGGTTCAGCGTATATCAACTCTGGTGGTGTCATTAGTTCAGTGTCGTGTATCTTCCAGCTCTTTCGAAACGATGGAAACTGAGATAAGCTGGCAAGAAGATTTCAAGGATGTATTCTCAAGGCCAGATAATGCCACCGAAGTCAAGTCTTTACCCAGGTGTGATTTGATGAAAAGGTTATTGGAAAATGTTCAGAACGACGCTAGGTCATTTGTTCGAGTATTTCTACGAGCATGCTGGAAGAAAACCGACGATCGTTATAATCGCATGGTTCTCGACAACTTTGTCGAAGACCTCCTTGTAATGTTTGTACGTCCTGAATGGGTGGGAGCTGAGGATCTACTTAAGGCCTTGAGTTCATCTTTGGCAAGTATATTGCACGCCAATGTGTCTGGTGGAAGAAATTCGGATCATCATCAAAGTTTGTCAGCGCTGAACTTAATTGGAAAAGTATGCACTTCGATCAAAGGTTATCAGAGGAAGGTTGCTGTTGATGGTCTGGATGATGATAAAGGCACTCGAGCACTTATTGAGGAACATGCAAGCTGCTTGCGTGCAGTCGTTTCGCTCGAGAAAAGTCAGTGTAATGAAGTAATGCTTCGCTTTGATGAAGAGATCATAAGCGAGCTTGCGTTAAAGCATATCGTCGTGACGCACCTTCAGCGACACAACCTTGATGAGGGTGATTCAATGAAGCTATTGATCTTGAAATTCATTTCGGAGCTGGAGATCCGTTTGAAAGGAGTCAAGTCCAATTATTTGGAACGTGAGAAGAGAGTTTGGAAGTCGCTGTGGGAAGGGCAAACAAGAGGCTCAGACTCGATGTTTACGATTGCCCCTCCTACTATTGAGCTAGCACTGAAGTCTTATTTACATCTCGCTGTAAAACGTGAATTTTGTGGCCTATTTAGCAAGCTCTTAGCGCACATAATGATTTTATTATCTAAGGGAGCGCCATTTCTCAAAGCGCGAGTTATGAAATGTTTGAGAGGAATTGTCGACATGGATCCGATGTTGATGACAGATTCTCGTGTGCAGCTTGCGGTTAAAAGGTGTTGCACAGATGAGAAACCCTCGGTTCGGGAAGCAGCCGTTGATCTGATCGGAAGTTATGTTTCGCAACAGCCCCTTTTGGTACTGTTGTGTTTGTTGTTGCTGACTTATTATATCGGCGTATGCTTAGCAGAATTTGTTAATTTGGCAGATTGACGAGTATTTTGGCGTTCTCTCTGAACGAATACGTGACAAGGGTATGAAAGTGCGAAAAAGTGTTTGCAAGATCTTTAAAACGGCAATTGTGATGCGGGATCGAAATCGCGGATCAATCACGGAACAAGAGCTACGCCGAAAAAGTGCTTGTATGCGGTGTTTAGTCGAACGAATTGGACATGCAGCTGAAGATCGAGCTATCAAAGATTTTGTTATCGATATTTTTCAAGAAGTTTGGTTTGGCTCTGAACTGTCTTCGTCTAGATCATTGAATATGTTTAATGACGAATTCTCATTACCAGCCGGCTGGACTGCTCTTCCAAGCGATGTCCATGAACAGGAATATTCCGCTGCTCAACTTGATAATAACATAAAATTTGTCTCGACAGATGGGAATGTCGCCCACTCGGCGGAAGAAGCTTGGTCGTTAGCTCAAACGCCCACAGTGACGCCTGCCAGTATCGTTAAAACTAATATTTCAAAACTAGACAACAGCGCTGATGTTGTTGCAACTATCGTTGAGGTCCTTCATGGTGTACCAAACTTGAAGTGGTTTACTGAATTGCTAAAAAGACTGTTAGAGGAATGCAATCAGGCAGCTGGGGCACATTCAACACAATATCGGCTGACTCATGTTGCAATAGCTCGAAATCGTTCGAAGAAAATTGTAGATCGTTTGGTAAATAATCTGATGGATCTTCAAGAAGGTAAACTTATCAAAGGTGTTTCAATCGATAAAGCAGAAGAGCAGTTTGCGGCGTGCATGACTGCTCTGTCAGCCTTTTGCGAAGCAAACCCTCAGCTTCTAGCTTGCCACCTCGATACAATTCGCGTGTATCTAAAAGAAAAGGACATTAGGGTCCAAACCTCATGTGTCTCGATTATAAACAACGTTTTGAAATTAAAGCGAGTGCCGTACACGATCGCTATGAAATTGGAAGACGATTTAAAGCTTCTTGTTCAGCGTTCTTCTCCTAGCGTTGTTGGTCCGAGTATTGAGTGTCTTGCAACGCTTTCCATAACGAGAAAAAGTGCACCCAACCATTTATTTGAGATGCTAGAGCACTATTTTCTTTGCATATGCAAGTACAAACAGAGGGATTCTTATGCTGGGTTATCGGATCAAGAGAACCAAGTGCTACAGCGTGCACTGTTTGTAGCGGGAAAAATTGTCGGTGCAACGGACATTGACACTTGTGTTGCGCTTTCGAATGAGGCTAAAGTGCTCACTATTGGTCAAATCACCGAATTGCTCTACAATCTGTACAGACAATTTGTCCAGATGCAAGGTAACGATACATGCGCAGGCAAAGCTGTTCAGGGCATGGGTTTTCTATTTTTGATCCGACCACGTCTGTTTCTTCGGGCACAGCAAGAGGGCTTATTAAGCTATCTTTTGAAGGCTGACACCCGAAAAGCGAAGCTGCAATGTCTTATCAGCATGAAGGAGTTGCTGCTATACCAGGAAGAACATTTGGGAAACGGCCATGCAACAAAGTCTTTAAATCAGTTTAAAAGCAAAGAACAGCAAGTCCAAGGCGATCAGGAAGCGGACGCCTCGTTGATTGGTAATGTCATGCAAGCAGAGTTGGAAAATGTTTTGCATTTATTGTTGCAAAAGGTGCCGCAAATCCGAAAAGCGGCTATTGCCTGCATTGACGCATTGCTTACACAAGGCTTGGTGAATCCGCTGCAATGTATACCAAATTTGGTAGCGCTTGAGACTGATCGTATTTCAGATGTTCGGGATACAGCATTCTCTCTGTTGCTAGCGCTGCATAAAAGATACTGGAGCCAATTTCATACACCTCTTATTGAAGGTATTGAAAATTCGTACTCGTTTCAGCTCAGTGTCTTCGGCGATACTACAGCGCTGGGGATCGATGAAAACGAAAAAGACTTTTGTCTCTTCGGTCGACTATTTTCAAATTGCGTTCCGACAATGAAGTCGCATAGACCGCGTTTTTTGAGAGCGCTGGTGAACCAATTTACTGAACAGGGGAGTATCCTTCGGCCATTGAGAAATAAGGAGACTATCATTGACAGCGATACGATCACATCCAGATTAAAATTTTTGTGCTATCTGGCGCAAATTTTGGCGTCGCTGCCCTACGAATTGGAGGAAGAGCCGCTTTACATTATTTATTTAGTCAATCGCTACGTGAGTCTTCGACTCGGGTACGTCCTTGTCGCTGCGTTGTTGGCTGTGCTGACAGTCTGCTTCTTGTTTAGCCCCGTGATGGATGATCTGAAGAAGGCCTTTGCCGAGGCAGGGGTCGCACCAAGTTTATTAATGAACGATGAATTAGATCTTTCTACTTTAAAGCTCGGAGAGTATTCACTGTGCCTTCCTGCTCGCTCTGTATTATCGCTTGGAATAAATGGACGAACCGCTTTCGCGATTGCACTGATGCTACGTCTAAAATTTACGCTGAAGCATAATTTTCAGTTGACTAACGAGAGGTGCGCTACCTTCAAACCCACTTCTACAGATACTTCAGCCGAGGCGAAGGAACGTCTCTTCAAAAAATTATTATTACCTTCCGTCGATGATCTGTGCCATGCCAACGATCCAATTTTGATAAATTGGAATCTATTTATGGTTGCGTGGTACGCGGCCCGGGAGGACCAAAAGCAGTTGGATATCGATCTTGAAGAAGTTCAAGCGGCAGTACCAAAGCAACGGCGCCAATCGCGCAGAGCTTTTTCATCAAAAAAACAGAAAATTCGGAAAATTCAAAGCCAGGACGAGTTTGTCGAATGACTGGTTTTAGTGCGATTTTAAATTAATAAATGTCATCCTTGCTTAATACAGTCGTCGTGGCAACTTTTTAACAAATGCAGATTCGACAGCCTATCCGTTATTAGTCGACTTCGCTTCACATCCATCGTGCGAAGAAACACACTTTCAAACTCTGTAAGTGATGCATTATACAACTTGTCTGGTGTCACCATGGGATCTACTAGTTCTAGTCGCCCGTTAAATAAATCTAATAATCCTGTAAAGCACCAAAAACGTTCAGCATCATGTGGCAGTACTTCAAACACTACTCTAGCCACGCTTAAAAGAAAGTTGCGGTCGACCGATTTACGCAGCATTGGTGCGTCACATGTCGCAATATCTTGCTGGTAGGTCTGGTGCAGGTGAACCAATCTCTCCAGATCATGCTGCGAATACAACGGCAACTTGTTATTTGCTTTAGCTGTCTCCTCATCCTTTAACAATTTTAGGCGCCTCGACAGTTTAAATGGTTGGAGATAATGTGCTGCGTCCACAAGATCTTCAAACATGGCACGTCGCTCCGTTAACACAAAGCTCCACAATCTCGAATAAGGCGGTAGCACTTCCACTAATAACAGCCAGATCCTCGCGCGATACTGTGGCGCGACACCAAGCTCTAGAGCTAAATTCAGAAGTTGCGGCAAATTGACCACCGATTCACTGAGCAGCGCCGCGAACGAGGCGTCCAAATTCACGATGTGCTGTACAACAGGAACACCTAGCGTCTTATAATAGGTCGTGCGAAAGTTGCGGCTCAGTGTCATTTGAAGGTTTGACGCCAATTTTCGAGTATGTGCCATCATTCACAAATTTGAGCGTTTATCATTAAATTTTATCCTCATTTTGGTGTTGCGATAAGCATGTGCAGTCTGCATCTATCACGACATCTGCAGAGCAAACGAGGCGACACTTTTGATTTAAGGTGAGTAAGTCCGGCAATATTGTGATTTTGGAAAGTATAGAGCTTATTGAAACGATTGTTTATTGAAGGTATTCTTTAAATTTATAACTTTTTACAAATAGTACTTGTCACCTCGACTCCCTGTATCAAGCTCCATAAGAAACAAATGCATCAATTTATGTAAAGACTCAGGAGTGCGTACCTGATATCCCAGCTGGACGTATTAAGGCATGGTAAAACCAGTAAGGAGCTGGCTGAGCTTCAGTGCTCTTCAAATACAACCGGTGTCAAAGTCCGTGCTGTCGCGGCCAATAAGGCCAAACTCAGGATATTGCTTGTCTGCAGCTAGCGGTGCCTCGCGTTCGATTCTAGCATGCCCAATCCAATACGCAAGAAGCAAAAATCAACAATCCAGAAATTGACCCAGAAGACCAATTTACAATGCCCGTTACTGCTTCAGTGCCTTCCTTGTACGTACCCTTCATTTTGTCGTGGCTCAGACCGTCGTCCTGACCTGTGCTTTTCCCGTTTGCTGCTATCACGTGATATTAACACAGACTCTTCGATTCTTGTGTAGGAAAAGCCCTGGAACTCGTTTTTAGGTGACACTGGAAGACGTTTGTCCTGCTGCAAAAAACCATGGTCGGGCAGCTCCTTTGTAAACTCACGATCGAAATTCTGAATATCCGTCGGACCGCGAACACGTGGCTTAAATGGCGGCTTGATGCCTCGCTTTTCTAGCAATGCCCAGTCGATATTAGCAAAAAACACGTGATTTTTTATGTCCTCGACACCAGCACCTGGCCGCGATCCGATTCGATGTGTTGGGTCACGCTCCAACAATGCAGAGATAAGACTTTTAACCTCAGAGCTAAGCCCGAAATGTGCAGGAAACTTAAGTGGCGACTTCATGATTTTGGCGCACATCTGCTCTATATTGCGGTCAAAGAAAGGCGGCCATCCCGTGAGCATCTCGTACATGAGCGTGCCAAGACTCCACCAATCGATAGCTTTACCGTACTCCGTCTTCTTCTTTCGGCTGATAAGCATCTCAGGAGCCAAGTACTCGGGTGTACCACAAAAGGTCTTTGCACCGGTAAAATCCGTGCAGTCCGTTTTGGAAAGGCCAAAGTCCGTCAGTCGCACGTGGCCCGTCTCATCTAGAAGAATATTTTCAGGCTTAAGGTCACGATAGATAATGTCTCGCTCATGTAGATGCCCAATCGCCGCAACCAGCTCTGCTGCATAAAAGCGCACCATTGCCTCCGAGAAAGAACGAAATTTTTTTAAATGAAAAAAAATCTCACCACCGCAGCAGTAGTCCGAGACCATTACGAGCTTCGTGGCTGTCTGGAACGAGTACTTGAGCCCAACGATAAATGGATGGTCAATAGAACTCATAATTTTGCGCTCCATCACTGTGTGCCCCACTTGGTTGCGCTTTACTAGCTCCGATTTGCGCAGCACTTTCATCGCATAAATGTTGCCATCTTTACCTCGTTCTCTTGCCATGTAGACTCTACCGAAAGACCCTTTTCCTAGCATTTTCAAAATTTCAAAGTCTTGCATGGAAACCATGTGTCCACCAGAATCATCCGACACAAGGCTGTTACTGTCACTAAGGCGGGAAGATGTTGCAAGCGTTTTCGATGTTGATTGTACTTGTTTGGGTGCTGTCACCAAATCGACACCGCGAGCTGCTCCGTCCGTGCTATTTCCATCTTCTTCTTCGCTTTCCAAAGAGCTACTCCCATCGCACAGAAATTGCGTGACCTCAATTGGTCGTGGTCGCAGAGTCAGTAATGCATTTATGTACGTCTCAATAGCCTCACGACGCTGTTCAATAACACGTAGTGACAACGACATAAAAAATTTCTTGGGTGGAAAGTAAAGTTTTCCTACTGTTGCGTAAGACCTCCTCAAATTCTTATGCAGCCCGCGAAAGTCGCTGTACCGCTTCTCAGAGAAGCGAATAGTGCCCGACTGGAAATGTACGAATACTTGAAACACTGTATACCGCTTTTTATTGCTATTGCTTCGATCTCCGCCCAAGACAAGGGCACCCATAGAACCTCCGTGCCCACCTCGAGCGTCTCTTCCGTTCCACGTCGAAAAACGTCCTGCTCCGCTGGACACAGGCGAGTTGCCTACACTGTCGGCGCCTGCAGGAATGTGTGTTCGATCAACTCGATCCGTTGCGAGCTTCGACTTCCAACGAGGAATCTCCACTTTAAGAATTTCGTCACCTGCAGGTGGTGCAGCAGGATACTCAGGATGCAGCTGGTTTTGTTTTGGACTTACCTCTCTTCTCGTGGTGAACACATGAGTGGAGCCGCGCTGGGGAGGCGACAGCGCCATACCTGACGTGTAAGACGAACCGCTGAAGCGTCCCTCTACCTGCGCATGTGTGAGCGAGTGACGCATATGCGAGCTCTTTTTGCTGTTGTTGTGGCGCTTTTTATGCGCCTGCGGTTCTTGGTTCGACGTACGTAGTCCGCCAGTGCTGTTGACATGAACCTGTTGCTGAAATGCGGCGCTGAGTTGAACACTGCCAGTCGTAGAGCGCGAGCGCGATGGAGGATCCATGGGCGGGCGGCGCGAAGCCTGCAAATATTCGTCAACTGCAGGCATATGCAAAGAGACAGAGTGTGGTCGGCCGACGTGCCGCAGGTCGTGTCTAGCTGTGTGTAATTTCTCTTGCACTTTGTGGACTTGTTGACAGTTTCCGTATCATGACGACAGTTTTTAGGTTCCTACAGAAATTAACAAACCGTAGTTTGCTATCAAGCGATTATGGAAACGACTATGTATTAAGCGTTATCTCATTGTGTTAAGTGCACTGTTTGAGATTGGTGATTGGTCATAAGACTCAGATTACTAAACGAGATATGCCACTGACATGTCACTGTCAGAGAATCGTTGCGGGTATAGCCAGAAATTCGCAGTTTGTAGAGACAGCTTTTGAACATGCCCAGATTCCTCTTACTGTTGCGCGCCGAAGTTCAGAGTGGCAGTAGACCGACCTGCAGCGATCATCAGATACTCATGACGACACCATCTTACCGAGATATATCTAAAGGTGCTGGCCATTATGTACGATAGGCGAACGAGCCACCGTTATCCAGACTGCCACTTTGCGCATGGCTATATCAAGATTCGGGCAAACCGACTGAATGAAGCTTTCGATAGACTCCAATGACGGGTCATCTTGCTGCACAGAGCAGAAGAAGATACTTATTAATCAAGGAGTGCAACCAAATTTGTCTAGCCCAAAAGAAAGCTGATAGTACCATGCTTTCGATCAGATAGAGCGCAATATCACCCTTGAAGTCCACACATGCTAGTCGCGCAAAAAGCTCGTCTCGAGCACGACCGAAAGCAGATCCCGGCAAGATTGCCACTCCTGTATCTTGTAACAATTGTGCGCACAGCTCCTCATCCGTAAAAATGCCTCTTACAGCTAAGGCTTTGCGGTGCCTTCTGAAGCATGGGAATAAGTAAAAACCAGCTTCAGGAACTTGAACCTCAACATCCATCTTCTGCAACTGGTATGCAAACCAGCGACATATGATCTGCAGTGTCTTCTGACACTTACGCTTGTACGATGCAAGTTCCAGACAGCTGTGTTGATCACAGGAAGGTGAGAAAATTTTCGCCAACTTCCTGACTTTATCTGCTTCAGTTGGTAATACGTACTCGGGTTTGAACGCTCTTCGAGCGGCGTATTGAATCGGCGAAGCCACAGAAGTATATGTTTCGGATGCCATGACAAGCATGCTTCTCCGTAACCAGCCCATTTTCGGGGGAAACAACCAAAACCCCATGCGCCAGCCACCAGCTCCGCACCATTTGCTAAGTCCTCCTGAAACAATGGTTCCTTCCGGGTAGTACTTCGATAAAGACAAATGCGTGTCGGAATGGTGCAGCTCGGAGTATATTTCATCCGACACGACAAGAATTCGATATTTTCTCGCAATTTTTGCGAGCGTTTCCAACTATCAAAGTTATTTGCGATGACATGAAATGAGCCTTTGTACAAGCTAGATCTTTGGAACTTATCACGAACCTCATCGGCCTGATAAGCGCAACCGGTCGGATTGGACGGATTGTTTAAAATAAGAATTCGAGGAGCACCTGGCAGAACGCCCCACCATCAGTATTCCACATTCATTGATCTGATAGACCATCAAAGTTTACCAGGGTCTTTAGAGCAATGCGCTTCCAAAACCTCTGGGCGAAGCACAAAGTGATCCTCTGGATGAGTTGGTAGCCACATCATATTTCTTTGCACGCAAAAACGCACATTAGATGACAAATACGATGATGTAGGAACTTTTAGGTATGATTGTCACACCTTCCAGCAATGGCAGCTTGTGGTGCGAAACTGGTACAGCTTGGGTTAGGAAGCAGGAGATCGCCATAGTACACCATCTGTAGCACAAATAATAGCTCTTTGGTGCCTGGCCCCACCAACACGTCATCCTGAGAATATTCAATATGCAACCGATGCGATCCCCATGCTGCAATGTCGCCACAGAGCTCTGGGAGCCCCGCCACAGGCAAATAATCTCTTTGATGAGAGTTGGCCCTGACAACGATGGCAAATTTGTTTTATATCAATGTGGCACGGCATGGTATCAAGCGAGAATCTTGTACGCACCGCAATTCATCAACAATACACTGTGGGATTGGAAACGGCGACTGACCAAGTCCGAGCTTGTAGATGCACTTGCCCTCCCTAATCATCTTGTTGCTGAGCTCATCCAGCGCGCTTCCGGCCGCAGTGCACAGCATTCGTACCTTACAATTAATTGCTCTTCTTGGTCCTAAAGTATCCGAAAAAAACATAACTCCTTTCCAATTTCAAAACGTTGCTTTGGCATTGTGCACCTTGGCTTAAAGTTTCCATCTGTCGCTTAACACCTATTGCAGGAGCCACTTGATCTTTTAATTTAGAGGACTCAGATGATTTTTCTCTTGTCATGTCACTCTGGTCATTAGTGTCAGCAATGGAATCCTGAACATCCGTGTTAGTCTCAGATGCCTTAAACCACGAGGTAAGTGATGCATGCTGCTGCACTCGACGTTGCAATGTAGATCGTGGAATATTAAACTTGCGGGAGGCTTTCCGCAATGACATGGATCTACTTTGAACGGCATCAACAGCCACCGCGATCTCCGCGGAATCTGTAGCTTGTCGCGGCATTAAAAAACAAATAGAATCAGAAAATAATCAGACTTCTGCCAGTGAAATTGAAGTTACGACTCTATCTTCTACCGAACAGACGTCAAATGGCGTGGCGAGCAAATAATGCACGGATCGGCCCTGGTAGCGGCCGCGGAGCGCCTTCTTCGGTACCGCGCGCAAAGCCAACCATGCAGGCTATCGCTGAGATTGAGCGAAACCGTGAGGACCGACGGCGTGCTATGGCTGCGGCCAAGCGTGAACGCAAGCGAGAAAGTCAGCTGAACGAGAAGCTGGGCCATCCGGGCGACGTGGACTTTCAGCGCATGATCAAGACATTTCGCGAGCAGAATAAGGACAAAGGCCGACCACATGCCGAGGTGGGAGACAGCAAGATTACTATATGCGTACGAAAGCGGCCGGTGAACGTCAAGGAGGTTAAAAAGCACGACTATGATGCTGTGACATGTTTAAACCCAATGGCTATCGTGCACGACTGTAAGCTGAAAGTGGATGGCATAACGAAGTATTTGGACAGCAATGCCTTTAACTTTGATCATGTATGGCATACGCTTATGATTTTGCCGGAAATGTAGTACTAACGGCATCGAGCTATTATTATGTTGTAGACGTTCGACGAAAATGCGACAAATCAGAGTGTATACATGTACACTGCCCAGCCACTTGTCAGATTTGTGTTTCATGATGGTGGACATGCTACAGTCTTTGCGTACGGGCAGACGGGAAGCGGCAAGACACACACGATGCAAGGCATTCAGAGTCAGATTGCTGCGGATGTGTTTGCGCAGGCAGACGAATTTGTGAGGCGAGGATACCCCCTTGATATCTGCGTTAGCTTTTTTGAGATCTATGGCGGACGTTGCCAGGACTTATTGCATCAGCAAGTATTGACTATTCGAGAAGATGGCGCTGGAGAGGTGCAAATTGTTGATCTAGGAGAAGTGCAGCCACAGAACACGGAAGAGTTGTTACAAGTCATCAGCAGAGGCAACAGTCTTCGCACGACACATGCTACGGAGCTAAACGATGTGTCTTCTCGCTCTCACTGCATTTGTCAGATCAATCTCCGCGACAAAGGAACAGGGCGGCTTCATGGTAAGCTGTCTTTGATCGACCTAGCAGGTAGTGAACGTGGTGAAGACACGAAAAATCACAATCGACAGAGACGAATGGAATCCGCTGAGATCAACCGAAGTCTGCTAGCTTTGAAAGAGTGCTTTCGGTATATTTGATTTGGTATTGTCCAAAAAACTCCACGTGTCTGATCAGTCAATATTTTTACATTCAGAGCTTTGGACAGTGGTGTTCGTACTCACATTCCATTCCGAGCAAGCAAGCTCACTCAAGTGCTCAAAGATTCATTTGTTAACTCTAAAGCGAGGTAATCAAGTATCGTCATTGATAGTTGTGAGAGTTTTTCTGATGCTGCGGCCGTTATCATGTCATTTCCAGAACTGTGATGATTGCAGCCGTTTCACCGTGTGCCTCCTCCTCCGATCATACTTTGAATACCCTTCGATATGCTGACCGAGTCAAGGAAAAACGCGTCTCGGCTGATGCCTTCGACCAAAAAGTTGAGAATTCTGATCCTGTTGACATTGAGGATGTCCACTTTGAAGAGGGTAGTTTTATTGCTTTGAGATTTGACGTTGCATGCCATCTCCTGACTTAGTGGTTAGGTTTTGACGTTTGCGAGGCATATACAGCACAAAGTAGAGGTGAAGACTTAGGGGAGGAAGATATTGACATAGTAGAGGACTTTTCACTTCGAGACGAATATGGCAAAAACGGTGAAATGCTTGGCCGTATTGGCAATAATGACGATAGCAAAGACAAAAAACCGGTATTATCTCACTATTATCATGGGAAATGTGATGGCTTGAGCACTTGCCATTTTGGCCACCGTTGCCACTTGAGTACGCTAACAGGATCTAATTTATGAATTAGTCGCTTTCACTAATTTGTCTTGCTGCTTGCTGAGGCATACAGATTCAGCTGACAAAATTCATGATAACGAGTATCTCAATAAAGCATGGCAAGGAGTGGTATTGAATACCATAGTGGCTATGTGGTACCAAAGCAAGATAAGTAAGATTGTTTACACATTTGCCAGGTTCAAACGCTGTATGAAGAGCAAGAAAGTTTGCTTAACACACATATGGGCGCAATTCAGGTCAGTCATCTAAGCCAGGTATGAGTAATCTCGCGGATTGATGATTTGCATTGATGACATAAGGAAAATGCCGAACTTCTTACGGAGGAAGGCGCCATGCTAGCAGCGATTCAAAATGAAGATTCAACAAGTATTGAGCAGTATATTTCGCGCCTGGAAGAGGTAGGTGGGGCTAAGTCAATTGCCTCGTTTTATCACTAAATGTTGGTCGCGTTAGATCCTTGCTCAAAAAGCACTAACGATCAGCACTCTTCGACGTCAACTCGCTACTTTTCGTCAGCACATTGAAGGCGAAGAGGAAAATATAGCAGAACCTCCTCCGAAGAAGTTCATTAAGGGTGTGGCTAGGATGTAAGATTTAAACAATTGGACAAATCGTATTACGAATTGCTTACCGTACTAACGCAAATTAAAACCACACAAAGAATCAAAATCTCCAATTTCATGGCCTGCTGTTGAAGATATTCGGACTTAAGTGCCCAAAATAAAGGATTGCTTGCTCGCCAACCCTTCCAACAAAGGCTGGATTGATGCCCAAGAGCATAGGAAACGTTAATGATTCAATGCTTATAGTATCGCCCGCTTGGTCCAGTGAGAGATATTCCCAGCGCTGCATTAGGCAACTGTTGATCCCATTTCCAAGAGAGTTTCTGCGCCTGTAAGCAGCCAGATGCCAAGTGAAATCGAGAATGAGGCAAGGCAACGTCAGATTCACCGCCGACTGTTAAGGACTCCGACAAATTTTAGAATAATTATAGGAGTGAAATCATACCAGGACATGGGAGAAAAAGTGTGACGCCATCTACTTCTATAAATTCTTCGCTTAATAAGTATGACGCTGAACTAGCTTGCCCATTCGTTGGCGTTTACCTAAATACATTCAACAATGGAAAATGATAGAAAAGTATTTTGAGAAGCTGGAGCGGGGCTGCCGTAGCTCTTTTGCTTAGACGAAGATAGGCTAAGGTCACCGATTTTACGTTATATACTAGCACCGGTACGACTGTAGCGGATCGCATTCCGCTAACTCCAAGAGTTGAACCACAACCTTAACTCAAAGTAAATAGACTCTCCCGTTCAAAAATATAAATTGTATTCCTTTTGTTTTATTTATGGCAAAGCCGCCTATATCTAAATCTATAGGTTTTCCTAATAAAATAGTAAAACCTCATAATTACAGGCAGTTCCGCCTTCTTGTTTAGGTGTAGCCACATTATTGTGTGATAACACTATCTTGTGTGACCCATCCCTTCATATTAGAGTACGTGTCACCCCCTTACACTCTTCCTCATCAAAATTGTGTATACTCACAATTCACATTTAAAAGTCGTCTCGTACGAGACTCGGTTGTCTAAGACACCTCTACGTCCCCAAGATCATTTTCACGCATTCTCTACTTAAGGATCCCCGCGTCTATGACACGAAAGACACCCAGCCTCGCTGGTTCCGAGAGTTCCCGCGGGCAGAGCCTTTCTTCGTCTCCTGCACACGGCGCAACTTCAGACTGCACGTCCGCGGCTTGAAGGGAAGCGCATCTTAAGCCCTCGGTAACCGAGCTCCACACACCGTGCCCGCCACGGACGACAGTTTACCTCGTCGAGGATTCGAAGGAAGTCGATTAAGAGTCGGATACTCCTTTCTCAGTATGGATGAAAGAGGAGGGCGAGGTACGCCAGCGGCGCGACGTGAGCCTGCTCGGATGTTGCGGACGCCGTTCCCTTTTCCCGACCTCTTGACTTCCTGGAGAAGTGGTTTTATTACTAATCGCCTCGATGAGGCACAGGAGCAGCAGTTGGAGGCTGCCCACAGGGCGGCTCTTATATGCTCACATCCACGGTTGGTCCTAGACTCTCGTTTGGAATACGGCTTTCTCCCGGCGGATCCCGCCACAGAAGCGAAGGACGCGACCACTCGATCGTTGGGCGTCTACGTGGTCGGGTCCCCGGCTGCTAGACAAGCTGAGCTTGACCAACGAAAAGCCCTCCGAGCTTGCTTGTTGGTACCTCAAGAAATCCCAATGAATAGGTACCGCGCTCGACTTCGCGCTCAAAGAGGAGGCGCTCCTGTACCCGCGATGCGGACGATTCCTGTGGTGCTCACCCCTGGTGAAACCACTGTAGATGATAAAGACCTCTTGGAGCAATGGGTGCAGCGGCACCGGAAGTTTTCCTCGCAGTCTACCTTACACCGGATTCCCAAGGAGGTGAACGTGCGCGTGGAACGCCATCTTTGGTTCGAGTTTTCCAAACTCAAGGCGCAACGCCGACTTCCTTCGTTCTGTCGCCCTGCGACAAATTGATTTATCCATCCCGATCCCACGAGCTCTGTGGTCTGTCACACGGGTGTTTCTGCGCCCACAACAGCTCAAGGCTATAGCTTGAGCTCAGCTCATGGCTCTTCGGCTTTCCTGACGTTTGCCGAGAAGTGCGGGGCGTCCATCGACGCGGAATGCCATGTTCCCTCTGATCGTAAGTGTCCACGACGTCTAAGCAGTCTTGCCGAAGTGGCACTTCAAACTCCCACGAGTTCCCGAAATCGGCGTATCCCTCCTTCTTCACATGATACTGGCTTTGACCCTGGCAAGGACGTCAACCCAAGTGAAAGTGGACGCCACCGTCCTCCTCGAGAAAATTCAGCGGCGGTCGATGACGACCTGCTCGATCGCCGTCTGGTGACTCGCGATGCTTTTTGAGCTCTTGAGGACAAGGTCCGTCGCCATCGGGGCTCCGCTGAGCATCATGCTGAGAGCGCTTACCGCCGTGCGGAAGACCTCGAGAGCTTGGAGCACCTTGTGCACACCGACTGCCTCACGTTGAGGACTTTCGCGCTCTATTGAAGCGGTTCCTAGCCGTCGAGCAGACGAATGCGTCACTTCGCACGACGGTGGAGAGCCTGGCGCCATTGGAAATTGATATCGTTGCACTCCGTGCTCAAGACCAGTTGCTAGTTCAGTTTCTGGGCGGTCGAGCACCTGTGGGCACCGCCCCGGTGCCAACGCATCCGCGTTCAGTTGCGCCGGATCCCGGTACAGTTTAAGCAGAACACCAGGCTGGTGCGCATCCTTTTCGGAAGGTGAAGCGTATGTGCAAGGCGCCGCTCGGCCACAACCTTGGAAGGTCCGATAAATCGTGGACGGAGCTTCGTCTTAAAGACAGCAGAAACTGCATATGTAGGAAGACTTTTAGCATGAAATAAAACCAGATCGCCGACCTCAAATTGTCCAGCATTTCTTCTGCTTCTTCCGTTTGCATGTTCTTTCTGTATGTCTTGACTTTCAGCCGTCGCGTCGCGAACGTGTCGAAAGACACTCAGTCTGGTCGACAGGAAGTCATCGACTTCTTTACGAACAGTGAGGAGGCTGACATCAGCTTGCCGCTCGGCTATTACCCCACCAAGCCCTGATCCATGGATGGCGGCGTCAGCGGGACGCGAGGATGAACAAGCTCGTTCGCGTAGAAGGGCGTGTTGCCGGTAGACGCATCCACTGCATTGCTCAGAGCGAACTCCACAAGTGGCAGCATGGCGGTCCAGCACCTCGGCGTCTCAACGCAGACGCTGCGAAGGAAACCTTTAACGACGCGTTTAAACGATTCGTTTGACCATCGGTCTGCGAATGGTCCGCTTTGTCATTTTGGTGACCAGCACCTTAAAGATCGTTGATGAAAACTGCCCAGTGAAGCTTGGGTCTCTGTCAGATGTAATTTATCCCGGGAGTCCATGTTGTCGAAAGAAACGACCCACAAACAGCGTCGATGTACTCACACCGGCGTTGGTGTCCGACACCGCTGCAAGATGAGCTATCTTGCTCAATCAGTCGACGAAGCCAACGACACGCGTGTTGCGCCAATTCCTTCGGCAGACCAAACACAAAGTCCATATTTAGGAAAGACCAACAACCGGAGGTTACCGGCAAACTCGCATGAATCACCGCAGCATTCGGAGGGTTTCCCCTCTGACATGTCTCACACATGCGCACATATGTGCTCGTCCATTTGTACAGCTTGGGCCACCAATAGTGGCAGCTCACCGAGCTGGACGTCTTCTCACGACCGATATGTCCACTAAGTGGGGAGACGTGGGCCTCACAGAAGATACGATATTTCAAATCATCATCGTGCGGAACCACAATTTGTGCCATTTCCGTTGAATCGGTGCTATAATATAGCAACCCGTTACTCAACGAATATCGGTATGACCGTGCGCGCAAACGCGCCGACAATTTCTTGTTCGAGTTTCCAATCTCCTTGCTCACGAGAGCCTGTAGCAGCGCTACACACATACTATCACCCGCGTATGCGGCGTGGATCACATCCGCCACTGCTGACGTCACCGTCGTGACATGAGCAAGCTCATAGTCCGGTTTGCGTGACAATGCATCAGCTAAATCATTATGCTTTCCTGGTTTATATTTCACCTCAAAGTCATATTCTGCAAAGAATAAGAGCCACCCGGCCATTCTATGCGAGAGGTGAGGCAACTGAGTCGCAGTGTGTAATGAAGCATGAACTGTGTAGATCACAAACGGCTTTGAGCCCAGTAGGTGCACCCTGAAGTTGACAATTGCATACTTCATCGCAAGTAACTTCTTGTCATGAATTGGGTAGTTCTTCTATGCAGCTTTGAGCAGTCGAGATTTGAACGCGATCACCCGATCTCGCCCCTCGGCGTCTACTTGCAGTAGAGCACAGCCGATGGCAAAGTCCGAAGCATCACAGACAACGCTAAAAAGACGATCAAGGTCTGGCAGCACCGGTATTGGTGCATGCAGGAGGCTGTCTTTGACACCGTCAAAAGCCCCCCGATGCTCGGTGTCTCAACACCATTCCGTATCCTTTGGAAGGC
>NW_020187567.1:2501358-2501446 GCF_900000015.1 Plasmopara halstedii | reverse complement strand
TGCTACAGCGCCTCTAATTAAACCAGACGCATTCGTTTGACGCGTTGGCAACAGTTAACGCAATCAAACGTTCGTAGGTTGCCAGCAA
>NW_020187567.1:2500478-2500779 GCF_900000015.1 Plasmopara halstedii | reverse complement strand
CGTAGGTTGCCAGCAGCTAAGATATCAAGTCACAGACGTTTGTGACGCTTCCAGACATGCTTTAGCGCTCCGAACCAAACCAAACCAAACCAGAAGCATTCCTTTGACGCGTCGGCTTCCGTAAACGCACTCAAACGTTCGTCCGGTTGCCATCAGCTAAGATATCACGTCACAACATTTGTGACACTTCCAGAAATGCTATACCGCTCCAAACCAAACCAAACCAGAAGCATTCGTTTGACGCATCGGCAACCGTAAACGCACTCAAACGTTCCTCAGGTTGCCAGCAGCGAAGATGCTA
>NW_020187567.1:2499870-2500468 GCF_900000015.1 Plasmopara halstedii | reverse complement strand
ACGGGGCTGGATAGCCAGTAGTTATACATGTATTTAGATTTTACTATACATATTTAGGTGCCTATTAAATTAGGCGGCTTTGCCGCAGATAAAAATAAATAAAGTCAGTATTAAATCTAAATCGAAGAGTTAATCAACCTTGAGCTCAGGCTATAATTATTCTTGGAGTAAGCGGATAGCGATCCGCTAAACTCGTACTTGTTCTGAGTATAGAACGAGAGGTCGGTGACCTAACTTACGCTTTCTCTAAGCGCAAAGCTACGGTAGCCCCGTTGCACTTGGTAGCACTTGCAGTCAATCTACACCTCAATCGCTTAGACTGATCCTCTGTGAGGATGGAACAATTTTCTTCTTTGCCCCAGGGCATGCAGGACGGTCTTAAAAAAGCTGATATTCTTGCTGGGCCCTGAGGGCGTGCAACACCTTGCTGCGCAAGGCCCCGAGGTAATCGGTGCGCGACTAGAGGCATTTTCAAATTACGCAAACGCGCTGCTAGAGCACCTTCAGCAGAAGATGTCTGCTTCATTTGCGTCTATGA
Organism: Plasmopara halstedii; assembly: GCF_900000015.1. Taxonomy (NCBI): domain Eukaryota; phylum Oomycota; class Peronosporomycetes; order Peronosporales; family Peronosporaceae; genus Plasmopara; species Plasmopara halstedii. The sequence goes on along the minus strand of NW_020187567.1, from coordinate 2,499,930 downwards.
CGCCACCGTCAGTAACGGATGACTTTCCCCGCCCTAAGCCGCTCATGATGACCGTTAAGG
>NW_020187567.1:2499595-2499860 GCF_900000015.1 Plasmopara halstedii | reverse complement strand
GGAGAGAATCTCCTGCTCTGGGTGAGAGAGGTCAAGATGGCCATCGCATCCGCCATGCCTAGATAGCAACAGCGCGTGGCGGTAGCCATCTCAAAGCTCGGTGGTCGAGCGCGAGAATGGGCACTGACGTGTGGCACTTCGGTCGAAGCTGCGTTTCCCTCCTGGGCGGAGCTGACATTGCAGCTCTCATGAGTGTTCTCGCCGCCTAATCAAGCATATCGCATGCGAACGCGTTTCCTTGCCGCCCGACAGGGCAACAAGAAAC
>NW_020187567.1:2499353-2499585 GCF_900000015.1 Plasmopara halstedii | reverse complement strand
GCAAATGTTGCGACAAAAATATTGGGTCGTGATGCCAGACCGATTGGTGCAAAGAACAACAGAGTCCCAAAGAATCGACGCCAAGCTATGAGTTCTAAGTATGCGGATTTCTGGCGAATGGCCGAGCTGGAGGAAATGGCCGCGTCTAAAAACAAGAAGATCTTGGGACAAGTCAAGAGGACCGAGATGCCAAAGGATGCCAAAACCGTGAAGACCAAGTGGGTCTACGCGT
>NW_020187567.1:2499062-2499343 GCF_900000015.1 Plasmopara halstedii | reverse complement strand
CGAGGACGTAAGCGATCCGACCGACGAGCAGGGATCGACTCACGAGCAGGGCCCGGAGACCAAGGATCATACAGAAAACGGCCGGAGCAAGGACTCACCCGACGGTGACAATGCCGATGCTGTGTTGGAAACGACCGCCACAGAACGATTCGTGCTTGAGAAGATCGTAGTGCCAGAAGGCTTGCGAAAGCGAGTTATACGGGACGACACCCCGTCAGAAGCTGAGAAGAACCAGCTTGGAGAACGAATGAAAAAAACGTCACACAGGCTTACGTTTGTGG
>NW_020187567.1:2498910-2499052 GCF_900000015.1 Plasmopara halstedii | reverse complement strand
CACAGAACGATTCGTGCTTGAGAAGATCGTAGTGCCAGAAGGCTTGCGAAAGCGAGTTGAACGGGACGACACCCCGTCAGAAGCTGAGAAGAGCCAGCTTGGAGAACGAATGAAAGAACGGTGCACAGGCTTACGTCATGGA
>NW_020187567.1:2498753-2498891 GCF_900000015.1 Plasmopara halstedii | reverse complement strand
AGTGCTACGGTTGCGTACGAAGCCTCTATGACTGAAGAGGATCGGTCGGCAGACGTCGATGAGGAGGACGACGATCAAGAAAACCAGAGAGTCGGTGAGAATCACCGGGATATGAATGACCAGGCGAATGATGGTCAC
>NW_020187567.1:2498672-2498743 GCF_900000015.1 Plasmopara halstedii | reverse complement strand
CCGGGAAAGCAGAATGCTTTGGCTGACGCGTTGTCACGCAGACCAGACTATGAGCTTGATTATGTTAAAAA
>NW_020187567.1:2498243-2498662 GCF_900000015.1 Plasmopara halstedii | reverse complement strand
AAGGACGTGTTGTACAAGCTCGGCTATGGCGAAGCGAACAAGTGTGGGAACCCCATGGTGTCAAGCACGAGACTCGCACCAGCTACGGAGGACGACAGCTTCGACTCCAGCTTTGATTACCAGGGAGCACTGGGCATGCTCATGTATCTCGCGGCTGGAACCAGGCCAGATCTAGCATTTCCTCTCGGCCAGTTGTGTAGATTCGTTGTGAGCCCGACTGTGAAGCATGTGCCAACGCTCAAGCGCGTCCTACGATACCTTGTCGGCACTCAGGCGCACGGTATTATGTACAAGAAGGGGTCGGGGGTCCGTACGGAGCTGATCCTGAGTGGATTTTGTGATGGTGATTGGGGAGGTGACCCGAGACCAGGAAGAGCACGATCGGGTTCGTCTTCATGCTGGCGAGTAGAGCGGTGACT
>NW_020187567.1:2498035-2498233 GCF_900000015.1 Plasmopara halstedii | reverse complement strand
CGACAAAAATATTGGGTCGTGATGCCAGACCGATTGGTGCAAAGAACATCAGAGTCCCAAAGAATCAACGCCAAGCTATGAGTTCTAAGTATGCGGATTTCTGGCGAATGGCTGAGCTGGAGGAAATGGCCGCGTTCAAAAACAAGAAGGCCTTGGGACAGGTCAAGAGGACCGAGATGCCAAAGGATGCCAAAACCA
>NW_020187567.1:2496597-2498025 GCF_900000015.1 Plasmopara halstedii | reverse complement strand
TATTGGCAAGCAGAGACAGAAGCGACGTCAGCAGAAGTCGGATCGCCAAGTTACGGCTCCCAACATGATTGTGCTTGCTGATTTGATGTTCCCGCCACAAAACAACAGTTCGCGGTTTGTCGTGGTTCTCGTAGTTATGGGTGGCTGGAGCCGATATCTCACTGTGTTCTTGCTCACCGACAAGAGTGGAAAATCTGTGAACAAGTACATGCAGCGCTACGCTGTGGGTGGAGCGCCAAGCTGGTCGTGGGATCACGAAGATCGTCCAGCGTATGCACGAGCTTGCAGAAAGCGCGAAGTTTCCGGTGCAACGCGTTCTCACAGATATAGGTGATGAGTTCGTGATCAAGGAAATGAAGGCGTTCTATGCGTAGCATGGAATCGAGCACATCAAAGTCGGACCTAAGAGCTCACATCTGAATGCTGTGGAGCGTGCGATCCAGTCGTTGAATGACTACAGGAAGACGCAGATGCACAAGTCCGAATTTGCTCGTTCGTTTCGGTGGTAAGCCCTTTTGCACTGGGTTTACATCAAGAGCATGATGTACCATCGAGCCATCGATGGGTTTCCAGTTCAGCGAGTGCTCAGCGTGAAAGCTGATCTGCACCACTTGAGGCCCTTTGGCTCGCTCGTGTACATCCAGGTGCCGAGCACACCGGAGAGTTCGAAGCGTGACGACAATGCTAACATTGGCTATCTACTTGGGCTCGAAATGGACACAGTTGGCGCACGTGTGTATATCCCCAACGAGAACACGGTCAAGTTTGTCGCTGAGGTTCGCGTTATTGCAGAGACTATTGTCGGTGCTACGGTTGCGTACGAAGCCTCTATGGCTGATGAGGATCGGTCGGCAGACGTCAATGAGGAGGATGAGGGCGAAGATCACGACAGCTAGGACGTCCGTGAGAATCACCAGGATATATGTGACTAGGCAAATGATGGTCATGATGATGGCGATTCTGTCTTGGCTAATTTTGGATCGGAGGTGGACTCAGCAGACGAAGGTCTGGTCGCACCTCGCGACCGAGGTGGGCGAGGACGTAAGCGATCCGACCGACGAGCAGGGACCGACTCACGAACAGGGCCCGGAGGTGAGGGATAGTACGGAAAACGGCCGAAGCAAGGACTCACCCGACGGTGACAATGCCGGTGCGGTGTCGGAACTGACCTCCACGGAACACTCCGTGCTTGAAAAGATCGTACTGCCAGAGGCCTGCGAAAGCGAGCGGAACGGGACGACAACCCGTCAGAAGCTGAGAAGAACCAGCTTGGAGAACGAGTGAAAGAACGTCGCACAGGCGTACGTCGGTGAACGCGCCGACCGGCTCGATTCGATGTCTTTGTCGGATGGGAAAATGTTGCGACGAAAATATTGGGTCGTGATGGCAGACCGATTAGTGCCAAGAACATCAGAGTCTTGAAGAATT
>NW_020187567.1:2496288-2496587 GCF_900000015.1 Plasmopara halstedii | reverse complement strand
GCGGGAAAGATGCTGTGCCAGTCCTTGGAGCTGGTTTACTCAGATATACAGCACCCTTGGGAATGTCGGCACACGTGTTGATGTTGTCTTGACAGCATTGAGACAAGCATTGCGAACTTGCATGTGGGAAGCCGATTACACTAACCAGTTTATGTGGCTCCATAATACAAGGGAGTTTTTTCTTCAGCGAAACAAAGTTATCTTCTGGCATCAAACGGACTTGTTGGTTATGACGACGATGATATTTGCAAAGATCCAGGGTTTGTGTTGGAGTGGGGGGAGTCGATGCAGACATACTA
>NW_020187567.1:2496044-2496278 GCF_900000015.1 Plasmopara halstedii | reverse complement strand
TCTCGCGCTCGACCACCGAGCTTGGAAATGGCTAGCGCCACGCGCTGTTGCTCGGTTTAGAGCATGGTGGATGCGATGGCCATCTCGACCTTTCTCACCCAGAGCAGAAGATTCTCTCCATCTCTCCCATCAAAGTCCTTAACGCTCACCATGAGCGGCTTGGGTCGGGGGATGTCTTCCGTCATCGACGGTGGCGTCATGGACGGAAATAATGCAGACGTCTTCTGCTGTAGA
>NW_020187567.1:2495800-2496034 GCF_900000015.1 Plasmopara halstedii | reverse complement strand
CTCTAGCAGCGCGTTTTCGTAATTTAAAAACGCCTCTAGACGCGCACCGATTGCCTCGAAGCCTTGTGCTACAAGATGTTGCACGCCCTCAGGGCCAAGCAAGGACATCAGCTTGTTAATCCCGTCCTGCATGCCCTGGGGTAAAGAGTAAAATTTCTTCATCGTCACATAGGATCAGTCGAAACGACTCAGGTGTAGATTGACTACAAGTGCCACCAATTGCAGCGGGGCTGT
>NW_020187567.1:2495591-2495790 GCF_900000015.1 Plasmopara halstedii | reverse complement strand
CGCGTCGGCGATACCGTCACACCGCCTGCAGCAGGTCGACCACTTAGAGACCGGCACTAAGATGTGGGCGGGGGTGAACGAGATCTACGAGAGGCGCATGGACCCAATGATCTAGGAGAGCATCATTCTTCGGAAGTGCGATGAGCTTAGGGAGCTTAAGTGCTCGCCAACAGGCGATGTGAGAATTCACCTGGCCAAT
>NW_020187567.1:2489437-2495581 GCF_900000015.1 Plasmopara halstedii | reverse complement strand
GTAGCTAAGCGCTTGAGGAAGCGTACTTTAGGTCACCGACCTTTCGTTCTTTACAAGACCAAGTATGAGTAAGCGGATCGCAATTCGCTTACTCGAAGAGTAATTATTGCCCTACCAAGGCTAGTTGACTCTTCGCTTTAAATTCAAAACTGTTTATTTTTTATCCCAATTTTTAAAGTTTAAATTTTCCTAAATATACTAAATATATAGAGTAAAATCTAAATACATGCATAACCACTGGCTACCTAGCCACATACCGTATTTTTGTATTAAGGGATGGGTCACACAAGATGGTGTAACTGTACAAAGGTGTTGATTACACAAGTTGGTATACTAAAAAAAATCGTGTGGCTACACCGTGACAAGAAGCCACTACGTGGCAGGACTGTCAGTTGTTATGCATATTGGTTAAGTTTTACTATTTAATTTGGAGCGCCTAAAGTTTTAAAAACAGGCGGCTCTATCGCAAATAAAAAATAATTACAGTTTCAATTTTGAGCTAAAAAGCGTCTTTGTAAAGGTTTTATGTACCCTTGAGGATAGCGGATTGTGGTCCACTACGCTTGTACTGGTTCTTGCATAGAACGTAAGGTTGGTGATCTTAGCTTAGCTTCCTCCAAGCAAAGAGCTACGGGAACCCCGCAATAGTCATCATCTTTCTTCAACGTAAAATTATCGTAATTTTGTTTCTTCACCCATCGCTGAGGGTTATTTATATTAGCGTTCGTTGAATCCAAGCTGATCTTACGTCCAAAAATATATTGCTTAATACCAAGATGTAGGCCAAATTAAGCAACTTTGGTGTGTCTTGTGAGCGCCATTTGATAATAGTTCATTTAACGGCAGGCATTAGGTCATGACGCATGCCGACATTGTCTCGACTGCACTAAAAACTTCGAGAGGAATAAAGAGGAAAAGCGATAAAAGTTGTCATTTTTCGCTTAGAGAACTGATTCGTTTTTTTTAAATACCCCAACACGGCGTATTGAGACTGATGTTGAGACATGATCACCACCCGTTGGCTACGGATTATTTTAAGTTTCAGCAGATAATGATCTATGTATGCTGTACTGAACTCGTACGAGAAAATACCCTAATCAAGCCCGCATACACATCGAATCTTTTCACGACTCTTGCAATTAACAAGACAGGTCCTTATATACGTGCTGCAGCTGGAACATAGCTGATTATATCGAGCATTTTCAGTTCCGACGTCAGTTTTTTAATGACAAATTTGAAAGTACCAATAACAGCTAATAAATCGTCTTTGATCAAGTTGATGTCATATCATCCGCTCTTGAACCCAACTGGCACTTGACCAATCTGCTCATTTACCTTGTCATATCTATTTCCCAACACCAATGCTGCTGTTCACAATTGTAACGGTTTTGTCCAGATCGACCCCGAGAACCTGCTAACATTTCAAATCGTGGGCAGAAATGATTTCCGCAAAGGGGGGCAATGAATTTTGACCATAACGCTTGCGATGTAGAAGAGCATGTCCGTTAGCAACGCTTTTGGACTGTCTTTTATAGTACCTCCTCAGTAAAGCTATCTGCTACCGATATTGAAACAATAGCATTATCTTTGGTGTATGTGGTAATTTCTCCTTGCTTCACTAAAGTCGGCTTGAAAGTAGCTTTGAGATAATATACGATGAAATGATCGAGATAGTGATCGCTTGACTTTATGGAATTTTTTTTGCATTGCCTTGATCATGTTTTGAGCCGTTGAAAAGCTTTCAATAATGATAAACTTTCTTTTTGTGATTATGTAGCTTATCAGAGCTTACAAATATTCACTCGCACTTAGGACAATGGTACTTGCTTGGGAGCATGCCTTTCGTCAATGTGCTCTCATCTTTCGCTTCAGTCTCATCAACGAAAAGAATTTGATGAGCATAGAATTAATCGAATCGAATATTGAGTCACGTTTCTGATGGCATCGTCTCAAGCAAAGACATTAAAGCACGATCGATTAAAATGGGGAGTGCTCATTGAGATCAATGATGAATCGTTCAGCAACGATAGATCATACTAGATATATTATGAGGCCAGAATAAAGACAAGTCATTCCATAATCAGCTTCATTGTCCAGAATTTGTGACGATGATCGATGAGATCAAGATAACTTAGCATCGTCTTGTTACAGACGCAGAGATACATCATTTGTTTCGAGAAAGGGTTGTACGTTCTGGATGCACTTGTCGATTTGATCAACTTGTATGCATGTTTCACATGTGCATCGCACGAAAAGTACACAAACGTCATCTTGATATTGTCAACTCGAAAAAAGTGTGTTACAAGAAGTTATCCTGTTTCCTGAACGCTTTCCATTGGCCTAGACACAAGTAGATCTACAAGAATTAGATGGATACTTGTATATCCTTCAACTTACAACGCATCATGTTCGACTACCACATTCGATCAATTTGCTCGAAAAATACTTTCTCAGATAGCAGGGCAATTAAACGTATACAACAAGTCTGGCGATGGGGACTCAGACGTAATAATGACTTGGTGTTGAATCCAGATCTAAATCCGTATGAAGCACTTACTGAGCAAGACAAACAGTACAATCGGGACACATCCATAGCAGCATTGAAGCTCTTGGGTATGTGTTTGAACCTCGTGGTATTGGATCAAAGTAATGACTTTAAGAATGTCACGTTTCAAGTCACTTCCGCTTAAAGATTGAACCGTTGGCAGGTAATATACACGAAGCTTGGGCACACAGGCTTGGTTGAAGTTTTGTCCTTGTCGAAATGATTCCAAGAAAGACAAGATTAAGTTGTGACATAAATGTCTTATCGAAATACAGCCATTCAAACAGTGATATGAATTTGAGGCTGCGGGTTTGTCTTTGAGCACAAAGACCTACATACATTGAACAAGCAGAATGTCTTATGACTACTAAACGTCCTGAAAAATTCGGAAGCGCTTTCAATGAATGAAGCTAACGATGGCGCGAGATAAAAGCGGACTTTTTGATCGTTTGAGACTATTCTCGACTTTTTGTTCCGGGTTTTTGTCACTTCTTGTCCAGCGATCCATCAAGATTTGAATAATAATTTAAAATAAAAGATAAAAAGCATTTCTAAAAGTAAAAGAAAATTTTCCTCCAGCTCACTCACAACTCATTGCTTTATCTCGTGACAGTTGTCACGATGCCGTTGTCAGTTTAATGAGATGTATGAAAGTATGTCAGCATCTTAAAATAGAAAATAACGTTGTGCAAGCGGTAAGCAAGAAGCTGGTCGACACGTGAGTAATTGTCCATCTGCATGGACTCGATACGTCTCTGGATCTACTTTTAATCTTGGTAATGCATCATTCAGTTTCATGTCTTTTTTCGTGATTCCACGACATTTACGAACGGCTTCAAGTCGTTTTTTTAATCCATACGTCTGTGCAATCTTCTTTTCAAGACAACTTTGACTGACAAAGGAAATTGAACCAAGTCCAATCACTGAGGGATTTAAACCTCCAAACATTGGACGCATTTTTACTGGTTGGGGCGTCGGAATCGATGCATTTATATCACCCATTTGAGCAAAAACAATGATCCCCCCTTTTAAAATCAATTCAGGTTTACTTCCAAAAAAACAGGGTTTCCAAAGACAAAGATCCGCCAGTTTATTCACTTCAATCGATCCGATCAAATGAGACATTCCATGTGCAATTGCTGGATTGATCGTGTATTTTGCAATATACCGTCGAACTCGAAAGTTATCACAACCCGGATTTGAAGCCGCATCTTCTGGTAATATTCCTCGTTCTTTCTTCATTTTATCTGCTGTTTGCCATGTACGTGTTATAACTTCTCCAATTCTTCCCATAGCTTGAGAATCGGATGATATGATACTAATTGCTCCAAGATCATGTAACACATCTTCAGCTCCAATGGTTTCACCACGAATGCGAGATTCAGCAAAGGCAACATCTTCTGCACATTTTGCATCTAAATGGTGGCAAACTAATAACATATCAATATGTTCTTCAATCGTGTTGCGTGTATATGGACGAGTTGGATTCGTGGATGAAGGTAAGACAGATAGTTGAGAACAAACGGTTAAAATATCAGGTGCATGACCTCCACCAGCTCCTTCACTATGATATGTATGAATTGTTCGATCTCGAAAGGAGCGAATTGTGTGTTCGACACAACCCGATTCATTTAAGGTATCCGTATGAATTGTCACTTGAACATCATTCTTTTCCGCAAGACTAAGACAAATGTCAATAACAGCAGGGGTTGTCCCATAATCTTCATGTAATTTCATACCGACGGCACCAGCATCGATTGTCTCTTGTAAATCATCTTGAACGCATGTATTACCTTTACTTGTAATACCAATATTGATTGGACAAGAATCCGTGGCTACAAGCATCATTTTGATATGATTTGGACCGGGAGTACAAGTTGTAGCTTTTGTACCTGTTGCCGGACCGGTTCCACCACCAACTAGTGTCGTGAGACCACTCGCAAGTGCTTCAGTACATAATTGTGGACAGATGAAATGCACGTGGGCATCAAAACCACCAGCTGTAAGAATTAATCCTTCACCTGCAATTACTTCAGTATGAGTCCCAACAATTAAATTTGGTGTCACATTCTCCATCACATCCGGATTTCCACCTTTTCCAATGGCGCAAATGAGTCCATTTTTCACTCCAACGTCTGCTTTGTAAATACCTGTATAGTCGACTATTAAAGCATTTGTAATGATAGTGTCAACGACGTAATCTGACAATTTACGAGAAGCTTGCCCCATTCCTTCCCGTAAGACTTTGCCACCCCCAAATTTACACTCATCACCATATACTGTCAAATCATAGTCAACATGAATTATAAGGTCCGTATCACCAAGTCGAACTTTGTCATTGGTGGTCGGTCCATATGTTTGAGCATATACACTTCGAGACATTTGACAAATCCCAAACTTCGGTTTAGTGGCATAATCCGGTACCTTAGTCCAATCAAGTTTACGATGGTGAAAACCTTGCGCTACGGCATTCGCGACGATTGTATCGACCTTGAGTGTATCCACAACGCCTGTTGCCAAGTTATTTCCACCACAAATGACTCGATTACCTGCAATTGGAACAATCGAGACGGTCTTTTGATCTCCTGGCTCAAATCGCACGGCTGTACCTGCTGGAATGTTCAAACGATGGCCATAAGCGACTATTCGATCCATTTCCAAGTACGGATTCGCTTCAATAAGATGATAGTGACTTCCTACTTGAATTGGTCGATCTGATAGATTCGTGAGCTGAAGAACGCGCGTCTCACGACCTACATTGAGAATAATGTTTGTATCTGGGGTGATAATCTCTCCTGGTACAATCGTCTGAGTCGTGTCTACTGGCCCAAAGATCTCAAGATTGGGAACTGGTAGAAACGATCCGTACAATGCCAGCGATAAATTCCCATTCAGACTTGAGATTGGATTGTGAATAGTCACGAGTTTCGTACCATCTGGAAACGTTCCTTCGACTTGAATTTCATCCATCATCGCAGCAACTCCTTCCATAACTTGACGTCGACCAAGCATTTGAGCTCCAAGCATCATAAGCTCTGCTACTGTCTTTCCATCTCGAATTAGCTCAAGCACTTGAGTCGCTATGAGTGCCACACTTTCACTGTAATTGAGACGAAGTCCGCGCGCCAATCGTTTCTGTGCGACAATTCCCGCCATATGCAGAATCAAATGATCTTCTTCTCGTGGACTTAACTTCATCGTGCCAATTTTCTTTCTAACAGTCTCGAAAAACAAATGAATGGGTGACTGTGGGAGTTGAAGCGCAGTGCGTCACGCTACTATCATTGGCTGACATGTCGTACGTGGTACGAATTTGTTGTCACGTTGTAGGACAGAAAGGCCAACGTCAAGTTTTTCCATAGATCACATTGCACTGTACCCACTATCACACATGTTGTGTATCGCACAGAAGACAGGGACATCTGTCTAAATAAACCTGTTTAATTTAAAACCCTTTCTAAATTGAACAGAAGATATGGACCCCTGTTGGGCACCATACCTACATTAAAACACCCTTAAAATTTGAAAATTTGAAATTGATAGCTCAGTCCCGACAAATTTTCTTAACTACATCTCTCTATATAGCGTACACCGATCCT
>NW_020187567.1:2488902-2489427 GCF_900000015.1 Plasmopara halstedii | reverse complement strand
TCTGGCGGCAGGTTCTTCCGCTTGTGTCTCCTTTCTTCGTTACGCGGCCAACTTGGCTTGACATTGCTTTGGCAAAGAAGATGCGCGTATTTGACGACTAGCAAGCCTGTGAAGACGTTTTCGGCGATGTGTGGCACGTTCTCCGTGTGATGACTCTTCACTTTATTTGGTCCGACCGCACTCGGTGCCTATTCGACGGTAGACAGTCTACACCAACGCTCGCCGCGATCAAGGTAATCTTTACGACATTTTTTGCACACCTTCGGTATTTCCAACGGCGGTTACTCACCGAGGGCACAATGAAAGGTTTTCACATGGTATAACTTTCACATGGTATAACAAAGGCTAAAAACGTTTCCTGTGTTTGGTGACTTTGTTGAACGCTTTCCAGGTATCACAAATGTGCGCGAATCTACGTTAAATTATAATTTTTCAAAAACGATATGCGGAAATGGGAGGGTATCAGTTTCGAAAGGTTATTTGGGAGGCTTTTCAGCCACGTGTCATTTCCCAATTTTCCGACTT
>NW_020187567.1:2487936-2488823 GCF_900000015.1 Plasmopara halstedii | reverse complement strand
AGATACAACATCGGATAATGTTAAACAGTCGAAGTGGTAAGTGAATACCATAGTCATGGTGGCGGTAACTGGGAACAGTGAGGTTAACGAGGAATAAGGCGTGTTCCCATTGATAAGTAGTTTCAAAAATCCATTGAAACGGTGGGGGAAATAAACGCCATATATTACTGGCTGTGCAACATTCTCATAGTAAATTTTTTGGGGTTTCTGGGGGTAGAACACCCATGAACACAGTTAATGTCTTGAGTGTGCTAGCCAAATTTGTGTTGAAAATCCAAACCATTATGTTGCAGTCGAAAGAGAAAGTCGGAGAAGACGGGAAGAATATCACATTGAAGCTTGCGCAGTGTAGACCAGTGGTTAATAGGTGGAGATATCCCATTAAGTTGTAAAGACTGTAATGGTAACTGCGGAGGTAAACTTGACTTTAAAAGACGGCGAATTAAAGCGTTGGTGGCGTCTGTCATGTCTTGGCCGTCAAAAGTCCATATATGAAATGCAGCAACTATTCCTTCAGGGGGGGGGCACGGGTTTCTGTTCCATAATGGCTTGGTACACTTAGTCTTGGTGAGAGTGTATCAATCACTCTGGTTAGTGAGCGTGCATTATTAATACTTGAGCCTGATAGTGCTTCACGTAGTGTGGATGAGTCAGGGGCAGAGCCAAAACACACGCAAAATGTAGAAATTCGATAGACACCATGATGAGATAAGTATTACCATGCTTTGCGATGTAACACAGCCAAAGTCTTACGCTTAGAAGTAAACCGAAGAAAGATGTTGTTCCATAGTGGCCAAGTCAACTTAGTGAACACCGCGTTAATGTTCATAAGTTTAAGCAAAAGTCTAGTACTCCATAGTGAAAGCGCTCGTTTCCAATAGAGAGGG
>NW_020187567.1:2486569-2487926 GCF_900000015.1 Plasmopara halstedii | reverse complement strand
TTCAGTTGGTTGACCTGTTCGACAAGTTGATCCATCTTGGATGCCTCACTCACTGACCGATCAACCGCCTCTGGAACCACCACCAGCACGTGACTCTGTCTCGACTGTGGGGTGGGCATATTGTTTTCTTCCAGCACGTACTCCAGCGAATCCTCTCCCTGTAGCTCTTTGTCTTCGTGTGTCAGCGCTTCGATTAGCGCAGTCTTTTCCCCCTTCTTGAGCTTCTTCACATCATCTGTGCTTGATTCGAGCCACGCGCCCGCCGCTGTCTTAGCCAGGAACAGCCGCAGCTGGTCAGCTTCACACTTGATCGTGTCAGGCTTCTTCGCCTTAATCGCATCCTTCAGGTGGCCTACTGTCTTCTGCTCGTCGATATCCACAGGGACGACGTCCAATCCCCCTTCCCGAACTACCGCACACATCAGGGTAACCTCTACCATCTTGTATTTGAGCCGGCGGATTCTAGAAAGGGAGAAATTTTGAAATCGTACTTAGGCCGAAATGTGTGTGGTACATATTAACCTCTTGGACCTATCTAATATGAGTTTGATGATCCTAATGTTCTGAGACTATTGATTGGTTGTCTGGTTAGAAACAGTGTCTGCATTATACTTTAGATTAGAAACAATTAAACCTACTCCCGATTATTAATTAAGCTAAGAATTTACGAAATTAAAAAACTGCCGGCGTAATGTTCCAGTACTTACTACTTGAATCTATTCCAGCTCTACGTGAGACTTTCTCCCGCTACTCTGCTGCAGACAATGTACAATACAAACTCACAACAGACTCCAACCTTGTAGGTAAGCGCATTGCATGGGAGCGTATTGAAGTCGGTCCACTGCTATCCCGTGGAGCTTTTGGAGAAGTGTGGGCATGTCGCTATGCTGGTAAGAAGGTGGCGGTCAAGCGATTGCTACAGACTAAGAAGCTTACATTTCAAGAAACAGCGAAGTTCATCAACGAGATTCAATTGACTGCAAGTTTAAAGCATCCTCATATCGTTCGGTTTATAGGAGTGGCGTGGAGCAGTTTAGAAAACTTGGCCATGGTTGAAGAATTTTTACCTCGCGGAGATTTACAACAATTTTTAAAGCGAAGTGGAGACTTGATGACGTGGGCACGGGACAAGGTTGACATGGCGATTGGCATTGCTAAAGCCATTGATTATCTCCACAGTCGTCAAGTCATCCATCGTGATCTGAAAGCCCGAAATATTCTGTTAACTAAGAGATTGCAGCCGAAACTTATTGATTTTGGAACGAGTCGAGTCTGGAAGCTCAATGATATGACAGCTGGTATTGGAACTCCCTTCTGGACAGCACCAGAAGTGCTTGAGAGCTCTAAGTACACAGAA
>NW_020187567.1:2486371-2486491 GCF_900000015.1 Plasmopara halstedii | reverse complement strand
CAAAGGTGACAACTTCCTCGTCTGGGTAGTTCAGCAGGAAGCTGATTGCCATAGGGTTTCGGTAGTGGAGTTACTCGATTTGGGACTGCGAGTCCTGCATGACCTCATTGTCAATGGGGT
>NW_020187567.1:2486170-2486361 GCF_900000015.1 Plasmopara halstedii | reverse complement strand
ATTGTCCAACAATGAGATGGTTGCCTTGGACATTACTTCACCCACTCACTCATTCACTACTTCACTCATTCTCTCCTTCACGCACTCACAGACTCACTTCTTCACTCACTCGCAGACTCACTCCAGCACACACTCACACATTAACTCACTGCTGCGCTTCTTGACTCACTCATCTCTGAGAAGCTTGTAGT
>NW_020187567.1:2485794-2486160 GCF_900000015.1 Plasmopara halstedii | reverse complement strand
CGGCAAAGCATGGTGACATTCCGAACGCCTACGTCAAGGCCGACAAGGAGAAGGACCTCGAGATTCTGCTCCATGTGCCTAGGGGTATGGACATCAAGGACGAACAACTAAAGAAGCTTGGTGCCACCAACGCAAGCGAAGTCGCGCTTGAGCTGAAGAAGAGCCTGTATGGATTGAAGCAGGCAGGACCATTATGGAGTCAATTGCTCCACGCACGACTCACTGACGCAGGATTCAAGCAGTGTATCAGCGACATGTGCCTGTATTTCAAGCGCGAAGAAGAAGTCTTGACAGTGATCGGCGTCTATGTCGACGATCTCCTTGTTACAGCAACAAGAGCTGCAGCGGTTGAGCAATTTTTCGTGG
>NW_020187567.1:2478112-2485784 GCF_900000015.1 Plasmopara halstedii | reverse complement strand
AGTACAAAAGCGACCTGATACATAGGAGAGACCTTAAACTTGCGCTGTATAAATTGATCTGAAAAGAGAAACGACCCGATTTCCAACAAAGCAAAGATCAAAATATTTGATATAGCAAAGGTACCCCACTTGCCAGCACCACCAGGAAAGTAAACGACATTTGGAAGTAATTCGAGCACTGACTTGTAAATGACGTATACGATCGGAACAACACATTCAATGTATTCCACTAGTGCCAAATATTCACAATGAAATAGAAATTGGAGTCCTTGTAAAACTAAATATTCCGACCTTCTGCCATTTTCTGTTCTCACATCAGAGACTTTGGGAATATTAGCAATTCTTTTAGTCTGTTGTTTCGTCAAAACATTCACAAGGTTAAGCTCAACCGGTTGAACAGAACTTTTGGAAAAAAACATTAGATTGCGTCGGCGAATAGGACGTATTTTGGTCGCAACGTTTTGACAATATAATCCTGATGCTGCGAGAATTTGAAGTTGCTTGGAACAATCTTCTGGAAGAGGATGCGGAAGACATGCATGCAATCGCACACCACGCATTGAGACTATATTATAAGCGTGGGGATCTCGCGTCACTGCAAGGATCATTGCGAGTAAATCTGGTGAACCAGTCTGCGACAAATCTTGAGACATACGTTGTTGATTGAGTAATTGCACTACGACAAATGCATTAACCCGAAGTTCGCGAAATTCCAATGATGTTAGTCCCAAGTCAGCAACAATGAAGGATACAGACAAAATCAAAGATACAGAACTTGACATGCAAACAGACATGAAAAGCGAGCTGTACAGATCCACAGTAAAACTTGATGTTTGAGGTATGATGTCCTCCAATTCACGTATGGCAGTTATTGCAATATATTTAGCTCCGAATTTCAATATCGGCAGCATCAACACTAGGAAGTTTCGATACGTGGATGAATTGAATCGTGAAGCGCTTTGCAAAAGGGATATATGATAGTGAACGCAATGTACCCATATTGATATCGCTGAAATCGTAGTAAATATGGCCGACAAATAGATTCGCTTGTGAATGGTGACTTGCCCAGCACAAGCAGAAAGACTACCAACATATAGGCTCCAACCACCCCATATGCAAGCTGTACCATAAATGGAAGAGGATACCCAATCTTGCTAGCGGCTACTAAAACGGTTGTCATGTACAGCACCGAAAGCAAAAAAGGAATTGCAAAAGTCTGTACAGGCGACACATTCAAGACCGGTATGAACATCTTGACACTGAGAGTGCCTTACAATGTCGTCACAATCACCAATATTGTCTGACGAATCCAAAACATCCAATTTGCCTTCCATCCCTCAGATGGGTGGCGGAGCGGTAAGCACTCCAGGAAGATCGCAAGCGCTAGAGTAGGTATCGGAACGAGTTTACATACCAGAATTACACGAGTATGAGAAGTGGCTTCGCAGTACGCATTGAAGCTTTCGAGTCGTTCGACTGAATAAGAACCTTGACGACCAACTTGGATGTTGTTCCATTTCTTTTCGAGACGACTGTGCATCTGGGTTTTGACTTGTGAAGCTGTAACCGACTTGTGCGGGTTACGTTCTATGTTTAAGCTAGTCGGAAGACACCTAGAATACAAATGTTACAGGATTTGTTCAATCGACATCCATACAAACGAAAATGTTAAATGACATGCTGTCATGAGCGATAGATTAATGACCGAGAGAATAAATTTGCCACACTTGCGATTTAAGCGTATGAGAAACACTTAAAGGCTTTGCTTGATCGGTTGAACAGAAAATTGAGAATAAAGTGAGAAATGAGATTTTGTCGGCGAATAGATCGTGTTTTGGTCGTGATACTTTGACAATATCATTCTGGTGCTGAAATAGATGCGAAAGACATGCAAGCAAACACACATTCTATAATGAAACTAAATTATTAGCATAAGGGTCTCGCGTCACCACAAAGTAATTTTAGTCGATAGTGCCGACTGCAAACATCTCGAGTCAAACAGCGTTATCTTGGCGATTGCACTGCAGCAAATGAATCTGACCGTAGCTCCCGGAATCCCAACAATGTGTGTCCCATGTTGGTAACAATGAAGGATAGAGACGGAATCTAAGTCACAGAACTCGACATGCAAACAGACTTAAAAAGTGAGCTGTACAGATCCACAGTAAAACTTAACGGTTGTGGTATAATGTCCTCCAAACTACGTCTGGCAGTTATTGTATTGTATTTAGCCCCATATTTCCATATCGGCTGCATAGTTAAGCCGGAAAGCCTTAATAAAATTGATATATGACAGTAAGAGCCACATACGCGCACTGTTGTTGTAATACTTAGAAAAAACATGAGTTACTAACACAAGATTTGATGCGCAAGAAGCGCGCCTTTAACTTGTTCATTAACTGGATGAGGAACCTCAATTTTGATAGATGGTCTCACCTCCGCAAGTGAATAAGGAAGTGTTTGAGTCCTTACAGGCGACACTTTTATAAAGGACGCGAAACCGAGTAGTGCTTACAAAAGGTTGTCACAACTGTGATATTATACGCAAGTATCATGTGCACTCACGAATCTCATCAATATGGGCAGTGATTGCAATGAAGATTGTGGCAAACTTATTTTAAGTTAGGTTCATATGACATGATAAGATTTCTAGTTCCCAGGTGTGCGTCACAAACCTTGATGAAGTGCCATACACGTTATTCTTTGCCTTTCAGAACGCGTTCAACCGCGTCAACTACAACTACTTCCTCCGGCTGCCTAAGTGCATCGGGTTTGGATCTGGATTTGTCCGCTAGTTCACCCTACTTTTGTATATGTATTTGCTCGCGCGATTGTTCATCAAGTAGCCAACGCGTGTTTTAAAACAAAGAAGCCCGCTGTGTGCTTCGCAGTTTTATATTGACAACAGACTCGCTCGTCAATCTTCTTCGCTCGCATGAAGGAACATTGTATCTGCTTAGTGACTCCTACACAAGAACGACCATGTTTCGATGCCTTTAGACAGATCCATTGCGATTTTGCAGACTCAGTTCGATTGGGTCGCGGAATTCTGCCAAAGCTTCGATGCGGCGCTGAACTTAGCAAGTCCGTACAGCTTCGCTGGGCCGACACCACGACTGTCCGTCAGAATTCGGGTACAGATTCATGACCAAGCAGAGAGATTTAAGCTCTTCAGCGTCCGGTTTAGCTGGTCGGCCGTCGACGATAGAGTTTTCGAATCACTCGACCAATGCTTCATCGATATTTACTTTGCGCACTAGTACTTTTAAGGTCACCTCTTAATTGCACCGACTTTGGCGCTGTCGTGCTGTGGGCACAATACGCTGCATCAGATCTGAAACAGACCGCCGTGGAAGTTTGTTTGTCTCGATCACGTTCGTTTGGTACATCAGGATATGAAAGGTCACAAGCTGTATGCGAATCTCAGACAAGTTTATCATTGCGCTAAAGATGTAAATGCTATGATAGTAATGGCTTCTGATACGACTCAAAAAAGATCGCATATATCGATTCTTAACTAGCACCTGGAACAAGAGAGAGTCTCGTCAGAAGTTGGGCTCGACTACTGTCTCCACAAGTGCACCAAGTCTGTGCGGAATTGGCGCACCTCTCTCACAGTAATTGAATACATGAATTAGTCAGGAATAGTAGCCACAGAAAACTTTAAATTTATAAATGCGAATCTCTATAAAGCTACAATCGGATCGCTGCAAGACTACAGCCCCCCCCCGGCAAAGGATGTTCATCCAACAAATCCTACGCGACATTTGAACGAAATTGTGTACATACGTATTCTGTGAAATTGAAAGAATACAATTTTAAACAACTGTACTAAATTCTTCTTACACTTTGTAGCGATACCAACTACACATAGAAGACGTGACGTCCGTGGGCTGTTAGCCTCACGTCAAACAATTCAGATAACTTCTTGAAGAATATAGTAAACGTGTAAATTTACTATTAGTTCGATAAGAAGTCATCTTAGATGTGTATCGCGCTTGAGTTAGAATAGCAAATTAAGTGATCATTTTCAATGTCTCTCTCGGTTCTACTCGTATCCGGTGTTTTTAATCAATGCGTTTACTAACGCGGACTCTTGAAAGCGAAGCTTCTCTACACGTCATCATCGGTTAGCTTATGGTAGTTGTTGGTCATGAAGAGACCTGGGAACCGACAACCCAAAGAAGAGAAGCCATAATCGCCTGTTTACAGACTTCTAACGGTGATGTACTTTCGCTGGTGAGACACCACAAGTAACCCACCGACTATGCATTGGCAAATGCGCAAATGGCATCAACCGCGAGGCATCCACTGATGAGCGTCAATCCCTTCGCGAACTGGGACAAAGTACATGTTTACTGCTGAATGAAGTTAGCTGAGATGTCTAAGAATGTGACAGGGCTCTTGATTAATCAATAGCCCGTCGCAGCTGCGATTGACAAGTTAAGAGACTGTATGCAACAATGGAAATTGGCGTTCAGTACCATTCTGACAGAGGTATTGTCGAGATGAAAATATTCGAATATGTATCACGGTTATACACTGTTTAATCAGACGTATCGCATAATCGATTTTCTTGTTTACTAATAACAAGATCGCGAAAACTTCTCGCTGCGATGGCATTGAACCCTTTTTCGACGGCGATAACATCTACCAGAGTCGATAAAATATGACACACATATATTGCACGTCCCCCCTGACATTTTGCGCTCGAGTGGTTGTCACATGTATAAATTTCATGCCGAGTGTTGGTTGGGGTTCAGGTCGAAGATCTACTGAATGCAATTACGTTAGCTCGTTTAAAGCTACCTATAAGATGATTTTCGGAGCTGTTGATTGTCGTCTACACAACAAGCGCGCCTGTTAAGATGTTTTTGCTTTACCAAGGAGAGCTATTGTATCTCATAAGGGTCGAATTTAACGATTCCAAGCCCTGAAAAATTGATACCCGCCTTACGAGACGCATGACTAACAGCGGAGACTTACTAATTGTTAAAAGCAACGTGTCACGCTTTGGCATGCTAAGGAAGTTCAGAAGAGTTGAGCCATTACACAGCGAGTAGCTGCTAAAAATAGCCATAATTTGCGATAACATTGATTGAATGCACATGCATCGAGTGGCGCTTAAAGGCTCGAAGGCTTGGTTGGCTCCCTTAAAAATCGAGCAAATCCTTTTACCTTTTGTTGAAAATACTACCACGCCGTGACAAGAGACACAGCAAGCGTGATGCTCCCGTAACAATTACCATATCATATCGAGTAATTTACATGATTCCTAAAACCAAATCCTTACTTAAACGATATGAGCCCTGGACAAGAGATAAGAGAGATGATAGCATTCTAACGAACACGTAAGATCTGGAATCTATTATTTTGTATAAACTCCCCACTTGGCGTCACGCTATGTGTCAGGTGGAGTCACGGCAAGTCATGCTTATGATTAGCTTACCACAGCCATAGGTTCGGCCCAAACGCTGATCATATGAATTTATGTACCGCGGATTAGCAAAGTCGGTTGCTTCTTGTTTAGTACCCTTGCTCATAATATTAAATATTATCAACAGCTCATGATAGGCAACTATATCCTTCATACCGCAGTGAGCGATTGGAGCGTGATGCTCTGAAAGCAGTTGTTTATAACACAGAAACTATCTAACGCACAGACGACACAATTTTCTCTGGTGAATCAACTGGTCGGGCCACATCTTGCATAATCAGATTTATTGGCTTCTAGTCGTGCAGAGCACGAAAATTGGATGTGGGCTTTAACATTTAATATTTGCAAGCCCCACCGTTTGTCAAAATAGACCAGTGTATGCTGTGCCGACGAGACCACTTCTGGGTTGCTTGGCTTCTTGGTTGCTTCTCTAGACGCATGGCCTGCGGGTGAACTCCATAAATGTTGAAGCTATTGTGGATTAGCTCGTGTCTCGTTACTAACGAGACTGTAAGAAGAAGCTTGATACGTCCATTCAACTTCGTGCGCAAGTATGCAGTTTTAGACTGCCTGCAGTCCATTAAGCCAATCGGACAACTTGTAAGCTGAAAAGTTCATTCAGTGCCAAGCTGGATACACTCCGAGACTTTCATGTGTCATTATGACTACAAGGGCTCACGAATCTAGCAAAGAGAGAATAGCTGTCCGACAAGGTGGTCCACTCCCACGTTGCACGTTTAGTCACCGACGTAGATACATAGACTATGTTACCAGTTTCCGATGGACTAAAGAAAATGATCTCTTGTCGATAAATTGATACAAATTGGTGTCCCACTATGGCAAGATTTGTTGGGCGACGGCGCTCCATCTTTCTCTTCCGTCTTGATATAATGCAGAAACACCAGACTCGAAGCAAGTTAAATTCTATCACTTGGTTTTTTGAGCGGCGAAGCCTGGCAAATAACCCTTTATGTTAGTTGTGCATCCTGGATCAGCTTTTCTCGGTAGATAAAGCGATTGGATCGAAATGTCTTGTAACAATTTCGAGCAGGTGTACGCTTCAAAGGTGTACATCGCACGCGAACGTAAACCCAGGAGCATCAAACCATGCGTTAAAAGCCCGCAATTCAGCGTTATGGCTGATCAATATCGCGGAATCGACCCTGTCAACTAGGTCCTCATTAGTAAAGAGCTAGAGTGAGAACTTTGCAGAAGTTCTTTCCACATTGAATCGCTTAGCACCAGCGTATATGACAAACCGCGACTGACGAAGGTAGTATCAGAAAAAGTAGTTTTCATGTACATGTGCATCTGCACAAGTCATTACCCATTTACAAAGAAGAAAGATGTGATATCAATAACCCACAAACCCAAATCGGATTAAATAAAAAACGGACTTCGGTTCGGGACAAAAATCTACGACTACAGCAAGAAAGTAGCAAAACTGTGAATCTGCAAGGCTACAATAACAGTCTGACTAATCATTAATCAACGCGAGTACTCTAGGACGTGCATCTGACTTCGCGAAGTTTTAGGTGTGTAATTCAAGCTGCTAGTCTACGTTAATAAACGGTATCTCAGCAAAATTTGCGCGAATGTGATTGTTTCAGATATAATAATTTATTCTGCGAAAACAAAACCTACACGTTTTCTGTTTGAGTTGTTATGTTCGAAAATTTCGGTCAAAAATCAGATAAAAGCAGCCTAACGTATCGACTGGTTGCTGCGTGCAGCAGAGCTCGGCGTAGCAGCCTGGCATCATCCGACCTCTACGCAACTGGCCTGCCCAAGATAGTGATTTCACAACGAATGATTTCAAACTTGAATCCACATTTCTCAAGTTATAAGAAGAAATTGTTAATCAGTATGCTCATTTTTTGTTATCGGATCCAATCGAATTGAAAAGTAAAGTCAACTCCTACATTCATATTTAGCAGCAATTAGTTCCGAAACAAACACAAAAGTCAAGTGACATACCGTGATGAGCGAGCTCGTAAGTTAGAAGAATGAAAAGCGAGAATACCAGCATTGATTGGACCTGGCACACTTGCGTTTCAAGTACGAAAGCAATCTGGTACAAAGGAGAAAACTGAAATCTACGCAGTATAAAATGATTAAAAAACAAGAATGACCCAATCTCCAACATAGAAAGCAGCAAAATGTTTGAGATAGCATAAAAACTCCAATTGCCAGCACCACCAGGATAGTAAGCGACATTCGGAAGCTTCTCTAGAA
>NW_020187567.1:2477285-2478102 GCF_900000015.1 Plasmopara halstedii | reverse complement strand
ACTGTTGACGAGGGTGTATAACTGTGCGCCATCGTCTACGGTAGACACACCCCGGATCGGGGTCGACGCCCAGCGTTTTGCAGCCAGCATACAGCGTCGCCGGCGCCTCTGTACAGAGGCTCAATGTCTCGGTGTGACCAGGGTGAACACGCAATCTGCGTCGTCCGGTGTCATCCTCATGTTCCGCTCCATTGGAGCTCTGATGTTATCTACAACATCCGACGAAGAGCTACTAACCCCGCAGTCTTCGTTCAGTGGATAACGTGCCACTCCACGCGCATCTGAAGGACTGTGCCCAAGAGGCCTCGGACTCTGCCCGACCACGCCATCAATGGCAAGAAGCGACTGCTTTGCAACGAGAGCAGTGCTCAGTGGTTTACGTGCTACTTTACGTGCATCACTGGGGCCTCGCCCTCGATGCCCGGGCCCTTGGCCGACCATGTCACGCATGACATGCAGCGCTCAGTGAGTTACGTGCTACTCCACGATCAGCCCGCCAACCACGCTCGAGACTCCTGTCCGACACATCATTGGTGTCTACCGGCTCGGACATTCCAATATCCAGCACATTGACTGTCTCGGTCCAGTGCTCTCGCCAATAGCGCTTTCGTCTCCTAGCAGAGGTGGGTTCATGACTCGCCAAAGCTCCACCAGGAGACATGCGCGTAGCTCCCAAGATCTTTGACCTCCAATCAATTTATGATTCATGGTGTTCCAACCATGCCATTCCTAGAATGAGGTTATACCTTGAATCCAAGTCAAAGACTAGACAGCGTTCCACGCTATCAAAGTCAAGAAACTTGACTCCGAGATCCAT
>NW_020187567.1:2476827-2477275 GCF_900000015.1 Plasmopara halstedii | reverse complement strand
TAGGCGAACAGTGACGATGTCACCCAACCGCGCTTTCAGCGCCTCAGCATACAGCTGAATTCCTTTCATCGTGGAGCTTCGAGCATAATTGCCCGACGCCCCGGATCCGATGAGAATCTTCCACGGCTTCTTGAAGCCCTTTACGGTCGCCTCCACGACTAGCAAGCCCGGCTTGCATACACGATTCGTCTTCAAGAGCACGGAGCTCTTCGGGGCTGGGCTCTGTTGACCTATGCCTCCCTGAGGCTCAACAAAACTCAGTTCTTCCCCAGTAAGTCGACCCGCGCCTACCGAGTGGTGTCGTTTCCTCGAGACGAACCAGACTGGTAGGAATTGGCGCGATGGTTCGAAGAACCTTGACGCGCTTGCGCCGGGGGTAACCGTTCCGCAGGTGACGGGTGTCTCCACAGACAAAACACCGTCCTGTGTTTGTGTGCTGCCCGGCAGT
>NW_020187567.1:2474080-2476817 GCF_900000015.1 Plasmopara halstedii | reverse complement strand
GTGAGAAAACGTACAACTCTGTGAGTCACCACTACTGGTGGCCCAAGCTGTACAAATGAACGAGCATCTGTGTGCGCACGTGTGAGACGAAGCTTTTATTAACAGCGATGAGGGTTCGAATCCCTTCTTTGATATTGCCAAACATTTTATTTAGTTTATCTATGTCAATTAAAACACTAACCTTTAACATATAAAAATTAGCAGGAGTTGGTAAGGTTCTGCGCTGTCAAGGGGTGAAACCCTCTCAAAATGCGACTGCGCCGCTGACCAGTTTACCGGTACCCACTGGGTGCTGGCAGTCCATGAGTTTGGTCTTTGTGTTGGGCCTGCCGAAAGATTCGGCGGGCAACACGGGTGTCGTGGTATTCGTTGGCCGGTTGAGCAAGGTGGCTCATTTGGCGGCGGTGCCAGACACCATCGACGAGGTCGGTATAGCAACGCTGTTCGTGAATCGCGTTTTCCGACAACACGGACTCCCAGAGTCGATTGTGACCCCCGTTTCACGGGAAAATATTGGTCGATTATTTTCAAGGTGCTAGCACCAAGTTGGAGATGTCGACAGCGGATCATATCCGCAGACCGATGACCAAACCGAAAGGGTGAATCGCGTCATCGAAGACGTTCTTCGCAGCATCTGCGCCGAAACACCGAGGCGCTGGAGCGCCATGTTGCCACTCGTAGAGTTTGCACTGAACAATGCAGTGCATTCGTCTACCGGCTACACGCCGTTCTACGTGAACGGGCTGGTTCACCCTCGCATCCCGCTAAGGCCGTCATCCCATAGCTCAGGGCTTGATGGAAGAGGAATACCCGAACGGCTAGCTGATGCCAGCCTTCTCACCATCCGTGAAGAAGTCGATCATTTTTTGTCTACCAGACTAAGTGTCCTACGACACGTTCGCGATGCGATGGCCGAAAGCCAAGACCTGCAAAAAGAATATACAGATGAAAAAGGAAGAGGCAAAGTAAAAAGCTTTAAGGTCGGGACCTGGTGTTATTAAATTCTAAAAACCTGCCTACACTTGCAGCCTCTGCTATGTTCAGGAGGAAGCTTCGTCCACGGTTCATCGGACTGTTTAAGGTTGTGGCCAAGCGAGGCCAAACGTATACGCGGAACCTCACAAAACGGATGCGTATCCACCAGATGTTTTACGTGGGCTTGTTCAAGCCGTACCAGGATCCGGTACAAGTGAACGCGGAAGCGTTGGCGCCGGAGCGGATCCCACGGGCCTCGGCCACCCAGAAGTTGAACTACCTACTGGTTTTGAAGGCAACAGCCTCCATTTCTCCACGGCTAGGAGTCGCTCCGACAGAGCGCAGTAGTCCTCAAGGAGAATTAGCGGGCGCACGACGTGCTTCAAAGCGTCAAGAGCGTCAAGAGCGTCCGCTCAGCAATATGCTACTTCAGCATGACGCTCAGCGGAGCTCCGATCACGAAGGACTTTGTCCTCAAAGGCTTGAAGAGCATCACGAGTCACCGCCCGCCACCGACTCTTCTCGGTGAGAACGGTGACGTCCATTATCACGTGGAACCTTTAGTGAGACGACGTCGTCATCAGGGTCAACCCCAATATCTGGTGAAGTGGCGGGGATATCCGGGCTCCGAAACCTCGTGGGAGTTTTGAGGCGCCACTTCGGCAAGATTGCCCAGTCGCCGTAGACGCTTTTGACCGGAAAGATCAGAACGTTCCGCGTCATCAGACACCCCGCGCTTCCCGACAATAGCCAGGGAAGTATAAAGACCAGGAGCTGAGCTCAAGCAGTGGCCCTGATCTCTTACGTCTGACGACACAGAGCTCGCGGAAGCATTAGGGGTTAACCCATACGTCGCAGGGCGACAATCCGAAGGAAGTCGACGGCGTGCCTTGAGTTCGGCAAACTTAAATCAAAGGGGTCGCTCCACACGCACGTCCACTTCCTTGTGGCTCAACTGTAGGTTATACAGTGAGAAGAGTTTCCGGTGCCGTTGCACCTATCACAATATATTGTTGTACAACAAGGTTTCATTACTTCAAAGTTTATACAATTAAAAATACTTCTAACATATGCACTTAATATGTAACTACACATTGCAATAAAACAATTTATTGTTTTAAAGTGAATACAATCGGGGTAGTTCCCCGAGTGTATTAATTTTCGTCATCTGTAGCGCTTTCGCCAGGGGCAAGCACTACAGGTATCGTCCGCATTGCGGGTACACTAGAACCACCTCGTTGAGCACGTAGACGAGTGCGATAAACGTCCAAAGGAATTTCTTGTGGGACCAAGAAACGAGCTCGAAGAGCTTTCCTTCGCGACAAGTACATCTTCCGTTCTGGCCGGGGGCCCGATGATGTGGACGCGTAACGATCGAGTTACCGTGTGCTTTGCTTCCACAACGGGGTCCGCTGGGCGGAAGTCATATTCCACACGAGGGTCAATGACCGGCCGTGGATGGGCGCGCTTTAGAGCCGCCTTATGGGTAGCTTCAAGCTGCCACCTCTGATCCCCCTCGAGGTCATTGGTGATTACACCACGTTCCTCGGTTGATGAGAGGTCATAGAACGGACATGGGGTCCGCAAGGCACGAGCAGGGCTCGTATCGCGCCGCTGGCGCAGCTAGCCTCCCTCGTTATCTTAAGCGGGAAAAGGAATGTCAGACTCGTAGTCGACCACCACCACATCAACGAGGTCACTCGTCATTGATAGCGTGCGCGAAGCGCGATGCTCGTGCTCATCGAGCCTAGGATGTACATTA
>NW_020187567.1:2472877-2474070 GCF_900000015.1 Plasmopara halstedii | reverse complement strand
ACGTGACATATACGGCGGGAACAACACATTCAATGTATTCCACGAGTGCCAAATATTCACAATGAAATAACAATTGAAGTCCCTGAAGAGCGAGATGTTCCAACGGGTTGCCATTAATTGCTTTAGAGTCATGTACTCCAACACGATGAGCGGCTTTTTGTGTCGGCTGTCTCGTCAAGACATTCATGAGGTTTAGTTCAATCGGTTTCACTGAAGTATCAGAAAGAAAGCGAGACATGAAATTGCGTCGGCGAGCCGATGGCTTGTTAATCGTGACATCTGGACAATACAATCCTGATGCTTCGAGAATTTGAAGTTGCTTATATCGCTCTTCTGGAAGGGGATGCGGTAGACATGCATGAAATCGCACACCGCGCATTGAAACTATATTATGAACGCGGGGATCTCGTGTCACAGCGAGAATCATTTCAAGCAAATTCGGCGATTCAATCGATGTTGTTGACTGCAGATAACCTTCAGACATTCGTTGTTGATTAAGTAATGGAACTACGACAAATGCATTCTTCCGAAGTTCGCGGTATTCCAGAAGTGTTAGTCCCAAATCGACAACAATGAATAATGCAGACAAAAGCAAAGACCCAGCACTTGACATGCACACAGATATAAAGAGCGAACTGTACAGATCCACAGTAAAACTTAATATTTGCGGTATGAAGTCCTCCAATTCACGCGTGGCACTTATAACTATATATTTGGACCCAAATTTCCAAATCGGCAGCATTATGAGTGTAAACGTACGATACGACGATGGTGTAAAATCGTAAAGCGCTTTGTAGTATGGGTATATGATGGCGAGAGTTAAATACGCGAGCTGAAATCGCTGGAATCGCCTAAAGTATGGCCGACATTCAGAATTCTTTGTGAATGGTGATGTCCCCAACACTAGCAGAACAACTATTGGAATGTAGATTGTAAGAACCACGCTTCCAATTTGTTCCAAAAATGGAAGAGGGAACCCAACCTTGCTGGAAATATACAGCATGGTAGTCATATACATCACTGTGAGTGAAAAAGCAATGTTAAAAATCTGGAGAAGTGACATCTTTAAGACCGGAATGAATGATGCGAAACTGAAATTAGCTGTTAAAGTCATCGTAAACACTGCTATTGCCAGACGAATCCAAAACATCAAGTTGGCTTTCCATCCTTCAGACGGTTTGCGGAGCGGGAGA
>NW_020187567.1:2471836-2472867 GCF_900000015.1 Plasmopara halstedii | reverse complement strand
CTGGTCGTGAAGGCGACCGTAAAGGGCTTCGAGAAGCCATGGAAGATCCTCATCGATTTCGAGGCCTCAGGCAATTGTTCTCTACATCCACGATGGTAGGAAGTCAGCTGTATGCTGAGACGCTGAAAGCGCGGTTGAGTGACATCGTCACTGTTCGCCTGACACGTGTTACGGTCCCGAAGGTCCCTGTGGACCTCGGAGTCCAAATTCTTGATTTTGATAGCGTGCAACGCTATCTAGTGTTAGACTTGGACGCAAGGTATGACCTCATCCTAGGAATGGGATGGTTGGAACATCATGAGCCATGGATTGATTGGAGGTCAAAGACCTTGGGCGCTACGCGCACGTTTTCTGGTGGAGCTTTGGCGAGTCATGAACCCACCTCTGCTAGGAGACGAAAGCGGTTTTGGCGAGAGCACTGACCGAGACGATCAACGTGCTAGATATTGGAATGTCCGAGTTGGTAGACACCAATGGTGTATCGGACAGTAGTCTCGAGAGTGACTCGCGGGCTGGTCGTGGGGTGGCACGTAACTCACTCAGCGCTTCTCAAGTTTCGGAGCAATTGTTGCATGTCATGCGTGGCATCGTCGGCCAAAGGCCGAAGCATCGAGGGCGAGGTCCCCATGATACACGTGAAGTGGCACGTAGATTCACTGAGCACTGCTCTTGTTGCGAAGCAGTCGATGCATGCCATTGATGGAGTGGCACGTTATCCACTGGACGAAGACTGCGGGGTTAGCGGCTCTTCGTCAGATGTTGTTGATACAATCAGTGCTCCAAAGGAGCGGACAGTGAGGGTGACACCAAACGACGCGGAATGCGTGTTCACCCTGGTCTCACCGAAACATGGAACCTCTGTACAGAGACGGCGACGCCGTATGCTGGCTGCAAGATACCGGGCGTCAGTTATACACCCTCGTCAACGGTATGACGGGAAGGATGGCGACGTCCGCCTCGAGACTTCGCCTGCAGTAGATGCTTTTCTCGAGCTGGAAGAGATGTCCCTCGAAGAGTTCGGCAGCGCCTTA
>NW_020187567.1:2470412-2471826 GCF_900000015.1 Plasmopara halstedii | reverse complement strand
GTGGATCGTCGATCCTACGGAATCCCTTGGATCCGTACTATCCTTTGGTAAAGGAATTATTAGACGTCGTCTCCAAAGACCCGCCTTGGTCCTACCTCCGGACCGAGATGTAATTTATGACTTCGACCTGGTTCAGGGAACCAAATACTGCGTAACACGCCAATGGCCCCTGCACAAGGAGCAGTGCGACGTCATTGACGCCTTTTTCCGTGCGAAGTACGACGCAGCGATGGTACGTGGGAGCAAGTCTCCCATTCGACACCCACGTTTTGTGTTCGGAAGCCGAACGGCAAGTGGCGTATCGTTCTTGCATACAATACGCTCAACGCTGCCACCATTCCGCCACAAACGCCAATTCCTAGAGAACATGTTCTTCGTAACAACATGGTGGGATGTAAGAAGTACAGTGCACTCGATTTGGTAGATGGATACTGCCAATTGCTCATGAGAGCGAGTGCTTACCGCTGTTAGCGGTAAGCACTCCGAGCGGCATGCTCTGGGAGTGGTTGGTGATATCCCAAATGCTGTCAATGCACCAGCAACATCTAATCGTCTTGTGACGCAGTTTTTCAGGACCCACACGGTGTATGCATACATACTTTTCGTTCACAGTCGTGCGGAGCACGGGAGGACTGATGAAGAGAACCACATCATTCATTTAAGAGCGGTGCTTGAGTGCATGCACACGAGCAAACTGTACGCCAATGCAGACAAGTGCATATTTGGCGCAGAAGAGATTCTTTTTTAAGGTGCTTCATTGGGAAGCGTGGCCTTCGAGCGGTTCCCGCTAAGGTCTAGGCCATTGTAGGCTGGCCGGTTCCAAAGAACCAGAAAGACTTGCGCAAGTGGCTTGGTCTCGCCCACTGCTTGCACAAGTACAGCGTAAACTACGCATTAAAGGTCCGACCTTTATCCAATCTCCTTAAAAAAGAAGGGGGGTGGTGTTGGAACTCCGAGCATCAGGAGGCTTTTGACGAGGTCAAAGACAGACTCATGCATGCACCAATACTGATGCTGCCAGACCCTGATCGTCCTTCCAGCGTTGCCTGTGACACTTCGGACTTGGCCATCGGCTGTGCACAGCTGCAAGCAGACTCCGAGGGGCGAGATCGGGTGATTGCGATCGAATCTCGACAGCTCAAAGCTGCAGAGAAGAATTACCCAGTTCATGACAAGGAGCTACTTGCGATGAAGTATGGACTTGTCAAGTTCAGGGTCCACCCTCTCGGCTCCAAGCCGTTTGTGATCTATACAAATCATGCATCACTACGCACTGCGACTCAGTCACCTCACCTCTCGCAGAAGATGGCGAGTTTGCTATCCTTCTTCTCGAAATATAACGTTTGAGGTGAAGTAAAGCCGGGAAAGCAGAATGATTTGGCTGATGCGTTGTCACGCAGCCCAGACTATGAGG
>NW_020187567.1:2469438-2470402 GCF_900000015.1 Plasmopara halstedii | reverse complement strand
TCTCGCCGCCTAATCAGGCATATCGCGTGCGATCGCGTTTCCTTGCCGCCCGACAGGGAATCAAGGATTTGGTGGACTTTGTTCAAGAGATGCGCACTCTCATTGCCGGGATGGCAGCAGATCCCGTTTCGGAGCACAGTGACCGTCTTATGGAAGGCCTCTGCACTGACGTGGCCAGAATGGAAGTCTTTCGTGTGCATCCGTCTTCGTTTAAAGTGGTGGTAAATGTGGCATTGAATGCCGAATTCAATTTCAAGCTGGCACAACTTGGTTGGAATGCACACACTAACAGCTCTTCGAGCGGGCCTATGCCCATGGATCTCAGCTATACTGAGGACGTGGGAGCAGAGCTCCGAGCTGCCGGATAGCACACAAGCACACGACGGTGTTTTGTCTGTGAAGACACCCGTCATCTTCAGAACGGTTGCCCCCTGCGCAAGGCGCGTCAAGGTTCTTCGAACCATCAACCCAATGCCTACCAGTCTGGTTCCTCGCGGGGAAACGACACCACCCAGTAGGCGCGGAGCAACCTACTGGGGAAGAACTGAGTTTTGTTGGGCCTCAGGGGGGTATATGTCAACAGGGCCCAGCGCTCAGTGCTCTTGAACACGGAACGTTTATGTAAGCCGGGCTTGCTGGTCGTGGCGGCGACCGTAGAAGGCTACGAGGAGCCATGGAAGATCCTCATCGATTCCGGGCCGTCGGGCAATTACGCTCGACGCTCCACAATGGAAGAAAGTCAGCTGTACGCTGAGGCGCTGAATTTGGGTTGGGTAACATCGTCATTGTTCGCCTAGCAACGGCGACGCGTGTCACAGTCTTGAAGGTCCCTGCGGACCTCGGTGTCAAGCGCCTTAACTTTGATAGCGTGGAACGCTGCCTTGTCTTAGACTTGGATGCACGGTATGATTGGTTGGAACACTATGAGCCATGGAATGATTGGAGGTCAAAGACCTTAGGCGTT
>NW_020187567.1:2468413-2468890 GCF_900000015.1 Plasmopara halstedii | reverse complement strand
AAAGTGGTGGCGCAACAGAGACGAGATTTTGAGTGCTCAACCATACCAAAAGCGGCTACAAGGTGGTGGTCGCAGACCACTTCTAGGAACTCTCGAGGACCTACTGCTCGACGCTAATATCGACCGCCGTCTTCGCAAAGATAAGGTCACACAAGAATGGATTGGGTTGGTTGCACGTGAGCTTTACGGATCGCTGGATGAAGATGGATCTGCTTTTGTGGCGTCTGATTCTTGGATTTCTAAGTTTATGAAGCGCAATGATCTCACACTGCGCAAAAGAACAAATTTAACAGTTTTGTCGAACGATGTGCTTCTGGGGCGTGCCGTCAGCTACATGAAGTATCTCATAAGTAATCTCCCGCGTTTCGAGCTTGAGAGAACTATTTGAACGGACAAAACCGCTATTTATTTTGAGGATCCACGAGATACAACCGTCGTCATCACCGGAGCACGCCATGTTGTACACCGTTCGACAGG
>NW_020187567.1:2467884-2468403 GCF_900000015.1 Plasmopara halstedii | reverse complement strand
CAACTGTAACGTCGTCTGTGACGGATTTGATCCGCACCGCGTATGCGGGTGATGGGTGGGATGTGTGTAGCGTTGCTACGGGCTCCAGGAACAAGGAGTTTGGAAACGCGGACAAGAAATTGTCACCAAGACTGCGTGCACGATTGCACTGATATTCGTTGAATAACGGCTTGCTATATTAATATAGCACCGATTCAACGGATACACCACGAATTGCGGTTCCTCGTGATGAGGATTTGGAATATTGCATTCTCTATGAGGCTCACGACACGCCACTCAGTGGTCACCTTGGTCGTGAGAAAATGTACAACTCTGTAAGTCACCACTATTGGTAGCCCAAGCTGTACAAATAGACGAGCCCCTATGTGCGCACGTGTGAGACGTGTCAACGGGTGAAACCCTCTCCAAAGGTGGCTGTACCGCTGGCCAGCTTACCGGTACCCACTGGATGCTGGCAATCCATGAATTTGGACTTTGTGTTTCGCCTGCCAAAAGATTTGGCGGGCAACACGGGTGTCA
>NW_020187567.1:2467720-2467805 GCF_900000015.1 Plasmopara halstedii | reverse complement strand
ATTAGGCGGCGCGAACACTCGTGAGAGCTGCAATTTCAGCTCCGCTCAGGAGTAAAACACAGCTTTGACCGAAGTGCCGCACGTA
>NW_020187567.1:2467322-2467710 GCF_900000015.1 Plasmopara halstedii | reverse complement strand
ATTTCGTATTTCGTATTTCGTATTTCGTATTTCGTATTTCGTATTTCGTATTTCGTATGTCGAATTTCGTATGTCGAATTTCGTATGTCAAATTTCGTATGTACTGTCGCTCCTCTTGTATCTTCAAATCATATGCAGTTATGCAAGACGTTAATAAACGCTAAGTAACGTTATATAACACTTGGTGTTATATGATCGTTACATTCTCTCCCAACGTTTTGGCACTCTTTTGCTTCTTGTGCAGATCGTTCAGCAAGCGTTGGAAATGGGCAACATGTTTGATGTTCTTCTCCGGTTCCCATGTTGCCTCGCTTTCGGGGTATCCATGCCATTTCGTTCTTGCCATGCTTCTGTCTTTTATTCAAGAAGGCTTCCACGATATATTGCT
>NW_020187567.1:2467193-2467312 GCF_900000015.1 Plasmopara halstedii | reverse complement strand
ATCGACCAATGGAAGCATTCAGCGGCCGTTGAATACACCCCACGCGGCAATCCCCGCCATCCATCCGTTGACACTGTGTGCAGTTGGGTACGTACGGCGTGGCGAGAAACACCAACACT
>NW_020187567.1:2467070-2467183 GCF_900000015.1 Plasmopara halstedii | reverse complement strand
GACTTTGCCAACATGCTCATGAAGAGTCGACCGAGGCCTCTCGTTGGAGTTGCAACGAACAACTACTTCGACGTGCTCAGCAAGGTAGAAGTTGATTTCGACTGCTGCTCGGT
>NW_020187567.1:2464963-2467060 GCF_900000015.1 Plasmopara halstedii | reverse complement strand
CGCCTGGCGACGAAGACATCTGTCACGGTGCCGAGTGTCCTTTTTGAATCTCGGTGTCGAGTTTCTTGACTTGATAGCGTAGATCGGCAAGTGGCGTATCGTTCACGCTTACAGTAAGCTAAACGCTGTCACCATTCCGGCACAGATGCTGATTCATAGGAAGGACGTTTTACTAAACAAAATAGTTGGATTTACAAAGTACAGTGCACTCGACTTGGTCGATGGGTATTACCAGTTGCCCATGAGAGCGAGTGAAATTCCGCTGACAGCGATGAGGACTCCTAACGGGATGCTCCGGGAGTGGCTAGTGATGCTTCAAGGGCTGTTAAATGCACCAGCAACATTTGATCGTCTTGTGATGTAGTTGTTCAGGCCCCACAGGGCGTATGCTCAGACATACTTCGTCTACACCTTCGTTCACAGTCGTGCGGGGGCGGGCGGACCAATGAGAAAAACCACATCGTTCATTAGAGAGCGGTGCTTGAGGGCATACGCACGAAAACGCTGTATGCTAATGCCGATAAGTGCATCATCGGCGCTGAGAAAATTCTCTCTTAGGGTGTTTAAATCGAAAGCGTGGCCTTCGACCGGATCTCGCTATGGACAAGGCCATTGTGGACTGGCCGGTTCCAAAGAATCAAAAGGACATGCGCAAGGGACTTGGCCTCGCCAACTACTTGCACAAGTATAGCGAGAATTTTGCGGAATGGCACGGCCATTGTCGAATCTCCTTAGGAGGAATACATAAAGGTGTCGGGACACAGAGCATCGGGAGGCTTCTGAAAGGGTCAAAGACAGTCTCTGTCACGCATCAATACTGGCGTTGCCATACCCTGATCGTCCTTACATCGTCGTCTGTGACGCCTCGCACTTTGCCATCGGCTGTGCACTGCTGTAAGCAGACGCCGAGAGGCAAGATCGGGTGATCGCGTTTAAATCTCGCCAGCTCAAGGCTGCAGAGAAGAACTACCCAATGACAAACACGACAAGGTACTTTCGATGAAGTATGCACTTGTCAAATGTAGGGTTCACCTGCTCGACTCCAAGCCGTTCGTGGTCTACACAGATCACGCGTCACTACGCACTGCAACTCCGTCGCCTCACCTCTCGCAGAGGATGACCAGGTGTGCAGTGGGCTGCCGTAGCTCTTTGCTTCAAGGAAGCTAGACGTTCTATACTAGAACCAGTACGAGTGTAACGGTTTTCAGTCCGCTAACTCCAAGAGTACCCACAACCTTAACACATACACTTTCGTTGAAAATATCAACTGAAGTTCTTCTTTTTTTGCGGCAGAACCGCCTTTATTTAAATCTATACGTTTCCAATTTTTAGAAAAACCTTATCAAAATGCAATACGATTGGCAGTCCCGCCACGTAGTGGACTCTTCTTATGGTGTAGCCACACCATTAAGTGGTCACTCCATCTTGTGCGACCCCCCTTATTTTCCCAGGATATATGTAACCCCGTTACGCTCTTCCCATTAAACTGTGAAAACTCACAATTCACATTTAAATGTTGCCCCGTACGAGGCTCGCGTGTCAAAGCCACCTTTACGCCTCCAGGCGATTCTTCACGCCTTCACTTAAATGAGCCTTATGTTTATGACACGAAAGACACTCAGCTTAGCTGGTTCCGAGAACGTCCGTGAGCATAGCCCTTCTTCGTCTCCTGCACGCGGTGCAACTTCAGGCAGCACGGCCGCGGCTTCAAAGGAAGCACGCCTCAAGCCCACACCATGCCCGCCACGGACAACGGATAACCTTGTCAAGGATTTGAAGAGTCGACTACGGTTCAATAACTCCTTCCCATACTGGGAAGGAGAGAAGGGCGAGGTGACCTCTCGACTTCCGGGGGAGAGGTAACGCACCGACGTGAAAAACAGGCAGCAGCTGGAGGCTGTCAGCAGGACGGCTGTGCGCGCTTATCCACGGCAGGCTAAAGCTTCTCCAGAGAGGAGCGCATAGCGCGCAAAGTCTTCGACCTCCAATCGATTCATGGCTCATGGTGTTCCAACCATGCCATACCAAGGGTGAGGTCATACTTTGAATCCAAGTCTGAGAATAAGCAGCGTTCTACGCTATCAAGTCAAGAAACTT
>NW_020187567.1:2456457-2463886 GCF_900000015.1 Plasmopara halstedii | reverse complement strand
ATTTCTTGAGGCTACTAATAAATAAAAGACCGATCACTATTCGTAAAAATCCGTTAGAAAGAGCCAGAATCTTTAAGAATTTTTTTTAAAGAGCCAGAAGGTATTGTAACTGGTGCCAAATTCTTAACACCAAAGTTGGTTCAGTGTAGAGAGGTGGGTATATCAGTATCAGGACAACTATCCCGTTACAATTATGGGTAATACTAACCCATTCTTGGTATGCATTATTGGAAATATCAATATCCATTGTCAGAATATATATAAATTCAACGTGAATAGTAGCGATACCTTCATCTTCAGCGTGCTAATCATTATGAAAATTGTCTATATAATTTTTATCTGAAGTCGAGCTACTGCACAGCAAAATTTTGCCGAACCCTTGGATAAGATCGTGATGACAATCCCATTCCAATTGTTTAATGTGACTATCAGATAAGTGTCGACGATTGTCACCTTCACATAAACAAATCCACTGGTTGCTGGCATCGAATTAATATAAGGGCTTACAATTCAAAGTCAAGTATGTTACTGTATGACAAATACACTGTGCGCATTTCCCAATGGTCAGACTTCTTGCAAAGTTCATGTACAGGAGGTGTACGCTCAACTTGATTATATGCTGGCTAAGCTTGTGCTTTGAGCGTTACATTGGATCCACAAAAGATTTACAAGACTTGAATGAAGAAAAAGTAGAAAATATGACCCATTTCGTTCTAACAGCACGAATTCATAGCCAAATTAAAGGCAGTAACCACAAAGTTGACAAATATATTGTATTTTAGATTCAGAAATTACGAAGAAAGGAACTTTATGCGCTCAGATTGAATAATATAGTATCAGAGTCACAATTGAAGATGATAAATAGTAATGTGCATTTTTTTAAGAATCTGAAAGGTGCGAAAGGATCAGCTCACAACATATTTAAGATGATGGAAAGATTCAACACGATCCTACAGTTGTCTAGCTGTGTATAAAAAAGGTTCTTGCCCGAGAAAATGTTTCTTACAAAGAATCTTCAAAGCCTATGCGACCATTTAAGTGGGTACGCACTAGAAACTGTTACGGAGAGAAGCTGAAATTCTGTTATGTATTCAACTTCTTAAAATGAACAACCTCTGAAGAAAAGAAAACACTTACACATCACGTAAATTGCATATTGTGTTCTCGTCTACACATACAATCACACCTTACGATGTGCACTCCTGACCTTCACCTCCGTCAGCAGGAATATACCAGCAATGCTTCGTTTCGACTCCACCAACAGTTGTTTCACCCATGGTTGATCCAAAAGACCATGCTTTATCAGCTGTGTGATACTGCAGCATCATCCACTCCGCTGAAGCTTCAAGCGAGAAAAAACCGTACTCGTCCCCCGAATACGTCCACACATTCTTTGCATACTCAGCAGCGTATGTCGTAATACCGCTGGCAGCTTCCTTCTGAATACCGCCACCAGCTCCATTTTCAACAAAATGGATGCCATGTGACTCGGAGTAGTCGTGCTTCTCTCCGTGGGTATGACCATAAATCCACGCATGGATGCCAGAATCCTTAAGAATTTTAAACCACTCTTTCACACCCTCTGGGTCGTAGTGTACATGGGGACTGTAGTGGCTGTTGACAACCATCCACGTAGCATTGGAAGCAGCAGCATGCTCGACCAACAGCTTGCGTGATTCACTACCCCATTCCTCAAACTTAGCAAAGCATGCATCATACAGATCATTGTCACCACCAGCACAGAATTTGTGACCGCGCGCAACACCATCGCACGAATTATCACTACCTCCTGAATAGGCATAACATTGGCAGCATACTTGTATTGCAGCATGTACGTCGGCATCACCAGTGTCAATATTGAAAATTTCAATACTCACACCCGAGTCTTCGTCGGCAATAGTGTAGCTGTAAAAGTGATCCTTAAGAATCCAGCGATTGTCGTTTGGGCTCGTGTACTCTTGTTGCCATTTAAATTTGTTCTCTAGACCCTCAACAATTTCTTCAGGACTATTGCACTTGGCATTCTCGTCTCCTTTGTGGCAAATATAACTACCACCACCGTAATCATGGTTGCCCAAGACATTTATAAATGGAATTGATGCAATGTTTTCGCCGCTGAATTTTTTTTCGAAAGTCGTCGCGAAACGGGAATCTCGTCCTTCCTCGCTGTTGATACCAGTCCAGTAAAAGTTGTCGCCATGTCCTAGAATAGCTTTTGGTTTGATATCAGCGTTGCCTGCTTGGGTGTTCATGATACTTGCCACGACATCCTCAGCTAAGATATCGTAGTTGTTAAACGTGTCCGAACGTGTGCAGCATGAATCCTGGTAAATAGTGGTGCCCCAGTCACCTACGGCAAAAGCAGCCAGCGAGAACTTGGCTAATTCATAAGTAAGGCAAATAAATCGAGTCAGTGTCGAATTTCAAGTGTATCATACTACAGGCATACGCACCAGACGTCGGATCGGAAGTAATTGAGCTCGTCTTTGACTTTGTACCGGTTTTTTCATTGGTAGAATTCTCGGATGAAGTTCCAGTCGACTGATCATCCGTATCTCCCGATGTACCTGAAGCGGAGTCCGAGACGTTTGGACCAGACGACTCGTTGTTCACGCTGCTACTATCGGATTGGCGAGTCAAGATGATTGCAGCAATCACTCCAATTACTGCGATGGTCACCACAACACCAATAATCTGGACTCTTTTCGTTACCATGTTGGTATGAGCTCCACTTTTCGGGTTTGATGAAATATAAGATCAACGTCGAGTATAAGCGAACGTCAGGCTTCGGTAAAAGATGGAATGATAAGGCGATTGGGCCTACGGTGTGGATGCCTATCCCAAACAGAAGCATTCCCACTGGCTGGCTCTTTGCATTACAATCCGTAAGCCTTTTTTTACGTGATCGCATGTTGTAAAAGTATATTAGTGCTTTTGACGCTCTATTGGCATATTGTCTTGTTGTGATAATGCTTTTTACCAGGTGTAGATACCGGATACATAAATAGCAAACCTCATAACTCAGTTATTGAATCATAATTACACTTCGAAAGGGATGGAAAGAATTTACCGAAACATCGCGAATGGTCCGAGAGTCGAGAAATTAATGTCAGACAGTTTATAGCTCACAGCAACTCAAGGTCTCGAAATTTACACCTTTTAACTGTTTAGATATTGATAATCACTAAAAAAAGACATTTCTCTAACTTGTCTAATATGCTTTAGTGAATTATAGCATAAACTTCATTTATGAAGTCAAAGGGACGTCCTCTGCCTGATATGCCACCAGTAGATAAGAATTCTTTCCTCGATATTTTCAATAGAATGCATTGCTGAATATGCCCAAAACACTTCCTGCAGGTACACAAGGTAGGCAAAATTTGTCTCTGTGAATGGTAAACTGGACAAAAAAACAAACACATGACAGTCGTGCAGTTGTAGCATCTTTCACCGCATTTCGCTCAGCTTATGATGTCACAATCCACAACAAAAAAGCATTTAATATTCAGCAAAGATGAGAGGTCCACATGTATCAGGCTTAGTGACCGTCTGTAACAGGATCTGCAAAAAGCCAGACTTTCAAAGACACGTCGATTTACCCTTCTAAGTTATAAAATACTTGCGACCAACAAGTAATTCTTTTGGGGGGATCTTTGACAGGTACGTAAAATAGACGGAAATTGACGGGAATTGACGCTAAGACAACAAGCTTAAAATAAAGTCTACCTAAACTCGCGTTGACACACAGCATGGCTTAGGTTTAATTTTTAACTTGTATGGACTTGAACTTGCAGCTGCAACCTTTTAGCGAAAGAGTAGCTAAATTGCGTAAAAGCGTTCGTCGTCTTGGACTACAATTCATGTGCTCTTCAAGAGCATGTTGCATACAGTAGTTTCGTACATATTCGTGCAATATGTTAAAAATTGAATGGGTAATGAATTATAATTCTTGAGCCTCCCTCATTTTG
Source organism: Plasmopara halstedii (assembly GCF_900000015.1). NCBI lineage: Eukaryota > Oomycota > Peronosporomycetes > Peronosporales > Peronosporaceae > Plasmopara > Plasmopara halstedii. The sequence goes on along the minus strand of NW_020187567.1, from coordinate 2,459,918 downwards.
CCACTACTCTCTAGCTTGACTGCTGAGGCCGTCACGAGGTCCAGATTTTAAGATTAATGTCGAACTCAAATGCTAATGAACTGAATCAACTAATTTCTTAATTACTACAATAAAAGGTGCTGATGTAGCTCAACTGGTGGTGCATTGAGGGTCTTTGGGGTCTGTTACCAGCAACTTCAACTTTCCGATATTCCTTAAAGTAAATTAAAATATGTCATTAGCAAAATAGCATATGAAAGCGTTACAAAGGGGAACTTGAAGTTCTTCTCAACTTCATTGGATGAGTTCCCTTACCTTTTGTTTATCCACAAGCAAATCTGAAAGTATGGATTTTACAAACACACCCAGTGGATCACGCCGACTTTGACAAGTTAGGTGAATGATGCAGATAAAGGAGCAGCAGTCCAGTCGTATGACTCTATCAAGATTTGACAGTTATCGATTCAACATTTCAGCGAGATTGTTGCCGCCCGATTCGACGCTAAATCTTGTTGTTCATATATGACTTCACTATACACGACCTATTTTAATTTTGGTTTCAGTACCCACCAATTTGCATATTCAAGCCTTAACTATCTCGTCGACGAACTACAGCTCACTTTCGCGCTTTGTATGCCATACGTCGCGATCTAAATATATCATGTAAGCAATTTACGAACATTAACTCTCCAAGTATCCTGTACAGCTTCGTGCACAAAGTCGCCTAAAGATGACTCACGGATATACTGAGATGAGGTCTTTTTGCTATTATCACGAAGTTGAACAGTTTAAATAGATGTCTTGAGTAAATGCCGGCGCTGATTCTTTCCGTGACAAGCAAATGAACTTCGCGAGAACAGTCGCACAGAGATGAAGAGTGTATTTCTCACTCGTACTCATTTGGCTTTACAATCGCCGTGCGAAATCGAATATATGAGAAATCGGGTCTTCTAATTGAAAGCTCAGCATAAAAGTTTGAGTGTTGTCTCCGATCGTGAGAGTTCTGTTTTTGTCATTCGACAAGAATCGCGGGGACCCATAGCGACATCGTCATTCAGGACTGTCACAGACCTGAAGGTGGATGTCGATTCAGACTCTATATTGTGTCTCAATAGTAATTGAAAGCAAGCTCAGAATTTTGCTACTACTCTTTACTCGTAACTATGGGTCGTAACTTTCATTACTTTTAAAGAGTTCGTTTATAAAGTCTTGTGGCTCGTACACTCAGTATTTATTTTTCGGCCAATAATTGCCGAAAAATAAATACTTAGTGTTAGCATGTGGATAAAAAGTCGACAGAGGTGAAATCTTTTTAAGCTCTCATCCATCGAAATTGTAGGGGCGGAACTTCTTGTTCGGCAGGTTCCCAACTCTTTCTCTTCTTTGATATCGTCTAACCAGCTTAAGTCTGAAGGAACTAAAATTGGGGAGTTTGTAGAAATTGTTTTCTAGATTTTTAACGAGATGTCACAATTTATGCTGCTCACCATATACGCTACGAGATTGAGATGTTGTCAGGAATGGATTGATGATGGCAGAATCATAATTTGCCAGTAGAAAAATAATAGTTTTGATATGAACAAAAAAAATCTGGCGTGGTCATACAGCCACCTCCGTTTTAAATTTTTACTTAAAGAACCAAGCACGGAAAATGCACACCGATGAGAAGGAAGATGATTGTACCGGGACTAGAGCTATAATTTTCTCTACTTAACACTGGTACAACTGTATTCATTATAATACGGTACAATTGTACGAAATGGTAATTGAGAACATTTATAAACCCAGAATATCGATATTAGAAGATTACAGAGTTCAGAAAAAGATGAGCTGAGGTACCTTGCTTTCTGCACGTAAGAGAAATTCGGTATTTCAGTATAAAAATATAAACGTATATTTATTATGCTACATAATACTACTGTTGAATCTATGCATTTTGTACTAGCATATCACACTCACAGCGTTAGTTATCAGAGTCTTTCGATCTTGCTCCTGATTATAGTGCGCGAACCGAACCACTGTGCATCTATTAATGCAGCCCCTGGGAGTCAAAGCTTCCTCTATGTAGGTGCACGGCGACCCCCTTGACTTGGTAGCACTTGTTGCAGTGGGGCTGCCGTAGCTCTTTCGCTTAGAGGAAGCGTGGTTAAGGTTGGTGCCCTTCGTTCTATACTTAGAACCAGTACGAGTGTAGTGGATCACAATCCACTTACTCCAAGAGTAACTACAACCTCAAGCCAAGGCTACTCAACTCCTCCGTTTAAAACGTAAATTGTATTTCTCGGTTTTATTTGCGACAAAGCCGCCTATATCTAAAACTAAAAGTTTTCCTATCTATATACAAAAACCTAATGAATTATGATTACTGGTAGTTCAAGCCACGTACTGACTTGTTTAAGTGTAATTGTGTAGCCACAGCATATTGTGTAAACCACACCCTCCATACCAGGGCACGTGAAAGCGTTTCACCCCCCCCATCAAGATTGGGACACATACAATTCACATTCTACTGTCGCCTTGAGCGAGGCTCGCATGTCTAAGTCACCACATCATCATCAGGATCATCTTCACGAATTCTCTACTCAATGAGCCTTGTGTCGAGGATACGGAGTACACCTAGCCTCGCTGGTATCGAGAAGGCCCGCGGGTAGAGCCCTTTTTCGTCCCCTGCACGCGGTGCAACTTCGGACAGTACGTCCGCGGAAGCGCAGCCCAAGCTCTCAGTAATCGAGTACCATGCAGTGCAATGTCAGCGACAGGGTCGCACGACCAACAGCACATGCACAATGTCTATTCCCGTCCGCGCACCGCGCCCGCCACGGGCGATGGATTCCCTCGTCGAGGATTTGGAAAAAATCGGCTAAGAGTCGGATTCTCCTTTCCCAGGATAAGAAAGAAGAGAGCGAGGTGACCCAGCGGCGCGACATAAGTCCTGCTCGAACCTTGCGGACACCGTGTCCTATTCCCGAACTCTCGACTTCCAGAAGAAGTGGTGTTATCACCAATGACCTTGACGAGGCACAGAAGAAGCAGCTGGATTCTGTCCGCAGGGCGGCTCTCGTGCGCGCGCATCCACGGTCGATCCCTAAACTCGTGTGAATTACGGCTTCCGCTCGGCGGATCCTGCTACAGAAGAGAATGCGATCACTCGATCATTGGGCGTTTATGTGATCAGGCCCCCGGCCACGACAAAGGATGAGCTTGACAAACGAAAAGCTCTCCGAGCTTGCTTCTTGGTTCCTCAAGAAATCCTGGTGAATGTATACCGCACTTGACTTCATGCTCAAAGAGGAAACGCTCCTGTACTCGCGATGCGTACGATTCCTGTGGTGCTCGCCCCTGGCAAAACCACTGCAGATGACGGAGAGTTCTTTGAGGGATGGGTGCAGCGGTACCAGAAACTTTCCTCGCCGTATAACTTACAGTTGAGCCACAAAAGAGATGGATCGCGCGTGGAACGCCATCTTCGGTTTGAGTTTGCC
>NW_020187567.1:2456362-2456447 GCF_900000015.1 Plasmopara halstedii | reverse complement strand
CGCACATCTGCAAGCGGTTCAAATACATGTGACATGATATCGCAGCTGCCAACAACGTTACCATCGTCTAATTGCATTTGATGTT
>NW_020187567.1:2455578-2456352 GCF_900000015.1 Plasmopara halstedii | reverse complement strand
CGCACTCGTCTGCGTGCTCAACGAGGTGGCTCTCGTGTACCCGCAATGCGGACGATACATGTACTGCTTGCCCCTGGCGAGAGCGCTACAGATGACGAAACGCTCTTTGAGCGATGGGTGCAACGGCAACGGCACAGCAAACTTTTCTCACTGTATTCCTTACAGTTGAGCCACAAGGAATGGACGTGCGTGTGGAGCGACACCTCCGATTTGAGTTTGCTAAGCTTAATGCACACCGTCGACTCCCTTCAAATTGTCGCCCTGCGACGTATGGGTCAACCCCTAACGCTCCCGCGAGCTCTGTGTCTGTGACCGCAAGAGCTGAAGGCCACCGCTTGAGCTCAGCTCGGCCCTGACTAGAATATTGCATTGCTTTATTCCGCTGAAGTATTTTCTTCTTGATTTTTGATTTTTGATTTTTGATTTTTGATTTTTGATTTTTGATTTTTGATTTTTCTTGTACGAGTCGATATCCCGAAGTCCTTATTGGCTGTTGTCGGTAATATTTTGCATACAGCCGACATTTCGTGCATGTCTGGTTCGCTTAAGATTTTGTCCGCTGAGGGGCGCGAACCCGCGCAACACAACGTTAGGTCCAGAAGCATTGACCACTTGACCCACGCCACCGGAGTATGTATAGCCGTGCAATAAGATGATACATGCAACTTTCAACTGAGCTCAGCTTATGACCCTTCTACCTGCCTGGCTATTGCCAAGAAGCGCGGGGCATCCTGATCTTTTTGATCAAAAGAGTCCACGGCGTTTGGGCAATCT
>NW_020187567.1:2455426-2455501 GCF_900000015.1 Plasmopara halstedii | reverse complement strand
GCGCGAGCTCGCCTCGTAGTCCATCACCACTCAAAACTCCAAGCAAGGGCGGCAAGGAACCTGCCAGGGGCGAGC
>NW_020187567.1:2453874-2453950 GCF_900000015.1 Plasmopara halstedii | reverse complement strand
TACCGACCACGTACGTGGAGCTCCCGCACAGACGCTGCGCAGGGTGTCTTCTAGCACCAGAGACAATAGTCTCAGT
>NW_020187567.1:2453763-2453864 GCF_900000015.1 Plasmopara halstedii | reverse complement strand
GGTCGAAGAGTGTTATCACATCTTCGACGGCGAGACCGGGTTGCCCGTCAAGGCAGATTACGTCCACTTGGAGCCATTGCCAGAGGTGTCAGAGATACTGG
>NW_020187567.1:2453256-2453326 GCF_900000015.1 Plasmopara halstedii | reverse complement strand
TGTATTTTGCAAGCGCTCTCTACCATCTGAGCTAATGTGGGACCTGGTTATATTCTTTAATTTAGCTTTC
>NW_020187567.1:2452768-2453045 GCF_900000015.1 Plasmopara halstedii | reverse complement strand
TCACCACATCCTGCGTTCTGAGCTCCGTGTTGCTGATCTCCAGATTTAGTACAACATTGTAGCTGTACGCATGGCCAACAAACCGATCTACATCAAGTCAAATGATGCTCATTAGCAATGGATCTTGCGTCTATTATTATGGTCTTGCAGCTATCAGATCTGCAGTGACAGATGGCCTTGCAGCTATCAGAACTGCAGTGATAGATGGCCTTTCAGCTATCAGAAGTGCAGAGATTGATGGTATTGATGTGTGGCAACAACGATCGAAACGCAAAGC
>NW_020187567.1:2452317-2452758 GCF_900000015.1 Plasmopara halstedii | reverse complement strand
CCAAAATCTCCAAGTCTCGCCGGTTCTGACGGCGAGCATGGGCAGAGCCCAACTTCATTCGATGCAACGTCAAACAGTGCGTCTGCAGCACCGAGAAGTGAATATTCTAGGCTTGATGAGCAAAAACGTCGCACTCCGCGCACAATTTCAGTGCCGAGTGGCCTCGTTGAGGATGTGGTCGACTATGAGACTGACACTACTTTTTCCGCATGGGATACCGAGGAAGACGAGCTGCGCCAGCGGCGCGATACGAACCCTGCTCGTGTCTTGCGGATCCCATATCCGCTCCCTGACTTCTCGTCAACTGAGGCTTGTGGTGTGATCACCAATGACCTCGACGGGGAACAGAGGCGGCTCTAAAGCGTGCCCATCTTCGGTCGGTCATTGACCCTCATGTGGAGTATAGCTTCCGCCCTGCGGATCCCGCTTTGGAAGCAAAGC
>NW_020187567.1:2451531-2452307 GCF_900000015.1 Plasmopara halstedii | reverse complement strand
CGGGAGGCTTAACACCCTACCTTCAAGCTGGTGACATTGGTATTTACAAGGTTTTCAATGACAATTTATCGGGTTTAATCGACCAATGGAGCATTCAGCGGCCGTTGAATACACCCCACGCGGCAATCCCCGCCCTCCATCCGATGACACTGCGTGCAGTTGGGTACGTACGGCGTGGCGAGAGACACCCACATCAGTGGTCTTGAAATCCATTGAAGCTGCAGGATTTCACAAAAGCCCGTCACAGTGGTTCATTTGGATTCATAATGTTTACGTGTGGAAATTTCACCAAAGGTGGAGCAATGCCGAGAGGATGATCCTATCAATGTAGACGAACTTGACCAAGCCTTGGATGACGTTAATGTCGTCGAGATATTGTAGCCCTCTAGGAATTGTAGACCTCCTGTCAATAGTGATCGATTTCTTGAGGCTACTAATGAATAAAAGACCGATCACTATTCGTAAAAATCCGTTATAATTTTATCCTAATGTTGAAAGTTTAGATTTTTCAGAATATACTAAATATATATAGTAGAATCTAAATGCATCCATAACTGCTAGCTACCTAGCCCCGTCCCGTATTCTTGTTTGGTGTGTGGTCACATTATACCCATCTCGTGTGACAAGCACACACCCCTGTTAGTAGGGTTCGTGTTACCCCGTTTCACCCTCCCCCATTAAGATTGAGAACGTTTACAGTTCCAATTAATCTTTGCCTCAACGAGGCTCGCGTGTCCGTTAGACACTGCAAATCCATTTGTTGGAACAAACAACTT
>NW_020187567.1:2451067-2451328 GCF_900000015.1 Plasmopara halstedii | reverse complement strand
ACCCGCAATGCGGACAATACCTGTAGTGCTCGCCCCTGGCAAAAGCACTACAGATGACTATGCGCTCTTTGAGCGATGGGTGCAACGGCACCCGAAATTTTCCTCACTGCATAACCTGCAGTTGAGCCACAAGGAAGAGGACGTGCGTGTGGAGCGACACCTCGCTTTGAGTTTGCCAAACTCAAGGCAAGCCGTCGCCTTCCTTCAGATTGTCGCCCTGCGACGTATGGGTAAACCCTTTTACGTTCCCGCGAGCTCTGG
>NW_020187567.1:2449726-2450577 GCF_900000015.1 Plasmopara halstedii | reverse complement strand
AGGCGATTTGGCCGAAGTGGTCATTGTACGACCGAACGAGGAGATAAACTCGTCATCGCTTCAGGATGAAGCTGTCTTGGAGGACACCAGAGAGTGCTGAACGCACGAAGTGGATCGTCGATCCTATGGAATCCCTTGGATCCGTACTATCCTTTGGTAAAGGAATTTCAAAACGTCGTCTCCAAAGACCCGCCTTCGGTCCTACCTCCGGACCGAGGTGTGCATCATGACATCGACCTGGTTTCGGGAGCCAAATACTGCATAACACGCCAATGGCCTCTGCCCAAGAAGCAGTGCGACGTCATTGACGCCTTCTTCCATGCAAAGCACGACGCAGAGATGGTACGTGAGAGCAAGTCTCCCCATTCGACACCCACATTTTGTGTTCGGAAGCTGAACGGCAAGTGGTGTATCGTTCATGCTTACAATAAGCTCAACGCTGCTACCATTCCGGCACAGGCGCCGATTCCTAGAAAGGATGTTCTTCAGAACAGCACGGTGGGACGTACGAAATACAGCGCACTTGGTCGATGGGTATTACCGATTGCTCACGAGAGCGAGTAATATTATGCTAGCAGCGGTGAGCACTCCGAGCAGCATGCTCTGGGAGTGGCTGGTGGTTCTCCAAGGGCTGTCAAATGCACCAGCAACATTTATTCGTCTGGTGACGCATTTGTTCAGGCTCCACAGGGTGTATGCGCAGACATATTTTCGTTCGCAGTCGTGCGGAGCACGGGAGAACGGATGAGGAGAACCACATCGTCCATTGAAGAGCGGTGCTCGAGTGCATGCACACGAACAAGCTGTACGCCAATGCAGACAAGTGCATCTTTGGCGCATAAGAGATTTCA
>NW_020187567.1:2448860-2449092 GCF_900000015.1 Plasmopara halstedii | reverse complement strand
GCAGACCGATGACCAAACCGAAAGGGTGAATCGCGTCATCGAAGACGTTCTTCGCAGCGTCTACACTGAGACGCTGAAACGCCGAGGCGCTGTAGCGCCATGTTGCCAGTTGTAGAGTTTGCGCTGAACAATGCAGTGCATTCGTCCACCGGCTACCGTGAACTGGCTGGTTCACCCTCGCGCCCCGCTGACGCCGCCATCCCATGGCTCAGGGCCTGGTGGGGGAGGGATG
>NW_020187567.1:2448356-2448850 GCF_900000015.1 Plasmopara halstedii | reverse complement strand
TGCTGAGGCGCTAAAAGCGCGGTTGGGTGACATCGTCACTGTTCGCCTAGCGACGGGATGCGTGTTACGGTCCCGAAGGTCCGTGTGGACCTCGGAGTCAAGTTTCTTGACTTTGATAGCGTGGAACGCTGTCCAGTCTTAGACTTGGATCCAAGGTATGACCTCATCCTAGGAATAGCATGGTTGGAACACCATGAGCCATTGATTGATTGGAGGTAAAAGACCTTAGGCGCTACGCGCACGTCTCCCGGTGGAGCTTTGGCGAGTCATGAACCCACCTCTGCTAGGAGGAAAAAGCGCTATTGGCGAGAGCACTGGACCGAGACGGTCAACGTGCTAGACACTGAAATGTCCGAGTTGGTAGAAACCAATGGTGCATTGGACAGGGGTGCCGAGCGTGGCTCGCAGGCTGATCGTAGAGTGGCACGTAACCCACTGAGCGATGCTCAAGTTTCGGAGTATCGCTGCATGTCATGCGTGACATGGTTGGCCGT
>NW_020187567.1:2448103-2448346 GCF_900000015.1 Plasmopara halstedii | reverse complement strand
CTGTAACGTCGTCTGTGACAGATTTGATCCGCACCGCGTATGCGGGTGATGAGATGTGCGTAGCATTGATACGGGCTCTAGGGAACAAGGAGTTTGGAAACTCGGGCAAGAAATTGTCACAAAGACTGCGTGCACGATTGCACCGATATTCGTTGAATTACGGTTTGCTGTACTGTAGCACCGATTCATCGGATTCACCACGAATTATGGTTCCTCATGATGAGGATTTAAAATTCCGCATTC
>NW_020187567.1:2447886-2448093 GCF_900000015.1 Plasmopara halstedii | reverse complement strand
GGCACGGTCTTTACTGGACGAAGACTGCGAGGTTAGCAGTTCTTCGTCGGATGTTGTAGATATCATCAGAGCTCCAATGGAGCAGAAAGCGAGGGTGACAGACACGGAGTGTGTGTTCACCCTGGTCTCACCGAGACATAGAACCTCTGTACAGAGGCGACGGCGACGCTGTATGCAGGCTACAAGACGCCGGGTGTCGACCCTGAT
>NW_020187567.1:2447741-2447840 GCF_900000015.1 Plasmopara halstedii | reverse complement strand
GGTGGGGTGTACGAAGTACAGTGCACTCGATTTGGTAGATGGATACTACCATATGCTCTTGAGAGCGAGTGATATTCCGCTGAAAGCGGTAAGCACTCG
>NW_020187567.1:2446043-2446180 GCF_900000015.1 Plasmopara halstedii | reverse complement strand
ACCACTATTGGTGGCTCAAGTTGTACAAATGGACGAGCACCTATGTGCGCACGTGTGACGGGTAAAATCCTCTCCAAATGCGGCTGCGCCGCTGGCAAGCTTACCAGTACCCACTGGATGCTGGCAGTCCATGAGTT
>NW_020187567.1:2443377-2443454 GCF_900000015.1 Plasmopara halstedii | reverse complement strand
GAGTACTTTGGGGACTTTCAGCTCGGTGAAGAAGAGATTCACGTCTTGGTGGAACTTCGATATCCGAGATTCCCATC
>NW_020187567.1:2443104-2443367 GCF_900000015.1 Plasmopara halstedii | reverse complement strand
ATTTTTCATCACCGACACGACATTCACTAGCGACGAGACACATGTATCGACGATCATTTGCTTCGATGATGGAGCCAGAATCATTGTTCGTCAAGATCACATAATTTGCGTAGTCATCGACTTCAATTGTTTCGAGACCCTTGCGTTCAATCTGCGTGCGATCGTCGGTACTGCTTTTGCTTGTCTCCTGCGTTCAAATTCTTCAATATATTCCATATGCTTCCGCTTGTCTCGCGCGTTCAAATTCTTTCAAAGAGGACTCA
>NW_020187567.1:2442872-2443094 GCF_900000015.1 Plasmopara halstedii | reverse complement strand
AAGTGAGTCAGTGCTTGCATCGTCTAATGTTTCGCGTTGAATCAACGCCTTTAACTTCCTGTCTTGAACGAAGTCGCTCTTTGACATCGTTTTGTAGTAGCGATCATATTCTTTTTGCTTTGTCTGATTATCGGAGAAAAAGCCACTCATGATTGCATTCGTTTAGGTGACGTATATTGAACATGATTAAAAAATGTGGTTAAATAGAATTACATTAAATTC
>NW_020187567.1:2442403-2442862 GCF_900000015.1 Plasmopara halstedii | reverse complement strand
CTTCATCCGAGGACGGAAGCAAGGCTGGTCAATGATTTACATTTCACAGAGTTACTTCAGAATTCCAAAAACGATTTGAATCAACTCTCAGTACGTGATTCTTGGTCGAGATCTTACTCAACGAGACTTTGGTATTATCTGTCTTGACTTCCCTACTGACATCTCAATTAAAACATTCATTGATCTATACAAACGAACAACATCCGAAAAAATGACTACCACCTTTGACATTTTTGTCTCTCGCTCTGTATATAAGTAATCCAGATATTCAATTTAGATGTACAAAGAATTCCCGTCGATTTGAGCCACGCGCAGGCTATCAAAGTCATACACGGCAAGCCCGTCCGTTTGTCGCATTCGCAGTTGAACAAAGGTCATGCGCATTATTTCCATTCTGAGAACTACAAGGAGCTTGTGAAGGCTTACGAATCGGGCAAAGGAACGACTTTGCATATGTCA
>NW_020187567.1:2442218-2442393 GCF_900000015.1 Plasmopara halstedii | reverse complement strand
AGATCGCCTAATTGGCAATGTACAACTTACTGTGAGCCAATACAGAATGTCGACCGTCGTGAATATAGAGGACCCGAACGATTGCAGCAAGGCAGTGAACAGTTTGTTTATCCTCTTGTTGATGCACATTAACACCATCACCATCTATCACTGCACTTTTGATAGCTGCAAGGTT
>NW_020187567.1:2441908-2442208 GCF_900000015.1 Plasmopara halstedii | reverse complement strand
ATAGCTAGCGCCGCGCGCTGTTGCTGGTTTTGCAGCATGGCGAATGTCGTAGCCATCGATGCCTCTCTTATCCAGAGCAGGAGATTCTCTCTATCCTTACACTTGAAGGTCTCAACGCTCAGCATGTGCGGCCTGGGTCGGAATGAATCTTCCGTCGTCAATGGTGGCGTCATAGACGCAGTCGACACTGACAGCACCGCTGTACGTGCTATAACAGAGCATTTTAACATTTGAAAACGCATCCAGTCGCGCGCTTACGGCCTCGGGCCCTTGTGAAACGATTTGCACCACGCCCTCAGG
>NW_020187567.1:2441301-2441898 GCF_900000015.1 Plasmopara halstedii | reverse complement strand
ACAGTGACGGTGTCACTCAACCGCGTATTCAGCGCTTCGGCATACAGCTGACTTCCTTCGATCGTGGAGGTCCGAGCATAATTGCCCGACGCCCCGGAATCAATAAGGATTTTCCCTGACTTCTCTAACACTTCGCAGTCGCTTTTACGACCAGCAAGCCCGGCTTGCAAACACAGCCCTTGTTCAGAAACACAGAGCCATTCAGTGCTGGGCCCTGCTATCCTCTACCTCTTTGAGGCTCAACAGAACTCAGCTCTCCCCAAATCGGGCAATCCGCGCCTACTGGGTGTTCTTGTTTCCCCGCGACAAATCAGACTGGTTAGAAGCGGGACGTCGCTTAAGTGGGCCTTTACGCGCCTTGCGCAGGGTCAACCAGCACGAAGGGGACGGATGTCTCCACAGACAAAACACCGTGGGGTCTTTAAACGCTACTTGACAGCTCGGAGCTGTCCCTCCTCTTTCTCAGCATAGCTGAGATGCGTTGGCTCAGGCCCGCTCGACGAACTCTGAGGGGTGCATTCCGACCAAGTCATGCCGACTTAAAGTTGAAGTCGTATTTAATGCCTCGTTCAGCGCTTCTTCAAATGAGAAGGATGC